>NW_022589704.1:31550022-31868645 GCF_004348235.1 Phoca vitulina | reverse complement strand
TTTCTTTCTTTCTTTCTTTCTTTCTTTCTTTCTTTCTTTCTTTCTTTTTGAGAGAGAGAGGGAGAGAGGGAGCATGCGGGGGCTGGGGCAGGGGGGCGGGGGGGAAGGCAGGGCAGAGAAAGAGGCAGAGAGAGAATCCCAAGCAGGCTCTACCCCCAGCATGGAGCCTGACTTGGGACCAGATCTCATAACCCTGAGATCATGACCTGAGCAGAAACCAAGAGCTATGCAGGCCCCACCATTGTTTAGTATTTCTATTGCAGCTATAACAAATTATCATAAACTTAGTTGGCTTAAAACAACACAGAGTTATAATTATCTTAGAGTTCTGGAGGTCAGAAGTTCAAAATCAGTCTCAGCTGGCTAAAGTTGAGGTGTTGACAGAGCTGCACTCCTTCTGGAAGCTCTGTGAAGAATCTGTTTCTTAACCTTTTCTAACTTCTAGAGGCTGCCTGTATTTCTTGGCTCATGGCCCCATTCTCCATCTTCAAAGCCACAGCATAGTATCTTCCTGTCTCTCTCTGACTTTGACCCACCTGCCTCCCTCTTACAGGCACCATTGTGATTAATTTGGGCCCAACCAAATTATTCAGAATAATCTTTCCATCTCAAGATCCTTAATTTTATTTATTTGAGTCCTCTCTCTTTTTTTCTTGATGAGTCTGGCTAAAGGTTTGTCAATTTTGTTTACCTTTTCAAAGAACCAGCTCCTGGTTTCATTGAAATTTTCTATTTTTTTAAGCCTCTAATTCATTTCTTTATACTCTAATCTTTATTTTTTTCTTTCCTTCTACTCGGTTTGAGGTTTGTTTGTTCTTCTTTTTCTAGCTCTTTTAGGTATAAGGTTAGGTTGTTTATTTCAAGATCCCTAATTACATCTGCAAAATCCCTTTTGCTGTGTAAAGCACCATATCCACAGTTTCTAGGAATTAGGACATGGATATCTTTTGAAGGGAGGAGCATTATTCTGTCTACCACACCCATACATAGATACACACAAATTTGCATGAAAAACTGAAACAAAGTATACCAAAATAATAACAGGTTTGTTATCTCCAGATTAAGATTAACTTCAGGTGATTTTAATTTTTACTTCTTGGTGTTTAATCAATATTCCCAGTTTTCAAAATGATCTTGCATTACTTTTTTTTATTCATAGAATGACAATGAAAAAATTAATGTCATTATAGAGGACATTTGCTATTTTCTCTGCCCTGTCCTCTTTTCTTTTTCTGGAGACAGTATGTTTCTTTCGGAACTGCTCCTCCTAACCCAGCCTCCACTTCAACCGTGTAGTTCTAAGGACAGCCGGCAATCATGGTACCTCTTTCCTGGTTACAGATGAGAGCATGTGATCCACACTGGGGTAACCAGAGACCTTCCCAGCATTTCTTTCTTTCTTTCAACTAGAATTGGGGGCGGGGGGAGAAATTCTTCTCTGATGGGGCCCTCAGGAAAAGGCAAACTAGAAAATGTTGGTGAGTATGGTTCTAATATCATAGAAAACATGAGAGTAAAGCAGAGATGAGGAAAACAGAGAGGGAGAATCCCAGTGGTATTTGCACGTGTGGTTGGGGTTGTCTGAGGAACTGCTAGCTATATTCTTCTCCTTCCCTAGGTTTGGATATATAAACCAATAGATTCTTCTTTCTGCCAAAACTGGCTGTTACTATCATTTGCAACAAAAGAGTCAGGTTAAAATAGGTATGTTTTTAAGCCCATAACTATTCCCTGTTGCCTGTTACTGTCTCAAATTAGCTCCTCTGACTGGCTTCAAAGCTATTCACCACCCCCTCCTCCTCTGCCCCCACTTCTCTACATTGTTGCACTCTGGCTGGCCTTCTCATCTTTCCTCACTCACTTAATGGCCTTTGCTTTTGTGGCTTTGCTCTCGTTCTCCTGGTCTGGACTGTCCTTACCTCCCGGCCCTGCCAATCCAAATCCTGTCCAACCTTCCCAGCCACCTCTAAGACACTCCATGAAATCCCCACCAAATCAGCCAGAGAAATCTTCCTTCTCCAGATGTTTATTTATTTATTTATTTTTAAAGATTTTATTTATTTATTTGACAGAGAGAGACACAGTGAGAGAGGGAACACAAGCAGGGGGAGTGGGAGAGGGAGAAGCAGCCTTCCCGCTGAGCAGGGAGCCTGATGGGGGGCTCGATCCCAGGACTCTGGGATCATGACCTGAGCCGAAGGTTAACGCCTGAGCCACCCAGGTGCCCCTCTCCAGATGTTTATAACATGCAAGGTCTGCCCCATGCATTCAATACCTACGTCTACTTTTTATGGTTTGACAAACTCCATGAGGACGAGAACCATACCATGTTTTACAAATTGCGTTCATAGAACTCATTGTTCATGTTGATTGAGTAAATTGCATGTTAAGTCAAAGCTCTGAAATATTAAGGTGTAGTCCTTCTTGGATGAAAGCATAGGCCATTGTGAATACTTATAAGTTAGACATGGCCTGGTACACTGGAAGATAGTTTCATATTACTAAATTGTCATCCTTTATGTTGCATGTTTTCTCATTATTTCCACAGGGATAATTTAAGAATGGGAAGTAAGACCTGACGGGAAAGGATGAAGAAGCCAGAAACATTTAGCTGTGAGGGGAAAAAAATGGAAGTGAACCTAACAATAATCTTAATATTTGTGAAAATTTGCTCTACAGAAGAAGGGTTCTTCCTCCCTAGGAATTGAAATTGAGGTAGGGAATGAGCATACAATCACACGATGAAATTTAGGTGTGCCTAGATAGATTTATCACCATAAGAGTATCAAACAATTAAATAAATTCTGAACTTTGTATAATGTAGTTCTATGGTAGTTCTGAAAAAAAAATTTTGGGGGAAAATGGCTTAAGGGTTATTTCGTCTAAAGGCAAGAAGTTGAGTAAAATGACCACAAAAAAATTCTTACTAACTGTAAGGATCTAGTTTATAAAACTTTAATCTTACACAGAGGAGGGAAAAAAATTGAATGATATTGAAATGTTACAGCTATGTATGCAGATGCTTTTGTTGTTTTCTCCGTGAAAAGAGAATGACTTATTACAAATACATGCAGGGATAAATTACAAACTTTGCCTGATCTATTCATCTGCTTTCTTCCAAAGGAAAACTTAACTATGTTCAGATATCACCCAATTTCTGTCTTTGAAATTATTTCTGCCTTTTTGCCTCAAGTGTAAATTTTAAGTTCAAATCAGGTATTGAAAAACCTTTGACTGTATTTTCCTTTTTTAAAAAAAATATTTTATTCATTTGAGAGAGAGAAAGCGCGTGCAGGTGCATGAGTAGGGGGGAGGGGCAGAGGGAAAAGCAGACTCCCCGCTGAGCAGGGAGCCCAGGGTGGGGCTCGATCCCAGGACCCTAGGATCATGACCTGAGCCCAAGGTGGATGCTTAACCAACTGAGCCACTCAGGCACCCCTTGACAGTATTTTCTCCCTGGGCTATGACACCCTCCTCACAATAATTCTAACATAAGCACGAAATAGCCCAATTCTATACAGCACTGTCCCTAACAGTAGAACACCAATGATGTATCTAAAAAGTGGCTAAAAAGTTATTCCAAGGGAGGTAGGAAATGAGTAGGTGGAGCACAGAGCATTTTTAGGGCAGTAAAACTATTCTGTATGATACTATAATGTTGGATAGGTGTCATTATGTATTTGTCAAAACCCATGGGATGTTTACAGAGTGATCCCTAATGGAAACTATGGACTTTAGTTAACAAGAATGTATCAATATTGCCTCATCAGTTGTAACAAACGTACTACACTAATGCAAGATGTTTATAATAGGGAGACTTGGGAGGGGAAAGGGCATGGGAGGTGGTAAAGGGAAATGTTTAGGAATTTTGTAGTTTCCTTCCAAATTCTCTGTAACCCGAAAACTGCTCTAAAAAATAGCCTAATTTTGGGGTGTCTGGGTGACACAGTCAATTAGGCACCCAACTCTTGGTTTCAGTTGGGGTCATGATCTCAGCATCATGAGATTAAGCCCCGCATTGGGCTCTGCCCTTAGCCCTGAGTCTGCTTGAGATTCTCTCTTTCCCTCTCCCTCTGCCCCTCCCCCACCCACACTCGTGCTCTCTCTCTCAAATAAATAAATAAATCTTTAAAAAAAGCCTAATTTTTAAAAAGTGATTCCAAACACCTGAATTAGTCCTTAATTAGGGAAAGAAAGTAAGCGTAAAATAGCTATATTCCTATCTTCTGTTAAGAATATTACATATAGGGGCGCCTGGGTGGCTCAGTTGTTAGGCGTCTGCCTTCGGCTCTGGTCATGATCTCAGGGTCCTAGGATCGAGCTCCACATCGGGCTCCCTGCTCGGTGGGAAGCCTGCTTCTCCCTCTCTCACTCCCCCTGCTTTTGTTCCCTCTCTCGCTGGCTCTCTCTCTGTCAAATAAATAAATAAAATCTTAAAAAAAAAAAGAATATTACATATAACCAGTATCTTTTTGTAATAAATTGCCTCCCCAATCTTTTAAACACCCAGGAAAATCCTGTTGCTCTAATGATCAGAGTCTCATTGAAATTAAGTTAAATTTGAAGCCATGAACATTTTGTGTGTGTGTGTGTGTGTGTGTGTGGTTTTGCTTACTATGAACTGAAATTAGGGAGAATAACTGATTGTCCTCCATAAAAAAGTGAAAGTACTTGTGACAAAATTTCCCGAAATAAGATGAAACCAGAGAGGGAGACAAACCATAAGAGACTCTTAATCTCAGGAAACAAACTGAGGGTTGTTGGAGTGGAGATGGGTGGGAGGGTTGGGGTGACTGGGTGATGGACACTGGGGAGGGTATGTGCTATGGTGAGCGCTATGAATTGTGTAAGACTGATGAATCACAGACCTGTACCCCTGAAACAAATAATACATTATATGTTAATAAAAAGAAAAAAAAGAAAAAATTTCCCTTTTCCTTTTCTACCTCAGCAATAATTCAGTATCCATTTCAGCTTTAATTTCGGAGGGTGGGGGAAGAAGCCATCTCAGCATCAGTGCTGGCCCATCATGGAACGAAAGCAGTAAATATTTTCAGTCACTGTTCTTGTCATTACACTATATTTTAAAACTTGAACAAATAATGGGGATACCAGTCCTCTAGAAAGAACGATTCCTTTCAAAGCTCTTTCACTTATGGACTTTACAGACAAGTGTAGAATTTGGCCACTATTATTGAAGGCAAGTAAAAAGGTCCTATGGGAGTACATAAGAGGGCATTTGCTCAGGGAATGAGTGTTGTCTGTGAGCTCAGGGAATGAATGAAGAAGAATGGAATGACTGAATGAAACAATGGGGAGGTTTGAGCAATGATATAGGACTGGTCCACTAAATGCTTCATATGTATTTCAAGATCACATTCTCAAGTGGACACAGCTAGTTCCTATGTGTGGTTTACTACAGTGTCTAAAGAATATCAGTTGTTGGTGAAAGGGGGACCACTACCCTTTTTCAGTAGGGGAAAGAGGTATATCTTCCCATTTATCCTTTTTTAGCATCCGTATTCAGTTGTTCTGGCTATGAACCTCAATTTTCAAACTCTATGTGCAAAAAATACCACATTTGTTTTCTTGAATTATTTTGACTCGGAGTCTCCCTTCCACAATGTAGGCAAGAAATCCAATATCAGTTGTTCCCTTGTGGCTCCCCATCCCTTGCCAAGGAAGTATGGAGGCTTCACGTAGCCTCAAAGCCCAGGGGAGGTCCTTTCTGTCATCCACTCACTCTGCGTTCCATGGAGGTGCCCACTGCCTTAGTTCTCAGTGTCTCTCAGATCCATGACTCCTGCTGCTTTCATTCAACCCTTGGGTACAAGCATCTTTGATGAGCTAGAACTATTTGGCCACTTCTTCAGGCTACTACCAGGGAAGAGAGGGCAGGAAAACAAGGGTGCACAGAAATCTCTAATTTTCCTCAAGGCACAACCTTTTCCCTCACAGGCAGACTCCGTTCTCTTTTACCTCCAGGAAATCCAGCATAGATTTCTGGAGGCGGAAGCGGTGGCGGGGGGGTGGGGGGTGGGGGGGCGGTTGGGGAGGCAGTTTAGGCATTTGAAAATAAAACCAAGTAGGGAAGTATCTTGCAGGCAACTTCTGCATTCCTCCTTGTGATACATTTAATACTCCCCCGAGGAAAAGAAGCATGTGGCTTACTACCTTCCTGAATTTAGGATGAGAAAGAGGAAAATACATGAGGAAGCCATAAATACATATCTCAAAAGCCTCATCCTCCCACACAGTCAGATTGCCCAAGCTTGCTGAGCTGAATGAGAATCTTTTGTCTGAAGCCTTAATGATCAACTCCTAGTAAGCTACATGATAGCTATCCTCTTCCACAAATTCAGTTGAAATTCTGACAAGAAAGAAAAATCAAAGATCAGAGACGTGAGGAAAATGGGTGCATGCATGGAATTATTTCCATAGTTGATATTTACTAATATAAGATTAATTCCAGTATGTAAAATGTTCCAAGTATAAGCACCAATAATATGGATCAATTGATAAAGTTAGAAAATTTCAGGAGTGACTTTGTCCTTTGAGAGCCTGATTCTCCCATAAAAATTGTTGATACAAGGGACACCTGGCTGCTTCAGTCCACGGAACTTGCGACTCTTGATCTCAGGGTTGTGAGTTTGAGCCCAGCGTTTGGTATAGAGATTACATAAACATAAAATCTTTAAAAAAAATATTGATGAGAATGTAATTTAGACAGTTAACAATTATACCATTAGAAGAATCACTAGGTGATTAGTAGCAAATCCCCTCACATGTATTTATGTTTAACTCATTAATTGATTTTTTTCTCCTAAAATAATTTGGTAAAGAGAGAGGCAAGTCACTACCAGTAGTTTCTTCTATGATATATTTGCAACCTCTGTAATAACCTTTGCTGTGTAATTACTGTTTTTCTAGCAGTGTAGAAATTAACAAAGAGAAACACAGGAGTTTCCATTTTTGTCTGGAGATTTCCTATTCTCTGTTCCTCTGCTCCAATTTTGGATACACTTATGCATGTGACAGCAATGCTAAGTAAAAGTTATAATTAGAATATCATGGTAATGTAGGATGAGATACATCTTTGCTGTTCTTTGCTGTTACCACAACAAATAATGGGAAACCACAAAAGCCGCCTATGCATTTTTTTTTTTTTTTTTATTGAGGGGCTGTCCATGTAGAATATTTGTCAAACTCTAAGTGAAAGACTTTTTTGTCCTAAATATTTTTACCATATTTCCTATTTATGTTTTATGCTTCTATTTGTATAACCAAAGCCTTCTTTCCTTTAAGTATTATCCAAGGGGAACACGACTTTTAATTAAATATCGGTGCTTGTTTGAACTGTTCCTCAATTAGATCATATTTCCTTAAACTTATTCTAGAGGAGAAGATATGTACATCTGCCACCAATTACCCATGTCTATATATCATGGTTCACAGAATCAGGGACATTAAAACTGCGTGCAGGGAAGGCCAACAACAAAAAAGTTACCAGCTCTCAGTGTAATGTGAGGATGTGTGCCTGATTCTTTCCTGAAGGTTCCAGAAAGGGGGAGAAAAATCTTTTTCCTCCAGCACTCCCTAAGCAGCATAGCAATTGAAGAACAAATCATCTACATGTACATTTTTTTATCACATAGAAATGTGTACTCCTAGAGTGTCATATAGAACGAAGAACATAGATGATTCTTCCCGGATTTTTGGCTTGCCTAAACTCTCATTCTAATCCATATATCGGGTAGACCTGGACATTCATTCCTTCAGAAAAACTTTTGTTAGGGCTTACCATGTGTCAGCTATACTAGAAACATAAGATTAAAGGCCGTCTAGGACTAAAAAGCTAAATTATCTCTGAGGATTGGTATTGGAGCTCAGGGTCAGGGTGGGGGACTCAGAGTGTCCGACCAAGCACTGGACATAGAGTGGGTGCTTTGAGGATGAGTTCAGCCAAGGCAATGGGAAGCTGTCCAGTCAATCTCCTGAGAGTAACAGCCATGGGTCATGTCAGGGCAATGAATAGAACCCCAGGCACGTGGTTAGCAGTAGGGAGTTCTGGAAGTGGGTAACACTGCCCTTGTTATAGGTCTGGGGTTCACAGGTTCTGGTTCCTAGAAGGACAAGAGCAAGGTGGATCCCAGCGCTAGAATAACTAGACTGGGAACTATAACATATATCATTGCTTGTTACCCAAAACCATCCCCATTTCCCTCCCTGGCAGTTGGGGGTGGCCATGTGATCCAATTCTAATGCAAGACATATTAAAGGATGTCTGTTGGGAGTAAGGGACAGGTTTTTGGGAAAATTTTGCTTTCCTGAGAAATAGGGATAAGCATTACTGGCAAGAACCCCTTCTTTTCTTTTTGTTTTCCAGCCTTGAATATAAGCATCCTGCATCAGTATATAGTGATCAAAGGCAATGCTAAGGATGGTGGAGAAAAGAGAATAAGGCTATGTCTTTTTTTTTTTTTTAAGATTTTAGATTAGATTTAGATTTTTTTTTTAAAGATTTTAGATTAGATTTAGATTTTTTAGATTAGATTTAGATTTTTTTAAGATTTAGATTTTAAGATTGTAAGATTCAGAGAGAAAGAGAACAAGCAGGGGGAGCCGCAGGCAGAGGGAGAAGCAGGCTCCCCTCTGAGCAGGGAGCCTGACGCGGGGCTCGACTCCAGGACCCCGGGATCGTGACCTGAGCCGAAGGCAGACACTTTACCGACTGAGCCACCTGGGCGCCCCAAAGCTCCATCTTTGGTACTGTGCAGCCGCAATCCTAGCCCTGGATGCCACACCTCCAAGGCTTCTTGTTATTAAAAAACAAAACAAAACAAAACAAAACAAAACAAAACAAAACAAAACAACCCCACCTGTTTGGTTAAGCCACTGTTGGGAATTCTGTTGCTTGCAGTCAAACACATTCCTAACTGAAGTGGAAACCAAGGTAAAACACCATGGAAAATAAGGGGTAGAGGTCATGATTTAGCTATTGAAGTAGGAGTAAGGAATAGAAGAGAGCTTATAGGGAACTGGGTCAGAACTCAGTGATTAGAACAAGGGAATGGATCCAGACAGAGCACAACCAGCAGAAGGCTGGTTTTCAGGCTTCCTAAATCCCCTGTGCCAAAACCAGGACTGGACTCAGAACCTAGGAGAGGACAAGGGGTCTAGGTTAGGGCATGGAGTGTTTTGGGGGTAGAGAAGACAGAGAAGTATTAAAGTCTTGTCTTTCATTGTCAAATTCTTCTTAAAATTTCATCCCATTGTTTAAAAGCATCAAAATAATGTCTCTCATCATATAAACCAAAAAAGGAAACCCTTTTTCTGGAGTTCATGGAACATCACAAAGTTTTTTCCCCCATTAATGAGTTGATTTAAATGTCTGTTAAAGACAAATTGATCTAAATTACAAAAATGAGAGTCAAGAGGTCTTACAGGACTAATACCTATGAAGAGTGAGTCCTATGTCCTATGAGAATACCTTTTCTCAGTCTGAAAAAGTATAACAATAATATAAATGAAGTATTATATTAGCAAATAAAATGTCACATTTAAAGATGGCTAAAACCTTTATTATTAAAAAGTAGAAACAATATAGAAGGTATAAGATGTAGGAAAGCAAGTCTTGTTATCTGAAGTGACATTTAATCATAACTAAATTCTATCCGGAATTGGAGAAAACATGATCTATATTTGGGAGTCTTGGGAAAAAAGGGAAGGAGTAAACTTAGGGTTAAGAGGTGAGGACATAGCTGTGTTGGATGGAGTGGGAAGTTCTAGGAGACAGAGGGGCCTTGAGGACAGACTGGGCTCCACCCTAGACATTAGTGGTGATAATGAGATTCTTGCTTTGGGAGATTCTTCTTCTGGGAATAAAACTCTGGGAGCCAGAGTCCAGCATCCTTTTCCAGGGGAGCAGAAAACCATTGACTCAAGGGGGAAGGAAGTCGTCATTGCTGACATGTCCCTATCCTCTCACTGGTAAGGAAGTACCTAGGAAATTGTACCAGACACGGTTTTGCAGGTGGGGACAGAGCAGTAGCATCTAAGGTGAGGCCAGGCATGGGGTGAGGTAGCAGGAAGCAGGTTACCTAAAGTCAGGCCAGGAATGGGCTGGATGCGGGGGTGGTTTTAAAGTTTAACTGTGTTGGCCCAGATGTCTTTCCCCCAGGCTTTCGTATTCCAGGTATCAAATTTCCAGGCACACCCAAAGAAAGCTCTGGTCTGCTGGGTTACACAACCTTTCATCCAGAAAGAATGTGATCCACTGGATAGATCCTGAGGTGTGAACTGTCTCTAACAAAGTGTAAGGTCCTACTGAGGTCTCAATCCTAGAAAGCCTGACCTCATTATTGACTTTGCACCCATGCAGAGCCTTTTTGCTCTTCAAAAGCTCTTACTCTTCAATTTCAGACTTGGTTCCTCAGATTGTGTCTCCAATAGCTTTTTAGCCCACTGACCAAATGGTTGACCTTTCTGAGAAATCTGATCAGGAACATGAATAAACAGGGAGTTCTCAGCTTCTGACCTGATTTGAAGTTGCATAAATGTGATCCCCTTTCTCAGGGAGACTGAGTAAGTTGGTTTAGGAGCCCTGTCCTCCACCTATCAAGGGAATTCTTCTCAGTTGAAAACTCCTATTTCTTCAAGGCTAGGAAGAAGGATTCAGCCCAACGGGGACTCTTCCACACTTAACATACAGGGGGAAAAAACCTAATTCTTCATTCAGAGTGGGCATAGGTGATTCCAGAGTCTCCCTGACCCCACAAAGACCTCTACCTGCTTGATTATGGTTGGCATTCCTTTCCCTGACAACTCCTTTCAGAGACAATTAGAATAAAAGACAATTGCCTAGTTGAAGACATACATTAACTGAAACTCATTCATAACAAGGTAATAAGCCAGTTAATCAATAAGCTTAAGTGACTGATTTGGGAGAAGCTACTGGGTCCTTGATGTGGGTGATGAGGTGCAGAGAGGCGCACATGAAGCACAAAGACTCAGGTGAGTCTTTTCTAAGAAGGAGATGAAGACCCTAAAGGCAAATGTCATTTATTCCACTCAGGAATATTGCTTTTGAATTACATAATGCACACTTCTCATTATGTAGAAGGATATGCATGTGGGAAGGAGGATTTAAATTGTCCAACTTCACTACAAAGCAGTTTTGTTCTAGAACAGGTTTCCATAGTAAGCTACTATATAATTATTATTAGTTACCATTTCTATTAATTAGAATAACAAATGATAATAATACAAATATACATATGACCACAGGCTACTTATGACAAAAACACCGAGAATGAGCAAATTCACATGTTTCACTCAAATTGTTGGCTCAATCCATTTTTCAAATAGGAAGAAATTGAAATCCTATTATCCCTCCTCATATTTGTAATGTCCTGTCTCCATTACTTTTACTTCTTAGGAACTCACCTCTAATGTCAACTCAGGGGCTTTTATTTTCCTTTTTAATCCCTGAATAAATGATTTTTTATATGGCTTACAGTACTTACTTTATCGGAAAATTATTACATTATGAATCTACATTGTGAATTTGATGTGAAAGCTAAAAGCAGTTTGAATAAATGATTGTTCCATACAAATTAAGTTGGAATTTGGCTGACATTATTTTTCCTACGTACATTCAATATATGCTGTAGGTGTGGTATAAAATAATAAGTTTTTATAGCCAGAAAGAAGTGTTGGAGGCCATTTTTGTCAGTGTTGAATATTTCTTTTTATTTTATTTTATTATATTTTATTAAGGTTTTTATTTTAATTCCAGTATAGTAACAGTGTTATACTAATTTCAGATATACAATAATTCTATCCATTACTCAGTGCTTATCAAGATAAGTGTGCTCTTAATCCCCTTCGCCTATTTCAGAGTCCACTCCCCCCCACCATAACCATCAGTTTGTTCTCTATAGTTACTAGTCTGTTCTTTGTTTGTCTCTTTTTTTTTGTTTCCTTTGCTCATTTGTTTTGTTTCTTAAATTCCACATATGAGTGAAATCATATGGTATTTGTCTTTCTCTGACTGACTTACTCCACTTCACATTATATTCTCCAGCTCCATCCGTGTTGTTGTCAGCATTGAATATTTCTTTAAAGTCTCAAAAAGAATTCCATGGTCCTTGAATCATTTTAAATCACATTTAAAAGTCAGATATATGGAAATCAAGGATGTGACAAAGTAAAAGGGAAAAAATTATGAGAAAAGAGAATCCTAAAATAATTTTGTAGTATTTTTGCAATTAAAGTACTTTCAGAGTACTGAAGAGAATAACAATTTGATTTTGTGAGAAGTCTGAAATTAAGATTAAACATTTTTTTAAAAGATTTTATTTATTTATTTGAGAGAGAGAGAGCAGAGGGAGGGGGGGAGGGGGAGGGAGAGGGACAAGCAGACTCTGTGCTCAGCATGCAGGCCTGCGTGGAGCCCAAAACAGGGCTCAGTCTCATGACTCTGAGATCATGACCTGAGCCGAAACCATGAGTAGGCTGCTTAACCAATGGAGCCATCCAGGCGACCCAAGATTAAACATTTTTTTTTTTTTTTTAAGATTTATTTATTTATTTGACAGAGAGAGAGAGTGTACAAGCAGAGCCAGGGTCTGGATTTCCCAGCCTGGGTGTGGCCACCTGGTAGTTCTCACCAAGGGAATGTGAGCAAGAGTGACTTTTGTCACTTCCAGACCAAGACTAAAGAAGCAGGTTATGACTTTCTACTTGCAATCTCCTCTTCTGTTTCCTCTTCATCCACCTCCATCAGGCTGGAGGCACATGACAATGGGGGCCCAACGGAGGTGGGGCCAAAAATAAATTGAACCTTGATCCCCAAGTCACTGGAAGAAAGCTGCCTGCCAAACAGAAGTACTACGTAAGCAAGAGGTAGGCCTCAAAATGTATCATAGCTGTAGGACAACAGAAATTTGTTATAGCAGCTAGTGTTTCTCTAGCAATGTAAATACCCTATTACTGTCATTTACTGGAAATTTCCAATAAGAGATTCTGCTGAACTTTAATGAATAAATGAGATTCACTTGCAATTAATAGACCATTTGTACACAGATTTTTTTTTTAATTGTGGAAAAAACACATAACATGAATTTACCCTCTGAAAAAATTTTAAGCATACATTATAGTATTGTTAACTATATGCACATCGTTATACATCAGATCTCTAGAACTTTTTCATCTTGCACGATTGAAACTTTATACCCATTGAACAACTGGACACGTTTTTAAAGTCTTTAATAACTGCTTACGTTCTTAAGGAGGTAAACTATTTTCTTGCAGTCTTCATTTCAGTACAAACATAACAACATTTAACATTGCATAGCTCTTGCTATGTGCCAGGCACTCTTCTAAGTGCCCTTTATATATTATCTCAATCTAACAAACAAGCAAACAAAGGCCTATCTATCTATCTATCTATCATCTATCCAAGACTTCAATTGAGGGAAAAATAAAACTGTATTGAGAGGCAAAACTTCCTTTTAATATCAAACCTAGGATTGATTATTAGATATTTCCAAATTAATAAATCCTAAATAATGAAATTTAGTATAAAGGAGGATATTTAAAATAATTACAAGATGATTTATTGTAAATATAAAATGTTCATTAAAATAGATACACAAACAATACATGTTTCTGATATTTCTGATTATTTTACTGCTTGTGGTGGTAATTGCATTGGTTTTTCTTACTAAGATGCTTTTCTTAGCCTGGACTGCCACGGTAGATGAATGTTTCTGCCCTAGACTTAGGCGTCTATTAAAACAGTTGGTGAACGGAGTGATTATAACCCAGGATCAATCTTCATCCAGAAAGCAAACTAGAGGGTTGCTAATGGACCTTCAGCTAGAATAGGAGTTCTATCCTCTGCCATGTTGACTCCAGCACTACTTTCTAGAGTCGTAAATAAACATCAAAATGCCAGGCTTGCCCTTACCTACAAGAAGTAAATCATTACAGACATTCAGGGCACCTCCAAATCATACAGAAATGCTTCCTCTAAATGCATCATGACTGCCGATCAACTTGGTCACATTTTCCAAACCAGTTGTGTGGGGTGGGGAAATTTAAACTCCCCAGTTTAAATTTAGATCAAGCTTCCATATCAAATTCCCACACTCACTCTTTATTTTAACCTCCCAGAGCAATGCTTTCTTTAATCCTTTGCTGTCCTTCCTGCTTATCTGCTTTCATTTTTTTTTCTTATATCCTAATCCACTTTATAAGACCTGTTCAGGCTCTATCAAGGCTAATGCTTTAGTCTCTTCCTGGCATTTTGCAATTGCCTTTCGTTTGGTCCCAACAGCTGGGATCCGGAAGCCCTCACTCACAGTTTCTGTCCTGCACTTAGGTTTGGGAACAACTCTTGGTCAGGTCTGAGGCAATTTAAAGAGCCCCAGGCCAGTATCCGGACAACTCAGCCTCAAGTCCTCCTGTCTGCTGATGCCATTTGAACATTCTCCTTGTATTTATTCAAAATTGATTCCCCTACCATTCTTTCCCTACCATGTGTCAGGCACAATGTAAAACAACGAAGACCCAACAAATATGGAGACATAGTCCCTATCTTGAGGGTCTTGCAGTTTAGAAGTATAGACAGGGTGAATGGAGGACTTCCAATTTTTAGCAGGGATGCCCCCTTGTTAATTGCATTATATTTATAGTATAACATGATATACATGTAATATAATAAATATATGTAGTATAATACAACATATAATACAACATAATAAAATACAATATAATACAATATAGGTACATGATACTTACAATCATTAGGCCCTAACTTGTTCCCTTTTGTCAACATCCTTGACTTGGGACTTGACGCTGTCTGGGGTTGGATTCCTACCTTACTCAACAGGGCTCTTAGACTTAAATTTCTGGCCCTTGGCCTAGTCCCCTGCGAAAATTGGTGCTTTGTAAGACCTCTCTGTTCCTGATGGCCATCAACCTCCATCTCTGCTTCCAGCCTACTCCTGGATGCCTTGGATGCTTGGGTTCTTATTTTTTGACGCTTACTTGTACCTACATGGAATCTTCCTGACACTAATCTATTCCTTATCCAGGCTTCTATCCAATGCCTAACCTAGAACAGTCCCAGAGCTCCTGGCCCACATGTCTGATGAGACATTGCATCCTACATTCTCTGGCGCTTCTTGATCTGGTCCATCTCACAAAAACTGACCTTCAGTTATGTTGTTCTACTCCTGTCTGAACTTTTTGAAAATATTGCTCCTATGCCTGGAATACTTTTCCTCTTTTGTGATATCCTTCTGCCACTAGTAGCTTTGGGGATTTTAAGTGTTTCTTTTTGAAACCATATTCCAAAAAACACTGGTGTGTGAAGGGAAGTTAAAATAATTCTGTAAAAAGAAAGAAGAGTGATTTCTGTGGGCAAATGTTTGGGAAGTACTTGGATAAATAAAATTTGATTCTTTACCATAGGACTTCTCAGAACCCTTAGTAAGCTAATATGCATAGAAAATTCTCTATAAAGGTCGGTACAACTTTCCAGTAGAGCCCACTTTTATGATATACTTCTTAACATCTTTTGGGACTTTTGAGTAGCACAGCTTGGAAGACACTATTTTATTTATTTATTTATTTATTAAAGATTTTATTTATTTTTTTGACAGAGAGATAGAGAGAGAGCACAAGTAGGCAGAGTGGCAGGCAGAGGGAGAGGGAGAAGCAGGCTCTCTGCTGAGCAGGGAGCCGGACGTGGGGCTCCATCCCAGGACCCCAGGATCATGACCTGAGCCGAAGGCAGCCGCTTAACCGACTGAGCCACCCAGGCGCCCTAACACTGTTTTAGAGGTCAAAAAGGGCATTATTTAATTATAAATCATGTATTCATTTAATTATTTCTTATTCATCCAATCAAGATTTATTGAGAGCCTACAATGTCAGGCATGATGTTATATACTACAGACACTATGGTGATTAACTTTTTTTTTTTTTTAAGATTTTATTTATTTGCGAGAGAGAGAATGAGAGACAGAGAGCATGAGAGGGAGGAGGGTCAGAGGGAGAAGCAGACTCCCTGCTGAGCAGGGAGCCTGATGTGGGACTCGATCCCGGGACTCCATGATCATGACCTGAGCCGAAGGCAGTCGCTTAACCAACTGAGCCACCCAGGCGCCCTATGGTGATTAACCTTTGAGGAACTCACAAACAGATATAAGCATGGTCATGTTCTCTGGAACTTATACTCACTAATCCTCTTAGTGATAACTGATCTTAAATATATTTTACCACTGACTGACCTCATGCAAAATTTGGTGTTTCTAACAATTTTGAAGCAGTTGGTGTAGTCAACTTAGATTTGAAGTTCTGCTTTAAGTAGCCCTTACCTTCTTGGGCTTAGTTCTCTCATCTTTAAAATGGGGATGATCATTGCTTATTTAAGGTGGGGTTGTGGTTAAGGGTTAAATCAGATAATATACATGGAAGTTATTTGCAAAGGACCATAAAAATATAATTTATTTTTTCAGAAGGGATAATTTATTGAAGAAGAAAATTATGGAAAAAAACCATGATGACAGTATTAATAGGTACTTGAAGTCTTATAGTCAGACGTTATTTTTCATTTTTTAGACATTACTCCTTCTTAGGTAGAAAACAATAATGTTGATCCAAATTCAAATAACAAAACAGTTTTACATTTTTCAAATTTAACTTATTTTAAAGATTTATTTATTTATTTGAGGAGGGAGGGGGAAGGGGAGAAGGAGAGAATCTCAAGCAGACTCCCCATGGAGTGTGGAGCTCATGACCTGAGCAGATAGGGAAAGTCGGAGGCTAAACTGACTGAGCCACCCAGGCACCCCTCAAATTTAACTTTTAAAGAAGCTATAGGTCACTATTGAGTTTCTGTTCTCCTCCTAAATTACCATTATAATTATATTTGCAATCAAAACTTTGTTTGGTGGGGGGAGTGGTAAATTTCCCTCCTATTAGAATATGTATTTAATTGGGTGGGAGTTATAGTAAACAAACAAAAACTTTTCAATGTTTATTTTAAGAAAAGACTATTTATAAGAAACAGATCATTTTTTATGTGTATTGGGCACTAAAATGTTTACTGGAATCAATTTAATTGTCCTATGAAAATCCTAATTTTATTTTATTATTATTTTTTTTAAAGATTTAATTTATTTATTTGACAGAGAGATAGAGAATACAAGTAGGCAGAGAGGCAGGCAGAGGGAGAGGGAGAAGCAGGCTCTCTGCTGAGCAGGGAGCCTGACGTGGGGCTCGATCCCAGGACCCTGGGATCATGACCTGAGCCAAAGGCAGCCGCTTAACTGACTGAGCCACCCAGGCACCCAAAAATCCTAATTTTAAAGTCAAGTGTGATAGAAAGAAAAAGAGGAAAATGGTCAGAAGAATATAATCATCTGAATTAATAAATCTGTTTTTTCATGGGAAGGGAGTTAACACATTGTTTTAGATAGGCAATATTCTCACCAAACATGCTGTTCTGTGTTCCCTACACCCAGGGGAACTTCTAGGGGATCTACCCTCTGACAGTGCTCTAGTTGAATTATTAGTCAACAAATTTCAACACAATGGAAACTGTAAAAAGAATATAGAAAGACCTAGAAAGTTTCTTAGCTATTCCACTTCTGAGACAAATGGCTTATTATAAGGAAAGTATGTTGTTCCGATTTCTTAAGTTACAAATTAAGCCATGTGTGTTTTCATTTAAGTCCAGGGACTTTATTGATGTGGAAAGACATGGAAGAATGGCCCAAGGTAGAAGTCATATTGCTACTGATTTTTTGCAATTAGCTAATTTGACTAACTCTTTTTCCTTGGAAGGAAGAGAAAACTCCCTGTGAGCTGGAAAGGACCCGAGAGATCATCTTTTTATGGGTGAAGAATCTTGGGTAACTTTTGCTAATTCAGAATCATGGCTATTGCATATCTGGAATACCTTACTTGGAGGCAGCCTTCCTTATTGTACACATGGAAAGACAATTGTTTTAGGTGTGCTTTGTCTGATGTGTGGAGAGCCAATCATTTTTTTTGTATATATAATTCTAATTACAGTAAAGAACAATGTCAATATGTAGTCATCTTCCTTCATTTGCAAGTAAAAGAACTCTTTATCCTTCGTTGGAAAAAAATGGCTTTCCCCTGCACTGCTTGTTTCTTTTCTGTTTTGCAGTTGTTTCTTGTGACATTTTCCTAAACATCTGAATTTAAAATTATATCTCTGGGAGTGAAAATACTTCTTTAACTTACTTTCCAAATAAAGAAATTGACTCAGAAAAATAGCACTGGCAAGGGCTGGAAACACAACTACTTATAAAATATGTAATTTGTACAACCTTGAAGTTTGGAGCTGCTTATGGAAATTCATGCCATCAAACCCTCCAACTCAATCAAATTCAGCTTTGTTAATGTCGGTGCTGGCTGGGTAGTCTCACTGTATGCAGGCAAGAAATAAAATGGAACACTGGTAACAGACAGCAGTGCTCCCTAGAATTCCCATCATTTGAGATTTACTCCTTTGAAATAAAATATTTTATTCTAGGAGTGGTGGACAAAAATTGAGAAGCCTCTGGAAGAAGTGCAACATTGGACCATTGTCTTCAATGAGCACCCTGGGGATAAGCAATTCATTCATTTTCGGGGAAACATTAGGAGACCTAAGAACTGGAGGTCACTGATATAGTCGCACCGGCCGGGCGACTAAGGGCATCAAAACTCTAATTACAGTTCTGCTAATAACTAGCTGTATGACTTTGAGCACATCACTCCCCACCCCTTCACCCCCCAGCCCCTAATCTCTTTTTCCATATCAGTACAATGAGGGAATTGTTCACCTCTAAATTTCTACAACTGTTTTAAAGAAAGGAAAGCAGAGTGAGATGGAACTGGGCTTTTGTAACGAGTCTTGTTGTCCCTGACATTTTTGTCTCTGCAAAGTGAGAGAACTTGAAGGCCAAGCCCTGGGCTGCTTTCCAATACTTCCTCAGCTCTGTGCTCCTATCTTGAGTTGTCTCAGGTGAATGGTGGTTCCTAATCAGGGAGCAAGGACCCAGTGGTCAAATTTGCCCTACTTTGAGCCCTACCTAGACTGGCTTGCACTCAGTTTCTAAATTTTTTGTTAGCATGGCTGTGAACCCACTCTTTAATGACACTCTGCTCCTCACGTTGAGTGTGAAATAGCGCAAAATGACTCAATTTTTTTTTCCTGCTCTATTGAATTCTAAGTCCCTGATTTACTCCCTCCTTTCTTTACAGAGTGGGTCAAAATTGCCCCTTAAAGAGAATGCACAGAGTTTACCAAGGCGGATTCTGAGTCACTTGGGACCCCTTTCAATGGTAGGGCCAGTTTATCTGCTACTACCCCCCGACCTCAGCCTTAAAAATAACACCCAGCCTCTTAGAAAATCCAGATTTCACATTCTTTCTGATTTTTGGAAATCATTAGGTAAATGTGAGTTAAACGTCTCTCCTCACATGTCATCTCATGGTCAGAGAGAGGTCAAATCTGTCACTCTTCTTTTCCTTCTTGTCCCTTCTCTGTGTGCTCTATGGGAGAAAACAACCATATCCGGAACCTGGATTGGAATGGAGTTGTTGCTCCTGATTCAAGCAGCAAGAGGATCAAGCAGATTTGCAGAACTTGGAGAACTTTAGACTTAAGAGACCCCCATTCTTTTATATTTAAAAAGTACTAAGTGAACAAGATAAATAATAAAATAGATGAAGATAATCTACAAGGATGCTTCCAGAAGTTGTCAATGCATATAAACATACACATATATATTTTCTTTCTCTCTCTCTTCCTTTCCTTCCTTCCTTCTTTTCCTTTTCTTTCTTTTTTCTTTCTCTCTCTCTTTCTTTCTCCCTTTCTCTTTCTCTTTCTTTCTTTCTTTCCTTCTTTCTCCTTCTGTTCCTCCCTCTCTCCCTCTCTTCCCTTCTTCCTTCCTCCCCCCATCCTCTCTCTCTCTCTTTTTTTTTTTTGATGGAAACCAAGAGAGAGAGACTGGGTATCTCAGTGTCTCTCACCAGAACCTGTATTTATTTATTCATTTTTTTCCAGCTTTATTGAGATATAATTGCCATGTAACATTGTGTAAGTTTAAGGTGTACAACGTAATTGACATATGTACATATTGTGAAATGATTACCACAGTAAGGTTAATTAATACATTCATCACCTCCCATAGTTATAATTTTTTCGTGTGTGGTGATAACTTTTAAAATCTGCTCTTTCTTTCTTTCTCTCTTTCATCTTCTCCTTTTTACATAAATGAGCTCATACTATTCATCCACTTCTATTTTTTTTCCCCCTATGGTAATATAATGTTTCATTGTTTGGGTATGCTGTAACTTATTGAACCAGTCCCCAACCGATAAACATTTTAACTCCACGTTTTGATGTGTTAGTTAGATTAGTCAGGGAGCATTGATAAAGAACTCACACTTTTTAGAAAGTTTGCTTTATAAGATTAACTTGGGGTAGAAAACACATCTTCATAGCAGAGACCTTGATGAGTGGTGGGCACACTCTCTGTAAGGCAAAGCTTTCCTGCATTACGCAATCTGCATTCCTGCTATAGTTGCTTGTATTACCCATGCTTGGCATTTGTTAATTGGTAATAATTACAGGATCTCATTTCAGAGGAAAGAAGTAAGTTACTGAGAGATCAAGCGGCAGGATAGTGGGAGTGGGCCAAGAGCCAACCCTTAGCTGGTGAACTCGCTCTTTATTCATTAACTATTTCTCATTGTTGCAAGGACAGTTATTACCATTACCATTAAAATAGCTGGTTTTGGGCTAGAAGGTATAAATACAGACTGGAAGACTGATAAATCTCAAGACACAAGAAGTCTAAAACACAAGGGATGAAAAGGGGTCCATGTCAGAAAGTAAAAAATGAATTAGTGGTAGTAGTGGTATTGTGATGCCCCAACTGAAATGAAATGATAAAAATCACATTGTCATTAATTTATTTATTGAAAATAATTAAAAACAGTGCCTCACAGTACTGTTCCCCAGGATGAGCAAAAACTACAATTGTTTGCAAGATAATTCTCTATTCTTAAGTGTCTCTTCTATAATTCCAGGAAGATGTGATTTGCGGTGCAGTGAGCAATACCAATTACCACATTTCTCTTATGGGCTGCAGCTAATGCTCAGCCTCACCTTCCTCCTCACTAAGACGTGCAGCAGACATCAATCATCATTACTGCACAGCCTGTCTGCATCCCTAATTAGGAAATAACACACAGTAGAGCTTAGCGGCAGAATATGCAATATTTCGCATTTTAAAAAATTGTTTGTGGTAAGAAGCAATCCCAAATAAATTGTGCAATGGCTTATGTACTGTGAGCCCAGGACACCACAAGGTCTGAGGAAGCCAAAGCCATTTGTCTGGTAAAATTTCAAGAATCTAATTGAACATATTCTGTTTGCCTAAGCAATTGGTAATTATGTTCTTGAGCACAAATAAGGATATTTTGAGGATCATTTCTCATATTTTTATGGTAGCTTTCCAGGTTAATTTACCTTGCGATGGTTGCTTCATGCTCTTTCCTTGGCTATTTATTTGGCATCTGATGCAATTTGCTGTAGATGGTTCCAGCACAATGAGAGATTCTTACCAGATGGGAAAACACCATGATTTGTGTCTTATCGTTGATTTGCTCCTTTGTTGTTTCATCATATTGTCATGATTCATCTTGGCTATTTCTGGGCAAGAGAATGGTGGAAATTATTCTGATTTAAGGAAAATAAAGGCATTTGAAACTGCAGCAGGGAAGGGAAAGGGAGGTAACATTACTGAGGACCTACTGGGTTCCAGGCAGTACTCCAGGAACATTTTCCTCTTTTATCCTCTAAACACACCTGTTAAGTCTTCATTATTATCTCCCCTTTACAAATGAAGAAACTGAAATTCAGATTACGTAATTGCTTAATGTCACACAGCTCGCACAGTGGGACCATGATTGGAAACCAAGTTTGTCTAACTCCTATCACTCTGTTTCTTCAAACAATAATAGCACCTCGGATTTATACAGAGCTCTATCATTTACAAAGCACTTTCCCATATGTTATCACCTTAATTTTCCCGAGAGCTCCATGAGGTATACGCCATTATAAAATTTTACAGATGAGAAAGATGAAGCTCAAGGAGGCTATGACTTGGGGCACCTGGGTGGCTCAGTCGTTAAGCGTCTGCCTTCGGCTCAGGTCATGATCCCAGGGTCCTGGGATCAAGCCCCGCATCGGACTCCCTGCTCCGCGGGAAGCCTGCTTCTCCCTCTCCCACTCCCCCTGCTTGTGTTCCCTCTCTCGCTGTGTCTCTCTCTGTGTCAAATAAATAAATAAAATCTTAAAAAAAAAAAAAAGGAGGTTATGACTTGCCCAAGATCAAACACATAATAGATAGCAGGGCTAGGACCTGGAGACTTATGAATGTAAAGTTATCACTTTCTCCATGACACTATTGAAGGCTTGGAGCAAACCAATTCCTGTTTAGAAGAATGCAGATGGTTTTGCACCAAGTTCTGTGTTTATCTGTTACTCTATATTTCTATATCCCATACACTTGGAAAATAACTTGAGAGAAGCACAGTTAAGATTTAGATGTTGTTTTTTCCTTTTTTAAAAAGATTTTATTTATTTATTTTGACAGAGGGAGAGACAGTGAGAGGGGGAACACAAGCAGGGGGACTGGGAGAGGGAGAAGCAGGCTTCCAGCGGAGCAGGGAGCCCGATGCGGGGCTCCATCCCAGGACCCTGGGATCATGACCTGAGCCGAAGGCAGACGCTTAAGGACTGAGCCACCCAGGTGCCCCAAGACTTAGATGTAAAGGTAAAAAGACCAAGTAGTGTATTAGTGAATTAGAAAACCTAGGCCAAGAATACACATTTGTGGTTGTGCATAAAAGTAACAGAAATTAGATCTGAGGTCATATACAAACTCGGGCATCTTGTTATAGTGTTGATGATGCAATTAGATGCTTTTCAGCCATGTTTAATAAAGAACTCTCTTGCTGGAAAAAACTACTCATTAAAAAGTTGGAGTGCAGTGGGGAAGAAACTGGGAGAGCAAGAGGAATCTTTCTCTGCTTTTTCTTTTTCAATTTTTTAAAAGATTATTTATTTATTTATTTGACAGAAAGAGACATAGCGAGAGAGGGAACATAAGCAAGGGGAGTGGGAGAGGGAGAAGCCGGCCTCCCGCTGAGCAGGGAGCCCGATGCGGGGCTCAATCCCAGCACCCTGAGATCATGACCCGAGCTGAAGGCAGACACTCAAACGACTGAGCCACCCAGGCACCTTTTTTTTTCAATTTTTAAAAAAGACTTTATTTATTTGTCAGAGAGAGAGAGAGAGAGAGCACAAGCAGGGCGAGTGGCAGGCAGAAGGAGAAGCAGGCTCCCTGCTGAGGAAGGAGCCCAATGAGGGACTCAATCCCAGGACCCTGGGATCATGACCTGAGCTGAAGGCAGACGTATAACCAACTGAGCCACCCAGGCATCTCTCTACTTTTTCTTAATTGTGCTTTCTAACTCCCCACTCCCTTCTCTTTGACTTCCCCTCCCCCTCCCAAAGATGTTTACCTAATAAGAGCATTGGCACCAAGATGTAAATGACAGCTAAGCTTACCTTTTCTTTTTTAAAGATTTATTTTAGAGAGAGAGAGCAGGCAGGGGTGGGGGGAGGGGCAGAGGGAATGGGAGAGAGAGTCTCAAACAGACTCCACGCTGAGCATGGAGTCTGACGTGGGACTTGATCTCAAGACCATGAGATCATGACCTGAGCTGAAACCAAGAGTCAGATGCTCAAACCAAGAGTCAGATGGTCATGTCATAAGCCACCCATGTGCTCCTATGCTTATCTTTTCAAAAAGAAACCTATGAACACAATTGGACTTCCAAGTGGTAGAATGTCCCCTGAGAAGGTTTTTGGAGTAGGAACAGTTTCTGTTGCTCTATGATTACTGCAGGCAGCCACATCCCTAAACTTGCCCATATTCCCCTCCAAATACTCTTTGAACATGCTTTCAACAACACATATTTATTGGACACAATTTGTGGCAGGCACGATACCAAATGTTGGGGATATGTTAGTGAGAAAACAGACATACTCTCTTACAGAATATAAACTTCACGAAGGCAGGGTCTGCAGTCTACAGAGTTAGCATTGTTCTCTGCCAACCACAGCCTCCTTCTCACTTTAACGAATGACGGTGTAGTCCCTTGGGCTCAGTAACAACAGAGAACTGCTGGAATGTGTATGGGTTATGGGTTTGCTGATGGAATCACTGAAGCCATGAATAGAGTACCAGCAATGGATACTTTGTTGGAGTGTTTCTTTCTCTTTTCCTCCCTTCCTCCCTCCCTCCCTCCCTCCCTCCATCCTTTCCTCCCTTCCTTCTTTCCTTCTTTCTCTTATTACAACTCAAATTATTCCTAAAAACTGAAATGGGTTTACAGAAATCAGGCTCTAGGGATGACCATTTTGGGTCTAGCCACACAGCATAGACCTTGCTTCTCTTCTAGCTGTGTGCCTCTGAGGTTCATTTCTCCACCTGCCAAGTGAGGACACTTAATAGCTACCTTAAATAGGTACTATGTGTGCATAGTAGGTGCTCAGTAAATGGAGCTGTTATAATCACTACTAGTTAGATTTAGAACTCTTCATCAAGTAATTCATTACCTTTATAATATTGGAGATATTTTCTTTATAATATTGGAGGCATTATTTGTGGAAAGATGGTATTTATAATAATAATTCTGCACATTTCCAACTGCAACATATTACTTGCTGGACTTTTATTTAGCACATTCATAGCTTAGATTTTTTTTTTTTTTTGATCATCCTAGGTAGGTTATTTATTATTTTTTTAAAGCTTTTGTTTATTTTTGACAGAGTGAGAGAGCACAAGCAGGGGGAGCAGCAGACGGAGAGGAAGAAGCAGGCTCCCTGCTGAGCAGGGATCCCAATTTGGGGCTCGATCCCAGGACCCTCAGATCATACCCTGAGCTGAAGGCAGATGCTTAACCGTCTGAGCCACCCAGGTGCCCCTTGTAGGTTCTTTATATATTGTTAGATCAGCTAAGCAGTTGAAAAGTCAACAGGTATTTGTAACACATATAATACTTGCAAATATACATTTACATGACACGGGAAGCTGGGTTTATTCCCCATTTAATCTTTGATAACTTTTTTCCACTTGTGACATGACACAGCATACTGTGACCAAACGGTATGGCTCAGCTGTGCTCTCTCAAGTACCCTGTGGAGTCCATTGTGTCATCTTAATGCCTCAAGTTCAAGTGCAGCTAAGGGTCCCGTGCTTAAGTACCAGCTTTGGAGAGTGCCTGCAGAGATGCAAAACACCCATGTTGGAGGCCCTAATTCATTAAACTTTTGGCATGATTTAGAAAAACCGAGAGATCCTATAATACCCAAACCAAATTAAATTGTATTGTCTCATAAGAAACAACTAAAATTTGTGAACCATTTTCCAACAACTACATAGCCCTGTGGTGTGTTTGAAGGTTTTGCTGAGTCTATTTGGCCTTCAGATCCAATGTTTTGGCTCCCACTGAAGTTAATTTTCATTAGAAGGATGTGTTCTTATTAATTGGATACTTTCTTTAAAAGACAATATGTATAAAGGCAAGAAAAAAAAAAACCTCCAAGTGATTTTTCTATTTGCCCTTTATAGTTTTTTTGAGAAACATGCTGAGTGTGACTATATAGTAAATATGCCTAAACACAAACACTCAAGTTTTTTTTTTCCCCCTCCCAGTGAGATTATTATTATTTTTTTAAAGATTTAATTTATTTATTTGACAGAAAGAGAGAGAGCACGAGCAGGGGGAGTGGCAGACAGAGGGAGAAGGAGAAGCAGGCTTCCTGCTAAGCAGGGAGCCCGACGTGGGACTCGATCCCAGGACCCTGGGATCATGACCTGAGCCGAAGGCAGACGCTTAACCCACTGAGCCACCCAGGCACCCCTCCCAGTGAGATTACACATTTACTGTAATAATGCTGCTGCTGTTCAAAATGTTTAAAACAGCCTTCAGGGCCTCTAGCATTTTCTTTGGAATGTCCTCAGTTGTGGAAAATCGCACCTTTTGAAGATGGATGTGAGTTTCAAAACAAAAACAAAAACAAAAACAAAAACAAAAACCCAAACCCCTAGTGGTCATTTGGAGCTGGTCTGGGCAATCAAGCTGGATGATTCCACCTGAAGTTAAAAGAAAACAAAAAGCGATAAATATGATAAAATCTGATAAAAGATTATGATAAACATAGCGTATAAATGGACTTTGAAAACAATTCAAAAGAGTTTTAAAATAACTTCAGACAATGCCAACATTATTGGAATTACATTGCCTTCCAAGGTGACTGCTTTAAAAACCTCACTTTTGATTCTTTTGTGAAAATTTAGTCTTATAACTTACTGGAGACACTTCATGCCAAAGACTCAACGAAATTCCAAGAACTCAGGGACTGTGCTTTCAACAATTAAGGTACATTTTTACTCAAGTGCTTAGTATGATGCCAAGCATTTTGTGGCAACTGAATCAATAGTAGATGATGATGATGACTGGCTTTGATACCAGTGGTGTTGATAATGTAAGGAGACTTGGCAAGACAATAGTGACCATGTGCTGGCTGCTTCAGGATGGCCGGCATTGCCTTAGAATAGAAAAGGTAAAATTGCTACTTACGGGCAGTTTTTTGCTCTTTTTACATGGCAACTTATAAAACATGTGCCTTATGCTTTCACCGAATTAAGGTTGCAATGTTTTGAGCATAGCTTTTAACAATACAGAGCTCTCATAACCAAGTGTGGGAGTAATAATAAAACAAGCAAATTATAGGGAACTGGAGAAGGGATTCCACTACTGAGGGAGCAAACCAAGGGAATAGCTTTTACATGACATGTGAATTTGGTTCCCCACATATTCCAGTGTCCCTTTCAAACACAGATTTTTTAATTTATGTGTCTGAATTTAATTCCAGCTTATGGAAGTTGTGTTAGAAGCCACGGTGTGCTGAAGAACAACCACTAACGATGGAAACATTTGGCACAGAGCAACGGTGGAGTGGCTCATTTGGAGGACATAAAGTCAGGAGAGGGCTTGCTAATCCTATCAGTGACTATGAACCTAGAGGACGACTCACAGATCATTGTCCTACAAAGTACAAGCCACTGACAGTTTTCCATTATCATTTATACCTTGGGAAACATTTGTATTTTTATTCCAAGGTATACTAATGGATTTCTACAGGCAAAAAAGTATAGCATATGCCCTAAATATACAAGAAAAGAATTCTCTGTAGATTTTTTCCTGAGGGAGTTTACACGGTAGCCGAGGAAATCAGGTTAGGCAGAAATAATTAAAAAAAATGCAAAGTAGAAAGTGATAATTATTTGAGAAGTACACGTAAAGTGAAATAAATGGTTGGAAGAAGGAGAGTCAAGAAATGTTCTATGGAGGAAGAAAGAGCTGATCTGAGATTTGAGAGTGAGACCAGAGAATAGCACATTAAATATGTAGGAGCAAAAATCCATGAGATGGTAGGGGAATGAGTGAGTTACTGGGCTGTCTGAAATGTGGGAGTGTTAAGAAGGAGGGGCTGGAAGTAGGTAGAAGTAGACGAGATTTAGATCGTAGGGAGTGGGGAGGAGTAAACAGATGAGTGATACCATTTGAACTTTGCTTCATTAAAAACAATCTGGCCATGCTGTAGCAGGGCGAGATCTCTTTCACCTCGTGTTCAGCAGTTAGCTAATATTCGGACATTAGCTTGGGATGTTGTCAGCCATATTAGATGTCAACCAGACATGAGTTGTAAAGGCATCTTTAATTCTGTGGTTGTAACATTCCTGATTGACTTAATAAATTAAACTTTTCACACATAAATGGCATTGGTATAAATGTGTTAGCTTTATACTGTCCACTAGCTGGACATTAAAAAAAAAAAATTAACCTTTGAGCTTGATGAAATGCACTCAGAAATGCAGGGTCAGGCATGAATTGCCTATTTTTTTTCTATAAAGTGATGAATCTGGAAAATTCCTTAGGGCGGAAGTAGTACCCTATTCATTTACCTGTTTATAGCCCTTTAAGAGAAGGAATGACTTGTTCAAATTTTCTTAAACCTCTGTCTGCATCAAAGTGCAGGTTGGAGCATGCTTCTTTTTAGTTCCCCAGGCTACAATAAACCCAACATCTGCTCTCTTCTTATTGGTGGATATAAAGCCAATGTACGTGGCATTGGAATGCAGGTCCGGATATCAGACAGCTTGACCATGTTACCGTCCATTATGCTGCTTATTCTATTTTCAAGCAAAACAAAAACCAGTCCCTAAACCTAAAACTTGTCATCTGTGCTCAGTTAACACCAAACCAGGAGTCAGCAAAAGTAGGAGTGTGGGCATCATTACAATGCTGAGTCACTCTCAGACGTTCGTGCTTTCACCAAATTAAGGTTGCAATGTTTTGAGCATAGCTTTTAACAATACAGAGCTCTCATAACCAAGTGTGGGAGTAATAATAAAACAAGCAAATTATAGGGAACTGGAGAAAGGATTCCACTACTGAGGAAGCAAACCAAGGGAATAGCTTTTACGTGACATGTGAATTTGGTTCCCCACATATTCCAGTGTCCCTTCCAAACACAGATTTTTTAATTCATGTGTCTGAATTTAATTCCAATGTCTGAAAATGTGGACTGCACACACAATAAATTCAGTGCATGAAGAACTCTGTATTTTAGGGTATTACTTAGAATGGTTTTTTTTTTTACTTTTCCTCAGAGTACTTAAATTAAGTATAATTTTAGCTCAGTGTTGTTGACTATAGATGACAAAGGACAGTGGAAGAGGTAGATAAGATGTGTCAATGAATGCTCAATTTTACTTTTTTCAGTGAAAGATACCCACTACGTGCCAGACTATGCTAGACTCTGCAAGTGTACGAAGTTGAGGAAAGCACATTCTTTTTCTCGGGGGATTATATATAATAGGGGAACATAAGATAAATATACAGTTAACAAAATTACAAGGGAGAATATGTTAAATGCCATAAGTGAGCTTACAACCAATATGCCATGGTAGCTTAGAGCAGAAGAACATCCAGGAAAAGTTAAGTAGAGGCCTAGGTGTGATTCTCTAAGAATCTGGGTGTCTAGGAAGATGGTGGCCCATTCATGGAAATATGGAAGTGAGGAGGAGAAGTAGGTTTGCCTGCGAATGTGTTGAGTTTGAGAAAGCAGTGAAACATGGATATCCTGGAAGTAGTTGGAAGCCTGTCTAGAGAGAATTTGAGAATAGGATTGTGTATGGACATGCAGGTATAAGAGTAGACGTTGTGGAGGAGATAAGATCACCAAGAAAAACCATAGGGAACAACAACAACAAAAAGAGCACTGGAAACTTCTAGGGAAAACCCGTTTTTAAAGGACAGGAGAAAGAAGAGGGAGTGGCACTGAAGGAATGGTCTGAGCAGCGGGAGAGCCTGGAGAATGAAGCTTGTTGCAATTTAAGAGCGGGTTTCAGGAACAAGTGAGCAACACTCAGGATTGCAGCTGAGGGCTCTAGGAGGAGGCAGACCCAAATGGTGTCTAGTGATTACAAGGTGATGGATGCTTTTTAAGAGAGAGGTTTCAGCAGAATGGCAGGGGCAGAAGTCAGAGTAATTAGTAAAAGTATGAGGAAGTATACAAAACAAATTACACAAAGATCACACATTTTCCTGTTAGGACAACTACTCTGCCCTTAATGTCAGGGAAATAATGCAATAGCTAGAGGAAATTATTTTACAATAGATTAAGCATTTAAAAAAAATCACATTTGGTGAGGTTATCTGAGTCTTTCTCACGCATGCCAATGTAAACCCTTTGTTGAGATAACTGAGTGACTTGTCTTCCATGTTATTCACACTTGTTAATACCATGAATGAAAATTACATATAGATAGCTATGCACCAAAGAGGCAGACGTCTGGAATAAGTGATGGAAAATAGCAGAGAAGATGCCACTTCAAAGAGCTTAGCATGTGAAGCTACTTTAGTCATTGATTTTTCTCTGTCTCGGAGTGCTGATTTCTCCTCCTGATTTCTGTGCTTCTCTTTGGATCCCAGGCTTTTTCTTTAATGGTGTCTTAAGTGGTTGCAGACAAACAATGGGCCTATGGTTACAAAATTACCCTGCAAACATCCCTTTTGCCTTCTCCAGTAGGATTAAACAGCTGGTGATTATGGAAACAACAATAAGATTGCAACAACAGTATCTTTTATTTCTATATTGCCTTTCATTTCGCAAACCCTATTTGCATATGGCTCCCATTTGACCCCAAACCAGTTCTATGGGGATAAACTTAGCTCTTTGGGATGGAAGTGAAAGGGCAGGGGGAATATATGATTTACTTATTGACTTTTTCCAGCACTACAGTAAACTCCATCTCCTTTTTTTTTTTTAATGCTATTTTTCTTCTCTGGTTAAATTGAAGGTATGTAGATAGCCAATTTTTCTATATTATTATTTTTAATAAGCTTATGTGCTCATAAAGACTGGGTAATTAGATATAGTCCTTGATATCTGTGAGAGTAAAACATCTACCATTAATACTCTATGTAAAAGAATAAACAATGGAAACATTGAAATAAAATTACGTAATTATTTTTATTTTTGAAAAGATTTTATTGATTTATTTGACAGAGAGAGAGAGAGACTGGGAGAGAGAGAGTGAGCGAGCACAAGCAGGGCAGAGGGAGAGAGACAAGAAGACTCCCTGCTGAGTGGGGAGCTTATCTTGGGGGCTTGATTGTCCAGGACCCGGGATAATGACCTGAGTGGAAGGTAGACGCTTAACCAACTGAGCTACTCAGGCACCCCGGTAATTATATTTATTTTTTGAAATTCATACTGAAAGTGGAATGGCCCAACCCTGTAAGGGAACAGAACGAGGTGATTTGACTTTACCTCATTCCTGAAGAGCCTTTCCTCCTTTTAGTTGGATAATCCTTCTGTAAAAGACATTATGGTTAATAGATAATAGTTAAAGGTATTTAGAGTTAAATAAGGGGTATGGGGGGGTTGGAGATAAGAGGGGTAAAGTTACAGAGAAAGAAAATCATTTATTCATGAATTCTTTCATTCATTTAACATTTACTGATCTTACTATGTGCCATGTGTTAGGTGAGGTCTGGGCTATAGAGTTGCTTTGGTGAAGGACAGATATTATATATATATTTTTAAGATTTATTTATTTTTATTTTTGTTTTTATTTTTTATTTATTTATTTATTTTTTAAGATTTTATTTATTTATTCGACAGAGAGAGACACAGTGAGAGAGGGATCACAAGCAGGGGGAGTGGAAGACGGAGAAGCAGGCTTCCCGCGGAGCCGGGAGCCTGATGCGGGGCTCGATCCCAGGACCCCGAGATCATGACCTGAGCCGAAGGCAGACGCTTAATGACTGAGCCACCCAGGCACCCCTATTTATTTATTTTTAGAGAGACAGTGCACGAGAGGGATGGGGGCAGAGGGAGAGGAAGAGAGAGAATCCCAAGGAGACTCCCCGCTGAGCTCGGAGCAGGGTGTGGGGTTCAATCTCACGACCTTGAGATCATGACCTTGAGATCATAACCTGAGCTGAAACCAAGAGTCTGACGCTTAACTGACTGAGCCACCCAGGTACCCCAGGACAGAATATTCTTTTGAGAGGACACCCTGCCAAAAGAGTGGAGCAGGAAAGGGAAAGCCAACAGTGAAATTGCTGGATGATATGAGGAGTGGGCTGCCACTGTCACCTTCTCCTTCCATCAGGATTCTTGCTAAGCCTCAGGAAGAAAAGCTGGTTGCAGATGGAGGTTTGGGGAACCCTCAGGTAGAGCATTGAGTTGAAACACTGCTGGACTTCAGTAAATGGTTGGGGAACTGTGCTGGGTTATTCTGCACCAATAAGACTTTACGATAGCTTTGAAGAAAGAAAAGTCAAGAGCAGCTCCTAATTTGAAACCTTGAGAAAATTTAAGAATGGATCAAAATATCTTTTCTATCATATTCCTTTAGTGAGCACTGATATATTTTTAAAAAAATCGAAATATCCAAGACTGGAGGGTCATGTTTCAGCTAGTGTTTTGATTTAATTCTTACTCAAGAGAGAAAATTGCCACTTGGATCATCAACCCCAGTTTTTGTGGAATCAGATTTTTCCCCCCTCTCTCTGAAAGCTCTTATGTAAGAATTGTCCAGAGTTAAATGAGAGGTGACAAGTTCATAGCCCAGAAGGAACATTGTGTCTCTGGGCTATCAAAACATTGATCATCCGTCCAGCCATTTAGCAGGGATTCCCTGGAAAATCTCTGGCTTCTAATGAACAGTCAAAATATGTGAATGGAAAGACTAGATTCAGAAAGCTGTCTGTATGAGAAGAAAATACACCGATGACAGAATGCGATGTGTATTCTGTGAGTTGGCAGAAATGTGGTTATGTTGACTGTGTTGACAGTTGGCAGAGTTTAGGACAGAATGTCTTTGAGCAACTGCTCTGAAGTTGGGTATATTTTTTTACTGGTAGAGGGAGAGGTATTGGTGATGGTAGCGATGGCTTATTCTATACCAATAAGAACGACGTAGGCTCTATAAAGTTCACCACTTTGGCTGGCTCCACTCATGGCTGATGAAGCAAACTAGAATGGCAAGTTCTACTGGCCATTGTCTGGGCCAGTCTGCACAGGTCTCTGATTGCTGTGAATCAGCATGTGTGAGGTTCACCGGGCAGTGGAACCAGAAATACTGGTTTTTACCAACCGCTAGACTCCGAAGGACTAGTGTGACTGACTGACTGACTGTAACAGCAACTTCAAATCCTTTCTTGGAGGAGGCAGTGTTCATAAATAAATAGAAAACAAATACAACTGACTCTAACTGAAATCTGTGGCTTTGGTTTGATGTGGTGGATGGATTTAACCTAGCCGAAGAGAGAAAGCTAGAGTCTCTACATACATGCAATCATTGTTCAACATTGTCTAAAAGAATCATACATGGTGTTGAAACTTGTAATCATGTGACTAATAGAATGATAATTATAGTGCTCTGCAAGTGAGAATGTGAAATGATAGTGAGTAGAGTATTCGGCCTTTTAATAAAACAAAATAACCCACTAATAATAGTTGTTGGAATATTAAGTACCCATTGCATATGCTTCCAAAGGGTTTTTAATTATAAACAATCTAGCCTTTATTATAAAGTCATTCCTTCATGTTTTGCCCTCTGCTCAAAACTAAAAATTCACTTAAAAAAAAGTAGCCAAGGCTCTTCACAACTCATCTCCATTACTTTAAAAAAGAATAGAAGCGGCAACAGCTGAGGAACATAATTTTTTACATTTCACGCAATCCTCATTTAAAAGATATATACAGAGGCTTACGGAGTTGTTTCTCACCCCCTTTTGGAATTATAAACAGATCGATGGCTCTGGGGCCGGGAGTTGGTGCTGTTTATTTCCCAGGCTGATACAGCAGACTTTGTAGTTCCATGCATGGTACCCTGATTCCCGGGATTAGGAATACAAAAGCTGATCTGTGGGGAGAAGGAGAGTTTTCTGGAGGCACGTGCAGCTGCTGTGGGCACATGCCAGCCCGTTAGCCAGCCTGACAACAACACTGACGTTTACTCTCAGCTTTTCACTTCAGGGCAAAGAGAAGCAGATGCTACCAAAGGGCCTTCTCGTTCTTCACTGCACACAGAGAAGGGGAAAGCCAGAGGGTCTGCTGATTGTTTCCCTCCCAGCCACCTTTTTTTCTAGGCCATTAGTTGTTCGGATCTTGGGTAGTCACGCATTTACCCCTGTAAGGCGCGTGGATCCTACTTGATTTTAAACATAAGTAAGTAAGCCTGTCTTAAAGATCGCTGCTCCCTGCCCCCTGTGGCCTTCTTATGATGTAGGAAGATGGAGATTTAAGTGGGTGATTTTTCTGTGTACTGAATTCCATTTCTAGAATAGATTCCCTATAAATAAGAACTAAAGGTTGTTTTGCTATTCCCAATACATTTAGTACTGTCTATTAATTGGCCTAGTCATTTCAGAATTTAAAACTGAATGTTCAATTAAGCTTGCATAAGGGTGGTTTTACCCTTGGGAAACTAGAAAAAAGAGAAAATTTAAGTCCATTTAGATTCATTCATACCACTGACATACGCAAATGATAATAGGTGTGCCATAATCCTTACACTTTGCTTATCCGATGTTTCATGAAGCTGTCAACCAATCTGCATATCATCCAGATGTCTTGCTTTCACCAAATTTCAGACTTGGACTGTGAATATTTGCAAATTTTTTTAAAAAGATTTTATTTATTTATTTGAGAGAGAGACAGCGAGAGCACAAGGAGGGGGAGGGACAGAGGGAGAGGGACAAGCAGACTCCCTGCTGAGTGGGGAGTCTATTTCAGGGCTCCATCCCAGGACCCTGAGATCATGACCTGAGCTGAAGGCAGACGCTTAACCGACTGAGCCACCCAGGCACTCCACAAATAATTTTTTTTTTTAAATTTAGCATACATTACTGATTGTCTCAAAGTATTTCAGTAATAATGTAACAGTCCTTAATTATAAGTAGAAAGCTAGAATAATCAGCTATGGAAGCCAATGATGGGAAGCAACTCAACCAAGTTTCTTTCTCTGTCTTGCCAGTGTCAGTCTAGAGGAACACAGACAGATTATGAATTTCCTCTGGGTAGTGTCACAGAAAAATGGAGAATTTGCAAGCTGGGCCAAGAGGTGTTATTATGTGGAGATAATAAACATGGTCACTGATCAAGTAACTATGATAAAAACGTGCTTTTAGGGAACAATGAAATCTTTATAGACTCCAATAGGACATTCAATATGTTTCCCAACTTGTGCATTTCCCATTTGAAGAGGGCTGGATCTCTAGCTGGGATGGCCTCCTCCCTGAATTTCAGAAGTGCTAAAATAACAAGCAGTGTCTGGCTGGGTGATTTTCCACATTCATCCTGTTTAAAGGAAGAAGCTTGTTCTACCGTAAACAGTTATGGGAACTGTTTGCTTTGGATGGGCTTGGTCCGCATGGGCTGAGGAAGGCCTTCTTACTCTGGTTTCTTGCCAAGGTGGAAATTTAATGCCAAAGGCTTCCTAGTTATGTAGAGGCATCCGCTGATTTGAATAAATTTGCTCTGAAGAAAGTGTGTCGGGGAGTTGGGAGATAGTAGTAGTGGCTTGAAAAAACAGTCACTTGAGCTAGTAGCTTCTGCTAACCTAGCAGGGAGCAGAATCCATTGTCATATCTTGGATTGAATATTTCTTGAAACCGTTTTTGCCCCACCAGTGGTTAGGAAAGGCTTTACCCTGAGACTATAATGTACATCAATGGAAACGTCCGGGGTTCTTACAGTCCCTTATATCATTCTGGGTGACTTAGCACAATCATGAGCATATGTGCAGCCCATGGGCTGGTCCAGGTGGGTAGACAAAGGTAAGCTGGGTGTAGTGGCTAGAAAGAAGCCAGGTTTACATTCTAGTCATTCCATTACTTGCTGTACTCAGAGTGGATGATCTGTAAGTGTTGTGATTCTAAGCCCAGGCTCTAGAGATAAGCTGCCTTGAGTTTGTGCCCGGCCTCTACCAATTATTTGGCATGTGACCTTGGACAAATTGTCTAAGTTCACTGGGCCTCTTCACCTCCGTAAAATGAGGGTTATCATAGGGTCTCAGTCAGTTAATATATGTGGAGCACTTAAGATAAAAGCGAGCATCAAGGTAAGTGCTCAGTAAATGTTAGCTACTTTTATTTTCTCCTTCTCTTGACAGTATAAGTGATGTCAATTGATTACTGACTCATTGTCTAGCTTGATGGTTCTGGTTGGAAAGGGAATTAGAGGAGAATGAGAAATACGTGGTTGTACCATCTGGTCTACCGTAACACCTATATGTACCCATATCTGTGCACAAAAGCAAAACAGGGCCCATTGAATGCTCAAACATGTATCAAGACTTATCTCAGAAGTCACCTTTCTGGATTTTATGTTATTAGGCAGATCAGTTTTATTTTTAATTTTGTTCTGTCCTTTTGATAGTTGAATTCAAGCCATGCTTATTGTAGCTTAATCTTACCCAGAAGTTGCTGTGTGCCAATCCTATAAGACTACTAACAGTGACCTATGGGAACAGTTAGTTTCACATACAAAGAGTGGTTGACCAAATCTATATACTCTCTCAGGTGTGGGCAGAACCTCTAAAATTCCACATAGCAAGTGGGAGGTGGGGCATTCACAAGTAGCAGATTATTGTATAACCATTTCCTGTGGCCCGGCCCTGCTCTGACTTCAGCTGCTTTTTAAAGCCACTGATCCACAGCTTTTGTTATGAACCATAAACCGAGCACCTCCCCAGTACAGCTCCCCTAGCCACTCCCTATCTTGGATCCTGGCTGCCGTCTGTCACAGTCGTGCAGATCATGTTATCTGAATCCAGCATTCCCTTGTTGTTGCCTCTGTCAAGGACCCTGCAGTCCCCGGTGTTTGTGTGTTTACTAGGCTCGGCACATATTCATTTGCTCATTCATTCATTCAGCCATTTATTAAGGCCTACTATGTACCACAGGCATTGCGGTAGGCACTGGGGTTACAAATGCTACTGAAGCTCTCGGTAGCAGGGACCACATCCTAGACTCTCGAAAGGATGAGACACACAGACAGATTGTGACAAAGGTAGCAAAATGGGAGGTGGGATAGATGGTTAGAAACATTGACTTTGAACCCGAGTGACTGGGTTCAAATTTTTGCTCTGCGACTGCCTATCTGTGTGAACTTGGACAAGTTTCCTACCATTTCTATGCCTAGTTTCCATATTCGTAAGATGGGGAGCATCATTGGACCCACCTCATAGGGTTGTGGTAGGAGTTAATATTTATGAAATATGTAGGAGAATGCCTGAAATATATAGTAAGTGCTACGTGTTTGTTAAATAAATAAGTGCGGTGATAGTAATATACACAGGGTATTATAGGAGCAACTAGTCCATTAGCAAGGTTAAAACTTTGTTTCCACTCAGCTCTGTCCCAGGTTTGAGGACCTCTTCCTACTCAGGAGAACAGAGAAAAGAAAACCAAGCCAAGCCAGAGTTTGGCTGTTGAGCATCAGGACCACTGTTAGTGCAGGTCAACTTGTCCTAATCTTTTGCTTTATTTCCAGAAATGAACCTTTTGCCCTGATCTTTGGGCCAAACTTCTACCTTGTATTTTTTTTTTTAATTTAAGTTTTAATTTTAATTCCAGTTCCCAGCATCTTTATTGCAGTGGCTGAGTCTTTGTCTTATTTTCTTGGATCCTTAGTCTCAGCCTTAGTTTCTGGTCAAGCCCTCAGTTCTTCTGGAGCAGAGGTTCTGCCTTGATCTTGACAGTCTGTCCTTGAACTCCATTCTCCAAGTAGGGTTCCAGCTACCAGTGGCCAGATCTCCTGCTGCCTGGATCTCTAACTATTACTTGTTCTAGGATTCCCCATTGCTTTGTTTCTTCCACTTGCTCAGCCACTCACCTATTAATTTACTCTCCTGACACTACGCTCTGCCCACATGGCTGGTCCCTCCTTAGTGCCTATTTCCCAAGCATTGGCCTAACCTTCACAAGCAGGTGTTTAGTGTCTGGTCTTATCTCACTTAAGGGCTGTTCTGCCTCCACTTAATTTTCCCTAGTAATAGAAAGAAGGTGGGAAGGAAGAAGGGCTGAGTCAGACATTTTCTGTGTTGTTCATGAAGTGACTTACATAGTTTAGTTACTGGTTCAAAGGGATTTTTGGAGTGTGCATCTTAGGAGGTATCTGTAATAGAAGTGCATTGGTGTAGGTGTACTTAGGAGCGGGTTGCTATATATAAAGTTTGCTATTTGGGACTTTCTTTCCTTGATGTCCAAGTTAGGGAAATTTCTTTGCTGATTTATCTCCCTGAATAGCCAGTCTTGCTCAATACCAGTCATGTATGTTGTCCTACTACTCATCAATTAATGAAGTCATAATATTGCAGTTCTGATATTTTACTTCAGTTCTTGCTACATATTTTTCATTCTTAGTGTTTACATGTGCATTCAGTATTTCAGGAATCCATGGGTTTCCTCTCTGTTTTCCTCCATTCCCATTTTTGCTGCCTCAGACTTTTCTAAACCTCGAATATAGTTTAAATGTCAGCCCAAAGAATCTCTCTTTCCGTGGACTTACTTCTGTTGAACATGGCCACGTTCCTCTTGAATAAGACAATCTAATCATCTCCATTAAGATAATAACCTCAGAGCTCCGTTACTGACGAGGGTGGTGTGAAAGTGAGACAATAGTGAAAGGGAAATAGAGGGCATAGTATAATCCCCTGCTTTTAGCAACATAACCTAATTTTCATCAGGCCCCATGTAGCTGCCTAATTTCCATTAGGCACCTGCTGATTCCTTATAGCCCCCCACACAGAAGACAATCTTATTTTCCCTTCAATTCTATTTGGTACTTAGATTTAATTGAAAACTTAATTATAAGTGCTAGAAGTCATCTGCAGAGTATTTCTCATTTGTGCTTTATTTTATCATCCATTTTTTTAAAATGACGTGCATTTATTTTCTTGGTTGAAATAATTTTCATTTTAAATAGCATCTGACATTTGCAAGGGTTTTAAAGCACATTCACATATGTTCTCTCAATAATTCTCACAGCAGCCCTGTGAAGTAGGTGGAACATAGTATTCCTATTCTACAGATGAGGAAATAATGGCACAGAGAAAGATCGTAGGAGGGTAAAGTAGAAGGGGCATTTAGAAAGCAGTGCATTGGAGGGGGAGCCCGAGGATGTAGTCCTGCTTGCAGCTCTGGCACTGTTGGTTGATTCCTAACTGTGTGCCTCTGGGCAACTCACCTAATCTCTCCACCTCTCAGTTTCTTTGTCTGAGAAGCAAGGGACTTTGATGCTCCATAGGCTTTCTTCCAATTCCAAGTCTGGATAATGTTTGTTTAAACAGATATGTTCATATTTACCTCCCCTGCTCAAACTCTGACAAGTGAGGAATATAAACACACACACACACACACGCACACGCACATGCACACGCACATGCACGCAGACACACACAGACATCAAGGTACTCCTTTGGACCTAGAGTTGAGGCCAAGCAGTCCCAAAGTGAAGGGTGTTGCTGGCTGGGAGAACAAGGGAACTGGGAATGTAGGAAAAGATGATTTGTTCTTGAAAAGGTTTAATATCCATTCTAGGTAGATTTGAGGTGGCAAGTCCTGGCTGGGACAGTGTTTGATCCAGTTCAGTGCAGACGTGGAGGAATTAGAGGATTGGAGAAGGTTGGAAAGTATGTCTTTTTAGGGGAGAAACAAACTGGACATTAATTACAAAGTTTCACTGCATGATGGTTAGTAGAAATGTGGTGACCATCAGAATTGTTTTAAAGATGATTTTTTTAAAAAATAGTTTTCGGTTCACAGCAAAATTGAGAGGAAGGTACAAAGATTACCATATACCTGCTGCTCCTGCATATAGACTCCCTCAATATCAATGTAACTATCATAATTTTGGAAATCTTGACATATAACTAGCTCTATAAATGCAAAACCGTGAAATGCCTTTTGAAGAAACAATGGATTCATTTATTGCTCATTGCACAAGAACTTGCAGTACCATTTTGAGAAGAGGAAGCCTTTCTCTTCCTCTCCTTGTGTTAGTTACAATGTTATGGCCCTAACACTTAGTCAATAAAGGATGTGACCACAAGAGTATCTGTTTTGTAACATAAATAATAATCTTGAAGGATTTCGATTTCACTTTCTTTTTTTTTTAAGATTTTATTTATTTATTTGAGAGAGAGAATGAGACAGAGAGAGAGAGCATGAGATGGGGGAGGATCAGAGGGAGAAGCAGACTCCCTGCTGAGCAGGGAGCCTGATGCGGGACTCGATCCTGGGACTCCAGGATCATAACCTGAGCCGAAGGCAGTCGCTTAACCAACTGAGCCACCCAGGCGCCCTCGATTTTAATTTCAATTTCAATTTATGTTTTGTAATGTAAATAATAATTTCAATTTCCTCCACTTCTGGACTGTTATGAATAATGCTACTGTGAACATTCATGTACACATTTTTTGTGTGGTCTTGGGAGCATAGAACATCTGTCACCTGGAGTTTGTGAGCACAGAGTATGGAGTCGGCTCCTTGACTAGACATGAGGCTGGCTGGAGCTGCCCTTCGTAGCAAAGAGAAGAGAGGAGGTTGTAGTGGGATTCCATTGTAAGCAGGATAAAGATTGTGTTTTATAGGGAGTAGAGTGACACTAGGGAGTAGAGTGACACCAGGGAAAGTGTAACCATCTTGAAAAGACCCTGACCAAGAATACTGTCTGTATATGGAATTACTGCCTGAGCAAGAGCTCAGGGACAATCATTAGTGGTTAGCAGTATAATCTATTCTCTACTTGAGGGAACAGAAAAGTGTTAGAGATCCCCAGTGGAGGGGTGAGCGTTTTTCTAAAGAACACATATAAATCCCCCACAGGAGAGTCAGGAGAGTCACAGAGGACACCAATAGCCAAATAAGATCACACCAGCTAAGTAATGAAGATCCTTTTGCTTCGTTACTTCTCCTTTCTCCTCCACCCCTCCACCGGGGAGGAACAACAAACAAGGTGGGGTGTGGGTGGAATCAGGACTGTGTTCCACTTCCCTGTTACAGGTTACTGGAACCCATTAGGACCTGACCTAGAATGGAAGGGAGGAAGATCTGAAAAAGAGGAAAGAGAGGAGTTTGGATATTAGAGAAGATTGAAGCTGGATGATACCTTGAAATATGACTGTTATGAAAATAAAAAGGACCTAGAAAAGTCATACATTTTCTCAAGATATTGTCTGGGGTCAGGAAAAAGGTCTGACAGAGTAGGTTTGAAGCACAAGAATGGGGGAAAAGATAAACTCAACCTATTTTCTGTTTACACTCTATGGAGTCTAGCCCAATTAATAAACAAGTTTTTGTCAGAGTAATGTTATCTCTGGACTGAATTTGAACTGCTTAGGACTTCTTTGGATCCCATAATTGTGCTAGAGATGCTTTGCTGTAGTGGCTGCTCATATCCAGTACAGGGGCTGTCAATCAAAGGACCTTGCTATGCCCCACGACAAAGGTGGGTGCCTGAACAGGCTGACCAATTTGAATGTCCTGTTTCCGGGTGACAGTGATGGGTCTAGAAGTGAGCACATGACCCAACCAGGGTAAGCAGAGTCCTTGTCCAGAGAGGGGTAGGAATTTTGGAAGTCTTTCTCCTCCTGAGGCCATGAACTGTAAATATCACATGAACCTACTGTTTCTGGGATCATCTTTCCCTCCATGTGGAGAGAGCTTGCTGGAGAATGAAGCCAATCCAGGGAGAAGTGAGCTAAGAGACAGACACTATCTGATCCATGATACACTGTTTGATGAAAAATATTAGAAAAAATTCTTGCACCATTGGGACATGGAGTTGAATTAATCATACCCTTCAATTCTTGGCGTATGTCACCAATGGTCACCACCTCTCATTTTATTTTATTTTTAAATTATTTGGGGGGGGCAGAGAGAGAGAGAGAATCTTAAGCAGGCTCCATGCCCCGTGCAGAGCCTGATGTGGGGTTGATCTCACAAACCTGAGATCAACACCTGAGTGGAAATCAAAAGTTGGACACTTAGCCAACTGAGCCACCTAGGTGCCCCCAACCACTTAAAAATTATTGCCTCCTCTCATCCCCCATCTCCTCTCACATTCTCCTCCCATTACATGCCCCTACTTAAATGTGTTTTATGTTTTTCAAAGTTATATGCATATTGAAGAACATATATTGACATGGTTTTGTGTGTATGTTTTTAATATAAACAAATGGCATTGTATTATAGACTTCACTAAGTTCACCCCCTGCCCTTTTTTTTAACCCAATACTGTGTTTTTAAGTTCTAACAGCATTACTGTATGTCACTCATTGACCTGATTGTGGCTGGGGCTCCTAGGTTGACTCAGGCTCCCTCATATCATACACAGTACTGCCCTTGACATCTTCACATATGCTGGGGATACACCTAGGAGTGGAATTTCTGGATGTTTCAGTTACCACATAAACTAAGAATTTATCTTTTTCTGTTTAAGCCACTTGGCAATGGGTTTGTGTCACCTGCAACCAAAGGACTCCTACATAATCTTCGCCTACTGGAGGTGAGGGGCCTCTTGTCCCCTCTGCCTGGCCTCCTCTAATCCCCTTTAGAGAGGCCAATAATAAAGCAGCATTTCTGGTGTCCATCCATGCTTTCAGACTCAGTAACTGGCTTCTCCTTTGGGAAAAGTCTCATCACCCCCGGTTCATATAGTGGATAATGGAAATCTGTAAGTGTTGTTTGGCTGAAAAAGTACTTTAATTTAAAAAATCCATATTAAATGCTCTGAACATAGAAAGATGTTTTCAAACTTTGGAACTGCAATTATGTTTGGGACTCTCTAGAAATGGAAATGTCTATTAATGCTAAAAATACTTTACTAGATCAATCATCTTAACAATAAAATCTTATTAAAACAATATTTTCTCACCACAGGAATGTAAGTTATGAGACCTTGGTTAGGGAGATTTCCTTCTGTGGAACATAGATCTTTCTCCAAATGTTTTTGTTTACTGAACTTTTTGGGACTTCTCAGAAGTCTTCCTGTCACACACTGCTGCAGAAACTCCCATTCATGACCCAAAGGTCGGTTGAAGTAGCTGAAGAATAATGAAAGAGCATTCTATTCCTTGACAATGAGTTAATATTAATAAGATGAATTTCAATAGGGATAAATTCAAGGGATATAAATATAAAACTATTCACTGATGTTAACCCTAACATTGAATGGGTTCAGGAAAAGGTAGTCCTGGTTTGAGACCAATTCATTTGAAAAGGACATAGAGGTGGTAATTGACCTTAACTTAATGAGCAACAACAGTTGGAAGAAGCTGTTGGAAGCACCAGTGCAATCTGGTCAATTTCTGAGGCAGCAGGAATTGAAGGGGTGTGCTGTGTTCAGCCTGGGAGGCAGGGGAGGAATCAGTCCCTTCTCTTCTGCTAATTTTACCATCTCTGGGGGATTTTTCTGAGCACTGAGCTTAAAAGAGACAATGACAAGTGGGAAGCTTCAAAGGGAGGACAACTGGCATGGAAAAGAAATCTAGAAACTATCACGTCAGCAAACACCAAGATAATACCAGCTGTTTTTAAATATTTGGAAGGCTTGCATGTGAATAATGGTAACACCTTACATTTTATGTAGCTCCTCACAATTTTCATAGCTCTTTCATTTTTATTATTTAACTTGATCCTTCTATTGGCTTTGTGAGGTAGACCAGGTAGCTATTGCTCTCATTTTTACAAATGAGGACACTGAGGCTCTAAGAGGTTAACTTCACTTTGCTCAAAGTAGCCCGTCAGTTGAATAGGGATGCTAGGACTAGAACGCAGTTGTCCTGACCTGTGTTTAATGGTCTTTCAGTTGCCCAAACTTAAGAGCACGTTCTGTGCTCTTGTGGAAGGCAAACCCAGGACCAATGGTGTTAGTGACCCAGAAAGCAATAAATGCAATATAAAGAAGAACACACACACACACACACAACCCCAGCAAGTGCTCTCCAACAATGGAAGGGGTGACCCCCAAAGTTGTGGTGAACTTTGTCATGGATGTTCTTCCAGTGGAGATTTGATAATAGCCCTTCAGGGATATAATACACTTGATCTTAGCCAAAAGGCCGAGAAGCGATAGGGATATAATAGAAAGGATTCCTGTATGGAAAAACATTGGACAGTCTTCTTTGTTTTCATAACTGTTACTTTATGTATTGGAATGGGAAGAAAATAATCATATAAATATTCTGGCAACCTGCTATGTTTTCATCTGTCAGTTTGCTAACTAGAGCTAAGATCTGAAAATAAAATTCCATTTGAAAAAATATTATTCAGGCTGGTGGCCGATAAATGACTCATTGATATATTTATGTCAGTTTTATTTCTGCTTATCCCCTGATCAGAAGTACATTGGTGTTGATGTCTCTTTCACTTCAGCTATTTCCCTTAACACCACTTGTACACAGACAAAAGAATAAGAGAATAATCATGAAAAATCAGGCTCTGGGAACAGAGTTTCCTGGGCTGAGGGCTAAGTCCAAGCCACCTCAGAGGTGCATGAAGTCTGATGTTTATGCAGCCTCAAGTATCTTTATTTTTACTGTGTGTCTGAAGCTCACGACATGATCAAGGTTAGTAACTATGGAGACTGGAGTGATTTATTTACCACTGAGGAGGACCGAGGAGGTTTAGCACTGACACAATCAGAACAGGCTTCCTCACGCAAACAGAGTGTCTGCTTATCCTTTATTAAGGGGATCTGTGGGAAAAAGATGGATGAATGGAACTGAGGAATCTGAGGAGATATTTTAAATGAAGCACATGAGAGCATAAGGGAGAAAGAAAGGGCTTGGAGAAGTATGGGGACTGATATTCCTTCTCACCTCCATGTTTCTGCTTGTCCAGACTTCTCCTTTCGGAATGCCGTTCTCCATCCAGAACGGTGACTTTCTCCAACTTACCCCACGTTCTACACAAAGCCTACCCAACAAAAATACCCATATTTATTTCTCCCTTTTGTGACTGGCTATGTCAGATAACTTCTGTATCATGCCTCTCTGTAGTGGATTACATTAGACTGAACATTTTTATTATTGTTTCCAGGGTTGCCCCACAGGCATTTTGTGTTCGGCTCAAGAGTGTCTGGCCAACACGTTGAGTAGCAACTGAAATCCAGCCATATTCCTTTCTCCATGCCAATAGCACATCTAGAGGAAAGAGTGCCTTTTCAGATTCTCACAGAACATCAGATGGACTAGTGGTGGCCCTGATTGTCCCCTACGTATTTCCCTTGTGTCTGCCAAATCTCCCCAGTGAGTTTGTATACCCCTTGAGGGCAGGGTGTCTATCGTATCTACTTCTGCATTCCCCATAGGGCCTGGCCTTAGATAAATGTTCTTTCATGTGACTTGAACAGAGACAAGGAATAGAAGAGGCCTTAACTCAGGAAATGAAACATCGAGAAAATGGTCTACAACAGAGAGAGAAGGGAGAAGTCCTGGGGAAAGGAAGCAGAAGCAAAAGTTTGCAAATGCAGAGACCATTTCTTGATCTTTCTTTTTTTCTTGTGTTTCAAGGGCACATTGCTTTTCCATGGCATTTCTGGCTTCTAATCTCTAGTTCTGGCCAACAGCTATTGAGCACATGAGCAAGGGTTCCTCACAGTCTAAGAAGTTGAGCCTGTTGGGTCTCTGTTAGCCATGTCTGGGTCCTGCTAGTTGCCAGGGCTGGGCTAGAGGTCTGAGTGATGAGGCCAGGGCTCAGCATAGTTTTGGAGTTGTAAAAGGAAAACAATAGGGATCTGTGGGAGATGGCCTGATATATTGCACTGGATCCGACAGGAAAAACCCCATGAAATGTCCCAAATGACATCCCTTTTATATATCAGAATGAAGTTATCCTTTGTCATCACTCAGGCACAGCTGTGATTTCTGCAGACTAGGTTTTCAGGGGGCACCTGCCTCAGACTCCTATGTCAGAGTCAGACTTGGGTGACCTCCATAGATTTAATTTCACTCTTTTCAGAGTCAATGTAAATTGTGCATGTGACTTAAGAAGAAATCACAGGCTGCTTCATTGTTTCCTCCCTGAAACTTCTACCTCAAACCCCAAACCAAAAATACCATCAACTCACCACTCTTGAGGAAGCCACAAGGGGAGTGAGAGCATGCCTGGGGAGTGATTGCAGCCAAATACCAGTTGCAAAAAGAAAGAAAAAAAAAAAAAGCTCATCAAAAGTATGGAACGCTAAGAGTTGCTTTATTTTTAGGCAGTAAGAAAACTAGAACCACTTACTATAGGCAAGCCTCATCAGCTAGGACGGGTTTTGGACAATCAGAGGAAGCAGAAAGGGCTGTTGCTACTCTCAGGAGTAATGGGGTCCCCTCCCTCTCTGACATAAGCACAGACCTTGTTAGCTAATGTCTTTCACATCTGGGTAGAAGTAACACAAATAAAACTATGGCATGATGCAGCATGAGCAGACTAAACAGTAAAAGAAGGCATAGCACGAAAACTCTGTATCCTCAAATAGACCCATTTTGTTTAAATAAGCCCTGATATCCATAAAGAACAAAATGAAGAGCGCTTGAAGTAGATGTTGCGAAAACTGCCTACCGTCTACTCATGAGCAACAGTCCAAGGCTTTTGCTTTGTGGTGCGGGATGGCAAAGGAGCTCTTTCATTTTAGTACTTTTCCTCTTCGTAGACCTAAACAAAGTAACCTTGGAGACTTTGGACAAATCACTCCATGTCTCCCAACTCCAGTTAACCGATCTGTGAAATGGGGGATTAAAGTGATACCATATGGGGTTACTGTGAGGATCAAATGACACGATCCATGTAAAACAGCCATTTAGTGCAGTGCCTGTGAGAGGGTCAATAAACATTTGTTGTCATCATGGTTCAGCACAATGGTGAGGGACACAGGCTCTAGGGCCGGCATGTCTGTCTTTGGATCCTGCCTTTACTACTCACTGGAGGTGCAACCTTTGGCAAATTACTCAACTTCCCTGCTCCTCTGTTTCCTTAACTGTAAAATGGGGAAAAGATTACCAACAACCTTGTGAGGTTATTGTGAAGATTGAAAGAAGATTTAGGCCTTTGACCGCTGCCAGGCACAAGGTGAGGATCGTATAATGTGGTAATTACTTTCATTATTCTGTAAAGAGAATTTTGTTGACTACATGGTTCTCCTACTTTCTCTCTATTCCCTACCCCCAATGTTGGAATTCTCTCTCCCTTTTTAAGTTTGAGTTACTAGAAAAACCTTATTTTACAAAACCCGTAGGGCACTGTTCTCTCTTTCCTGGGGCCCTGAGCAGGAACACATCCAGTGGTGAGAAGTGGTAGAACCAGAAACTTTAGCGGTGCAAGAGCTGTGATAGCTCCTGCCTGCCCTCCCCCTTTCCCAGATTAACCCTGGGGGCTCAGGGATGGCCTCAAGGATCTGGGGGGCCTGTTGAAACACCGGTGCTTCAGCTGAGACCAGGTTCTCGAGGAACACACCCAGAGCTCAGAGAGGATTCCAGACTGTAGAGCAGAGCAGAAGTCCCAGCTCCATTTTCTTTCTTTCTTTCTTTCTTTCTTTCTTTTCTTTTTAAAGATTTTATTTATTTATTTGACAGAGAGAGAGAGAGAGAGAGAACAAGCAAGGGGAGTGGCAGGCAGAAGGAGAGGGAGAAGCAGACTCCCCACTGAGCAAGGAGCCCGATGCGGGACTTGATTCCAGGACTCCAGGATCATGACCTGAGCTGAAGGCAGACGTTTAACCAACTGAGCCACCCAGGTGTCCCTCCATTTTCTAACCAGCCTGACCTTGGTGAATTCCACAGTCTGGGGAGATCCAAGGCTTGGAAGGTCATCCATAGCTGTGTAAACTAAAGCTGTGGAAGGTCATCCAGCCCAGAATTTCATCCAGGGGTAGAGACACTAGCTGGTTTTCAGCAATGGTAGCAGGGTGATAGTGTCTAGATTTTCTCAGCTAAATTGTGTCATCAACATATAGCTTCTATTTGCTATTTCTTTCATATAGAAATCCAATGTCAAAAACCTCTGAATCTTTCTGCTCATGATCTGCAGGAAAGCCAGCACTAGCCAGAAGGGGAAATCCAGCATGAGAAAATGAGAGTCAGTTCTGGGCAGCACTGCAGAAGTGCAGGGAGGGAGAACTCTCCTTAATGAGAACTCACTATGTGTCAGCCAATGTCTATCATATGTTGTATCTCTTTGAACCCTTATGAGAGCCCTAGGAGGTAGGTACAAGAATTATCCCCATTTTATGAATGAGGACGTTGAGATTCAGAGGTGACAGTGGTGTGGCAAGAGTCTGGACTCAAACCCCATTCTGTGGGATTTCAAAGCCTGTGCACTGGGCTGAATGTTTCCACTTGTCTCTCTCTGACCCTCTCCTTTTCCAGATTTCTTCTATTCCTTATTCTGTCCTTTTCAAAACCTCCACCAGAAGAGGCATTTGCCATAGACATTTGAGTCTTTGTGTGACTTTAAATCAGTCTGTCACAATTCCAGGGAGATAGTCTCATTTTAAGGTCCTTCACCAATTCTCAAATAGAAGGCTTTATTTCATTGAAGGGGTTTGGGCATTATTCAGTAGGTAGAGATGCATTTTTGGAACACTACTCCTAAAATAATGTAATTCTTGCTCGAGGTCTGGCCTTGCTAATAATAATAGCAACAAGAACAACAATGATAATAGCAATGATTACAACAACCATCCAAATGGCATGTGCTAGGGTTTAGTGTACTATGCCCTTTGTGTAAATCATTTCATTCAGTCCTCGCCACAACCCTTATAGGTGGGCCTTATTATACTTATGAATTTATAGATGAGGAAACTGAGGCTCAGAGAGGTTAAGGAACTTGTTTAGGATCATACAGCTAGTAACTATTAAAGAGCAGGGATTTGACCCTAGGTGGGTGTGTCTTCAGAGACTGGGCATGAACTCACCCTCTGTGCCATACTGGAGAAAACTAATTTGGGGGGACCCTTTTGAACTAGGCCAGAGGTTCTCCTTACCTTCTGTCTTTCTGCAGATTTACCTGCCCTTCTGGCACAGATGGCCATATAACATGAGATTAGGTAGAAGCGATGCCTTGACTAAGTTTCCATCTTATAGAAGCAGCAATGGAATGATTCTGTTTCTCACATCCCAGTGCAAGGACTGCCACATCCCAGGATCATTGGAGCAATAGCTTAGCCACATTCTACACTCTTAATTCTGTACCTTGTCTCAGTGGGGGTGAGAGTCCCAGGATCTTTTTTATCTACATGGGGATTTAGATTAAATAAATATTCCAAGAAGAATTAGGCCAAGGGCTGTCTTTTGCACATGCTCAACTAAATGACCCCAAGTTGGAGTTGAAATTGTTTGTGGTCACAGGGATTTCATAGGATAATCAGTCTTCTCTGTTTCAGGTCAAGCCCCCAAGACTAACACTCAAAATTCACTTGACACAATTATTCATGCTTTCTTGGAAGGAATCGGTTTGTAAAAAGAAGACCATGCTAAGCATTATACTGCCTCTTGTGATATTCCCTGTGGGTTCTACTGAAAGGCACAAGGAAAGGTTCACGTGTAATATACATTTGCTGTATCCCTTGTACACTCTATATTTGGTTTTGTCTGTTTGATTCTGTATATTTGATTCTTCTGTGGAAGACAAGAAAGCAAATGGGAAGGTTAAGCTCACAAGAAATGTTGATTGTACATCGAAAGTGAGCCAGCAGCTTTTGAGAGATCAGTGAAACTGAATGGTAAGTATAGATAAGGTGTAAGGAAATAGCTCGTGAATAGGCAGAAGTCATGAGATGTGTTCCATATAGACAATAAGTGAGCATTCTATAAAACATGTTAAAGAAAGAATAAATGAAATATAAAGATACGAATGTTACTGATAGATAGAAAGGGACTGGAGAGATCAAGTCATGACCATGCCACCTCTTGGCCGACTTGGCCGACAGCTATGTCATCCCTAGATGACTCTCACTGGTGACACCCATTTTGGTCCTACATGTCTTCTTCCCAAGAAATGAACATAAAAACCAGAGCTGCTGTAGGCTAATTGGGAAGCTATCGCTGTAACCAGGCAAACTTGCCCCTGGGTCTCTTTGAGAGAACAAGTGTGTATCCTCATCCCAGGACACCTTCTGTCTGTGGCCCCCTTGCTGCAACCTCATCTCTGGTCCTCATAATCACACTGATAGGCTGATGTGGGAGAGAGAGGGGGAGGGAGAGAAGGAGAGAGAAGAGATATGAGTGTGGTCCTTCCCCCCACTTGCACCTTATCCTAAGTGTGTGTTCAACTCTTTCCCTCTGTTTCTCATGGTTTATTTTATTTTATTTTATTTTATTTTATTTTATTTTATGTTATTTTTTAAAGATTTATTGATTTATTTGACAGAGAGAGAAAGAAAGAGAGAGAGAGAGAGAGAGAGAGGGAGCTCACAAGCAGGGGGAGCGGGAGAGGGAGAAGCAGGCTCCTGGCTGAGTAGGGAACTTGATGTGGGGCTTGATACCAGGATCCTGGGATCATGACCTGAGCCAAAGGCAGACGCTTAACTGACTGAGCCACCCAGGTGCCCCTCTCATGGTGTATTTTAAATAGATTTACTAAACCATGCAATTTTGAGCATATTCAATTTTGAGGCTTTGAATCTTTCTGTCTTGTGGCCTCAGGGATGATTTGCTTGGTAGTGTTCTCAGAGGTAAATTCCCACATGACATCCATGTTAGATTGTTACCATTTGGATATTTTCACTCACATCATCTCTTTCCTTGGATAAGACGCCAATGGTGGATACTTTTACTCCATCAGAGGACCTAGGAAAGAGCTGTGCCAAGAGAGTTTGGAATAGAGGCAAAACCAATTTTGGAGAGCTCCAATGTGTGTTGAAAAAGAAAGCAATCACATAAATGTGTTGTATCACATCCTGAATATGGTCTCAGGCCCTCTGCCAAGGTAGTCAGTGAACATTTTTTATGAATCTGATTTTTTTTTTCATTAGGAAAATTACCAAACCTCTGAATTACCCAGATTAGCAAAAGAAGGACAGTATGGGCCCTCTGTCATTCATTCAGAGCCCATTTGGGAGGAAGGAAGAATGGTGGTTGGTAAAAATGGATCCATAAATAACAAATGATTTTAATGACTCCGAGTGATGTAGCAGCTCACATTGAATGACCACCTCAATATATTATTTATGCCTTTGTGTTTTTTCTCATATAATATCTTTTTTATCCCCTCTGCTTACAGTATTCTGTTGTTCATGTATTGTGTTTTAACCACAAACTTTTTGCCACTACCAGTCACATGGTTCTAAAATGAAATATAGATTATAAAAGGAAACCTTTCCCACGCATTGATGAAATGGTTTCCAGCTGGTCTTAAAAATGTCTCTGATTCCCCCTGGATGTAGTGTTTATCTGCTAATGCTTAGCGTTTGGGACCTCCCCTGCTCAGTTTCAAAAGTGGGAACATGAAGATAAAGCCAATGTTTTAAGAGATTAGTATCTGAGAAGCATAAAATTGGATGAAATAAATATCGCATATGTATAAGAAGAAAGTTTTAAGCACTATATAGTGAAATTATGTCTGCCCTCAAAAAAACTAAACCGAATGCAACAACAACAACAAACTCCCTGTGTCAGAGAATACAAGGCTTGGTTGTTTTATGATCAGGAGGCATGAAGTGTGTTCAGAAGGGTTAAGGTTATTGGTGTGGGTGATGAAGTCCCAAGTGATATGTCAATTCCTACGTCCTCGGATGGAATACCTACGGAAAATTGTCTGTTTGGCAAAGGAAAAAGGACCGATCAGGTACGTTGGGTCCCCTCCAGGTGCTCTGCTGTGTTAGTGGCTCTAAGGTTTTTTCCTGCTGCCACAGGTACGTGGGCCTTGGAAATGACTCCTTGGTGGCTTGCTAACAGGAAAGAAGTTAGGAGTTAGTCATTTCTTCCAGGCAACTTTAAGGACCAGGGAGATCCCTGTGCCTGAATTTATAGGTTTAGATAAATGTTCATTTTCCTTTTCATTACACAACTTGCCCTCCCTGCCTGTGGTAATAGACTTTTATCAGTTTCAGGGCTCATTTAAGTCAATCCAACTTTGGACTTCAACAAGATAAATGGTGGCATCTTCCGGGGATATAGTGGAGAAATCACTCTCAAAAAGATAAAGCATTGAAGTGCAAAGAAATAAAGTCCAGAAGAACACTCCAAATGATACCTTTGTTTCTAAAAGTCCTCTGACTTCAGTGCATCCACCAATCATGGACTATTTTTCCTTCATTTTAGCTGTCTCTGGCTAAAATGGGCAGGGTGAGTCTCTTCAGACAACAATAGGCAGTTTCTCCCTAATTAATGGGCAAAGTGGTAAGATTTATGTCAGGAAGACTTGCTGGAAAGAACAAAGTGGCCTCCTAAAGCCACCTACTTCCTTAGCAATAACTTCCCAGTTGAAGTCGGAGTGGCACTTCTCAAACACGATTCCCCCAGAACTAGTAGTTGCTTAAACCGCTAGCAGTTTTTATTGCTTTTTAACTATTGTGTATGGTAAAAAAAAAAAATGTAAAAAATTCTGGGTTGAACAAATTTCAAGGAATTGGTTTTCTGAAGGGCATTAACAAATATTTAATGTGTTAATATGAATCACATGTCTTGTAATCAATGGTTTGCGGAACACAGTTTGCAGACACTGAACAAGGGAGATGACCTGTGGAGAAGTGGTCCATACCAGGTTACATGACCGTGAGTGTCACTGACCTCTTGACTGCCAGGGGCTAGGCAGTGCCACTGGGCATCCCCAGGTGTGACTGGGTGATGGGTATGAGAAGGAGGAAAGGAAGCAGGATAAAACAGAGATGGCGAGGTGGAAGAGATGCTCAGTGACTTAGATTTCTGACTGCTGTGTGTCTGGGATTGGGGGCCCTTCTGGGTAAGAACCATTCCTATTACTCTTGCCGTGGAGCAAAACCGACTTGATCTCACCAGGGGAGGATGGCATTGGGTGATATAGCTCTCTGTGTTTTCATCGGTGTTGGGTTCCTTCTCCAAGATGGCTTCTCTCTTCCAAGTTATATGTATGTTATAAAAATGGGTATATTGTAGAATTGCCATGTTTTATTTTGGCCATGAACTTTAGTTATCTCCTGGATAGTACACTGAGTCATGGATATTTGGGTGTAAATCCACAGCAGAAGTTCACTGAGAAGAGAAACAAGGGGAATAAAGATATTCTGAGGTCAAGAAGATGGGGTCTGAAGTGGGCAAAAATGGTAGGAGCCTTTTGAAGGCAGAGATGGTGAAGAAAAGGCCACACCAGAAGGGGGAGAAGGTATTGAATAGTGTGGGGAGGCCAAGAAAGGAACTCATTCAAGACTTTAAGGAGGTAGAATCCAGCAAAACATTTTGTGTCAAGTAAGTAACATTAGAGAATGGGGGGGGGGGCGCCTGGGTGGCTCAGTCGGATAAATGTCTGCCTTTGGCTCAGGTCATGATCCCAGGGTCCTGGGTCCGAGTCCCTGCTCAGCAGGGAGCCTGCTTCTCCCTCTGCCCCCTGCTTGTGCTCTCTCTCTCTCAAATAAATAAATAAAATCTTAAAAAAAAAAAAATTAGAGAATGGACCCTAGAATTAGTTCATTGTCATTATGAATGACTGGAAAAATACAAAGGAGTATATAGCAGAAAATAAAAATTCCTCCTTCCTACCTCCAGAGGTAGTCATTGTTAACTTGCAAAATGTTTTCCATATATATATATATGATTATGGTCATTATGTAACTATCGGTATTTTATATGATTAAAATCATACCACATATATAATTTGATATTCCACATTTAAATTTAATACTTAATATGTATGCTTTATTTATTTTTTAAAAGATTTTACTTATTTCAGAGAGAGAGCATGGGGGGAGGGGCAGAGGGAAAGGGAGAAGGAGAGAATCTCAAGCAGACTCCCCGCTGAACGCCCACGTGGGGCTCGATCCCATGGCCCTGAGATCATGACCTGAGCTGAAATCAAGAGTCAGATGCTTAACTGACTGAGCCACCCAGATGCCCCTCTCAAAATTTTGACTTTAAAGAATTTATTCAGTGAGGGAAAGTATTCCCCTGACCCTGAATGAAAACTTTGGGCAGCTCCATGACTTTGCTGATTACAATGGCCTACAATTGCTTTCAATCTCACGATCTCCATTCAGAAATTAAAATATCCAGTCTGGAATAAGAAGCCACACTCCAATCTTCATTTAAAGGTCAGACCCCTCGCATCGCAGTCACAGGCTGTGATCAGTCTTTTCTTGCTGACCCTCCCTCCTCAAAAGCTACTGTCTCTGACCCAGGGCCGGGGAAGAATGAGGGGTCAGCGGGATGGGATGGGAAAGTCCGTACTGTCATAGACAGGCTGGCAGTTTACAGCTGACTCCTTCCCAGGGGCGCTCTGCCTCGATGGAGAGGTGATGCCCCTGAGCTGGCCGCTCTCCCTCTGGCCCCTTGTTTTCCAGCCACCCACTCTGCACAGACTTTCTCTGCTGGGCTTCTGTCATGAGCACCCAGGGGGTCTTGCATAGCATCCCTGTTAACATGATCTCTCGTATATAGTCTTCCTAGAAGCTCCACATCTGGTTCCCGAGATGCACTCGTATTTGATCCATTGCATTACTTCCCAGGCTAAACGCTCTCTCCTGCTGCCAGTCACCACAACTTTCTCAAATGTGAGTTAGGAACCGGTGCTTTGTGTCCTGAGCTGCATGGGGCACCTACCAAGCTTGTTTAGTGGTCCCTTTGAATCCCCCTCCTGGGGCCTGAAGTCAAGGGAAAGAACCACCTCCCTCTGGTGGGGAAGAGGGACCCCATGGCACAATTCCTCTCAAGATACTCTCTTCAAAAACCCTCCGTGTCCTCACTCTCTCTCAGCCCTTTCTTATCTACATTGTGAGTCAGGAATGTAAAAGATGCATATAACCAATTTTCAGGTGAATCCTTGAGAAATTTTGCATTTGGACTCATACCGCCTTCGGAATGTTGCATCTTTGTGCTTCAGGGGAAGCCTCAGTTTTAATTCCTGTTACAAAGATGTTTGTACATACACCTCTGAATTTCTCTCGGGATGGTAATTTACCTTAAGATGGCTTTCCAGAAGGGGTATCATTGGCTCAAAGGATTTGGAACGAATATTTTCATTCTAAATGCCTGGTTGTTTTCTTCAACTGTGAGACTGAAGGGGGAACGGCTGGGCGAACCCGGGGATGAAACAGGTTGTTAAGGGCAAGCCAGACCCTGTGTTAAGTGGTGCCAGGGCGGGCATTGGAGTTTTTCTATGTACCTATAATTTGCTTATCTGTTTAGTGCCAATAGTTGGAGGTTCTTCACACTGTAGTTCTTCTAAGTTACTCCCAGGGTGGGAACAGTTACAAAGGGACCAGGCCCACGTTTGCAATGGAAATAGGAGACTCTCGGATGCCGGCGATCCGTAGAGATTTAAATAGCAGTAATTAACATTTACATAGCACTGAGCGTGTGGCAGGCCCTCTTTTAGCTACATTAACATATGTTAATTGATTTAGACCTCACCCCAACTCTACCAAGAGGCACTTTTAGCACTCCCATTTTACAGATGAGGAGGCTGAGGTAACGGGCGGAGCTACTGAGGGGCGCAGCTGAACGTCGAACCCAGGCTGTTGGGCTGAACAGAGTGTTCTAACCATTGCACGGAACTGCCTCTGACGCCAAACGAGGCACCCCTGTTGGGATTATCCTCAGAGGTTTGGTTACCTTCCCGTGAAAAAGACCGGAAGCATTCTCAGAGCGAACCTGATTTCCAGGGGTGACAAGCCTGAATGTGCAAAATGGGGTACCAGCTCCACCTTGGTGGTGTCTGGCTTCGTTTCTCTTCCCCTTGACAGGGAAGTTGGGAGCCAAGCACGGCTGTGCTTGGTGCAAAGGGGATACTCACTAGAGGGTTGTTGTGTGGCTGAATGAATGAGACAGAGTCTACACAGACAACGACACACGTGCCAGCTCTCTGCATTTGTTTTCTATCTCCTTATCATCTTTAATCATCAGAGCAACAGTATAAGCTCATATGATTGCCACTGGATAGCAAATGAAGCAGCTGAAGTTTAGAGTAAGCAAGGGCTTTAGCTTGTCCAAGGCTGTGTGGCTAGTTTCCAGACCACATCGGTCATGCTCTTCTGTTCACCTAATATCTGCCACTTACGTCCTATGATCTGTCACAAGAGTAACATTAAGTATTCGCTTACGTATGTTCTCTTAAAATAGTCCACTTAAAAGACCCAACTAGTTTATCCCCATTTAGATGTCTCATACTCAGTCTTGCTATTAAACTATTTCCTTGTGTCTCCAAACTGATTGTTCATATCCTTTTCATTAAAATTAAACCAGAGTAATTTCTGCATAATTTAGAACACTACTGGGTTTGTTAGGAAATCCTTGTACTTGCATCTTCCTTACACAGCATATTTTTAAATTAATTATCCCATTCTGTTATATCCTCCTTCTGCATACAAACCTGGCAGCTCAGGGAGACATGTCCTGCTTCCAGCATTGTAAGAACGAATGCCCTGACCCGGAGTCAGAGGACCTGAGTCCTAGTGCTGTCCTGCTCCTCTAACCAGAGTGGGAGAGTATTTTAGCTTCTCTTGACTTTAATTTTCTCCTACATTAAATGAAGAGGTGTGACAGGTCAAGGAAGGTGTGAGTTGTGCCCATCACTAATCTGTCTAGGAATTCCTCCCCGCTGGCTCTCAATGAAGTTCTCAACCAGGCTCTATGTATGCACTGGAGATGGCAGCCAAGGTGATGGGTAGTCGCGGTCTTGGTAAATATGAATACTCAGCTCCCCCACGGGCCTAGCCTAACATTTGTGGTCTGGGATAAGAGTGCACATAGAGGCCACATATTTTATGTCTAAATATTTAAAAGTTATAGATCAAGCTAGCAAACTATTAAATAATATTTTATTTAAACATTAAAAACATTAAAAATAATGTTTTCCTTTCCTACCTTGAAAAATATAGCTTCATTGTAACCTGGAATTGCCTTACACCTCAGAGTTCCATGTTGGAATGTGGCAGCAGGGGGAGATCAGCCACTGGCCATGGCTTATCACCTTCCTTCCAATAGCCACAGTCAAATGATGAAGGACCTTGTGTGCAAGTGTGTGGTCACCCCAACCTGCATGTCTAAGTTCTGCCCCCACTGTTGTAAACAGCTTTCCCCCCCCACCCCCCGTCATCCCTCAGGCTTGGCACCCTGGTGTTAGTACCTTGGTGGTGGGCAAGGATTTGGGCAAGATGATTGTCCAAGTCTTGGAAGGCTATTTGGGCAAGTATGCTAGGATCCTGGTCTTGGGTCTTGCAGACTCCTCACCCTGAGTGAAGGGGCATCACTGAACGAGGGCCCGAGTAGTTTCTCTAGAGTGCAAGGTTGCTCTGACCTGATTGTTCTTCTGTAGCTACCATTAAGGGTGAGCTCGTTCTTTTCACCAGTGATCATTTATGACCATAAATGCTGACCACCCCCAAATTTATATTCCCACAGAAACTGACGGGGTAGAGAGTTTCACAGAGGCAGAGTGGTCAACAACATCAAATACAGCAGAAAAGTCCAGTAAGCTAAGGCCTGGAACGTGTCCATTGGGACTGGGAACATGGAGGTCATTGGTGGCATCAGGTAGAACAGGTTCCTGTTTAAGAAAGTTGAAAGGTGTTGAGAGAGGAGGAAGTAGAAGTAGAGAGTGAGGCGTATAACGAGTTTTTCTAGGGAAGGGAAGTTTATTAAGGCTCCGTGTTAGAAATTTCACGTATTCTTATTTAATTCTCATGATAATCCTGCAAAAGAAATTCCATTATCCTCATTTTACAAATAATATGTCTACTTGCCTTTGACATGATGTGAATTTCTATATGAATGCAGATTTTCTTCCTGAATTCTAAAACCAGATGACACATAAATAGAAAGTCAAATAATACAGAGAAATAAAAAGGCAAGTCAATAAGCAATATAGCCTTCATAGCTGCCTTTAGTTTCTAGGCAATATTTTATTATACCTTGCCTGTCTCCTTTGTTTAATCTTGGCTCAGGGCCTATCTGTTTTGTCGTTTGACAGGATTCAAAGTGCTATTTCTAACCTTCACCAGTAAAAATATTCAAATCACATGTTTTAAAGAATAATTCATTTCAGATTGTCTCTCTGCGGGAAGGGAGAGCTGATGAACTGGAAACACGGCACTGGGAATTAGAACCACAAATTTTGGTTCTGGTTCTTGCTATTGACAAACTACGGGATTTAGACAAGAAAAGACAAAACACCTAATCCCTTGAGTTTCCTACCCTCTAAAACAGGGATAATGATAGGTGCACCGCTTACCTTATAGGACTGATGTGTAGGATAACTGAGATGACGTGTGTGAAGAGGGCTGTAAAATGCTCTGCTGGTGGCAAAGACTGGTGCTTCTGGATCAGGGGCATTCAGAGCCGCCTCCTTATGTCAGGCCGCAGGCAACGTGGACTTGCAACAGGTGTACAAACCTTTATCCGACACCTTTTTAGCCAAACACATTTTAGAAGGGAGTAGAGCTTTTCTGATTTTAGAAAGGAAAAATAGTGCCTATACTGCACATTACCTAGCACCCCCATTGAGGTCTAGGGAAGCACCCTATAATTGCACACATGAATATTTCTTTAGCAAGACATAACTGTTCACGTTATGAGAGAGACAGACTTGTTTTCATATAGGTCAGTAGAGTAGGCTGAGCAATGGCCACCCAACGGTATCAGGTCCTAATCCTTGGAACCCGTAAATGCGACCTTATAAGGAAAATGGATCTTGGTAGATATCCTTGAGTGAAGGATTTTGACATGTCACGTTATCCTGGATCATCTAGATGGGCTCTAAATACCACCAAATGTATAACAGGAAGACACAGGGAGATTTGATACACAGGGAAGAGGAGAAGGCGATGTGACTCCAGAGACAGAGATCAGAGTGATGCAGTCATAAGTCAAGGGATGACAGCAGTCACTGGAAGCCGAAGAGGCAAGAAACAGATTCTCCCCGAGAGCCACGGGAGGGAGTGCCGCCTTGCTCACGCCTCGATTTTGGCTCAGTGAAACTGATTTTGTACTCTGGCCTCCAGAACTGTGAGAGAATAAATTTCTTTTTTTTTTAATTTAATTTAATTTAAAAATTTATTTACTTGAGAGAGAGAGCAAGCAAGCACAAGCAGGGGGACAGGGAGAAACACTCTCCTTGCTGAGCTGGGAGCCCGATGTGGAACTCGATCCCGGGACCCTGGGATCATGACCTGAGCCGAGGGCAGATGCTTAACCCACTGAGCCACCCAGGCATCCCTTGATTTCTCTTGTTTTATGCCACCACGTTTGTGATAACTTGTTATAGCAGCCCCAGGAAACTGATACGGTCAGGTTTTGCTGCAAAATGAGTTATGAAATAAAAGGCGAAGTGTTCAGTTTTTTGCATTTGGGTATTGGCAATAGATTGTGGACCTGTATCTAGGACTGGTACCTAAATATCTTTCAAAGTGATTCTTATGCCTGAAACTGATTTAACGCCATATGTTAACTATACTGGAATTTAAAAAAAAAGTGGGGGCTACGCTATCTTGTTGACTCATAGCCAGTCAGAATGGCGGCGGGGGGTTGGGGGGCGGGCTGGGACTGCTGCTGTCACTCTCACTGTGGCCGCGACACTGGGCGACACTGAGGGACACTGAGGTGTGTTGGGGGAGGAGGGCAGGGTGGGCCCATCCAACAATAAGCTCTGAGCCGGGGCAGCAAGGTGTTTCACTGAAAGTGCACAGCAGTTTCTTGCCATGCATCAGGCAAATGGCTGGCTTCGGGGATTCAAGAAGCAGCAGTGTCTCCACAGGTAGGTGATTCTCAAGAGCCCAAGTAAATAAGCACAGGTAAGAGAGTCTGAGTGACAGGTATCGGGGAGGTCAAGACAAGGGCGAGGGCATCAAGGGACATTGGTAGCAAACAGATTACTCTAAGAGAAACTTGAAAAAATAGCAACCGATGCAGAACTCAGCTGTATCAGTGTGGTGTGTGTGTGTGTGTGAGAGAGAGAGAGAGAGAGAGAGAGTGTGTGTGTGTGTGTGTGTGTGTGCAGGCTGCATCAGCGGGCTCCCAGCTTAAGGTAATAGGTTAGCACCGAAGCACTGGTCATGGGCCAGAATGACGGGGAAGCTTGATCAGTACTCAGCCCAAGGAGAGCAGGGCTGAGGCCCCGGAGGACTCACACCAAGCTGGACCTGGAAACTGGGAGGAACGGGATGTGAGTGGGCCCAGCAACGGAGCCACAGGCCAATGAAGGGAAAATCTCCGGGGTGGGAGTGGGGGGTCGGAGACAACAGCTGCTGACGTTGTCAACATCTTTGTCTTTTTGCTTGTTTTAAAATCAACTTCCTGATGATAAAGTGGTCCTTGTACCATAAGGCAACCAACAGCCTCTGATGAAATTGCTTGAAATCTCCATTTTAAAACTCATTAAGTGTAGCTGAAGGCAATTTAAGAAGTTATGACCTAACCTAAATGGCCAACACAGGGCCTGGTTAAGTAAACTATGGGCATCTGTGCAACCAAACATTTTATAGCCATTGAAATTATGTTTGTGGAGAGTTGCTAAAGGTCTGGGAAAATTTTATGCTATAATTCGGCGTGAGAAAGGCAGGATACAGGATTGTTCATAGAGTTTGGAGAAACAAAATAAGAACTGCATGAAAAACAATCTAGTAGGCAATCCATCAAAATATATTAATACAGTGATAGCTTCTGGGTAGTGGGGCTAAGAGTATTTTTTTAAAACATCATCTTTCTGGGATGCCTGGGTGGCTCAGTTGGTTGAATGCCTTCGGCTGGGGTCATGATCCCAGGGTCCTGGGATCGAGCCCCGCATCGGGCTCCCTGCTCAGCGGGGAGTCTGCTTCTCCCTCTCTGCCTGCCGCTCCCCCTGCTTTGTGCTTGCTCTCTCTCTCTCTCTGACAAATAAAAAAACAAACAAACAAAAAACACATCATCTTTCTCATTTTCCACTTTCCAGATTATCTGTGCATCACCTTTTCTCTTCGTTGTTTTCCTGTTTTATATATTACTAGTGTAATGGGAAGGACCCAATAAACTCTCCTTTCTGAAGGAGCTTACACCTAACTTTCTTTAACTTAATTCAAAGGATTTTGTGTCTTAAGGGCAATAATATCTACAAATAAAAATGGTATTGCACAAACCTTTCCGATGATATAAACTCTAGTTACAAAAGGAAAAAAAAAAGAAGTAGGCTCTCCCTCCCCACCCCCATCAAGCCTAAGAAGAAACAAACTTAGATTTTTCTTCTCTCGTAAAGCCAGACTGGCAAGAAGATTCGGGCTGTGGAAACGCATCGGAGAATCATGCTGTGGCGCAACATGGCTTGACTTGGCCCTTTAAACACTTTTGCTGCCAGGAGGGCTGCTTTCCGAGGTGGGTGTGTGTGCACGAGGAGAAGCTGTCTCTTCCATTCCAGCCAGCAGATTTCCTCTAGGGAGCGAAAACTTCAAGGTTCTTCTCAGGCGTTTGTCTCTTCCAGGACGCCCTCCCTTCACCCGGGCTGGAGGAAGTGTCCTCCCTGCTTTCTCAACACCCCGTGCATGCCTCTGTCACTGTACTCAGCGCATGACCTTATTTCCCTGACAAGGCTGAGTAAGGGTCTCCGAGTGGCAGACACTGTTTCCCCTTACGGTGGTCTTCACAGGACCTCACAGATTCCCTGGCAGATAATAGGTGCTGAATGAATATTTGTTAAATGAACTGAGGGATTTTTCCAAAATCGTGAAGGGAACTGTATTAGCTCCCTTGGGCTGTCATGACCAAGCACAGCGGCGGGGTGGCTTAAAGCAACAAAAATGTATTCTGTCACAGTTCTGAAAACCACAAGTTTGAAATCAAGGTGTTAGTAAAGATCGTTCCTTCCTGAGGCTCTTTAGGGAGAGTCTATGCCATGTCTCTCTCATAGCCTCTGGTGTTTGCTGGCCATGCTGGGCGGTTTTTTGACTTGCAGCTGTATGATCCAATGTCTACTTTTGTCTTTGCGTGGTACTCTCCATCTCTGTGTGCATCTTCTGTGTACTGTGTCCCTATGTTCACATTTCCCTCTTATGAGGAGACCAATCAGACTGAATTCAGTAGGACCCCAATTCAGTATGACCTCATCTGGACTTGATTACATTTGCAAAGACCCTATTTCCAAATAAGTCACATTCATAGGTACTGGGGTTGGGACTTGAAGATATCTTTTTCGGGCACATGATTCAACGCCTAACAGAAACTACAGGGAACCAGGTGATGCAGCCAGCATAAGATGATGGCCAGGCAGAGAGGACACCAGACACAGTACTAGCCCTTGGTAGCCAGGAGCAGGGGGCTGGGTCAGCCTGTGATCCAGAAAGCACAACGGGGCGGGAAATGGAGAGCCAAGCAGGTGGGTGCTAAAAACAAGAAAGGCAGAAACTGAGTCTCAGAATTCGGCAATGTTGCCAGGCATGGGGAGACAGGAATTTGGGGTTCGTGAGGGAGAAGAGCAATTTGCCAAAGTCTACTTCCATCTTGTCCTAGGCTGTTTCTCACATGACATCTGATGGTCTTTGGTTCATGGCATCTACTTAGCCTCTGGCCCCAGATGTACATGATCAAATGAAGTAGGTAAGAAAAAAAGTCAAGCATTTCTCTCTTCTGAGTTGTAAAAGGAACAAAAATGTGTTGGCTCTAAGTATCATAACAGCATCTGTGGGAAACACACTGAATTGCACTCTGCCATTGTCCTAATCATGCATTTTCTGACAAAAAGCCCATAAATTGGTAGCATATTTGGCAGAAATTAAATTCTCGTAAGTGGCTGTATGGTAAATTTTATGTGCAATGTAGAGCACTGGGGTTTGAAGAGCAAAAGAAGACATACTGTCATTTCTCTTTGAAACTCGAATTTTAAAAATGTTTATTATTCATTGTAAAGAGCGATTTATAATAACAAAATTGGAAATTATCTCAGTAAATGAGTACCCCAATGTGGACTGGTTCCCATAAGCTATTCCTTTGTGAGAGTCGTTTTTTATTTCCTGAAATCTCATATGAACTGTTCGCTGTTTAACCTGAGAAGGATGTAGGACAGAATCTTAACATTTCCATGCTAAGAGACCTTAACCCTATGTTTGTTATCTCCTACTATATATTTCTTGTCCAAGAATATCCAAACTTAAGACTTTTTAGTCTTGAATATCAGAAAGTGAAAGGGAAAATTGGTGAGTTAGAATGCTCTTAACTTGGATGAGGACCACATCCTTTGAGTTTAGTATAGTTGAAGTAAATATATTACAAGTCAAGGAGAAAGACAAAGAGGAGGTGGTATGCCAAGCTGAACCCAAACAAGGGAAAAACTTGGGGTGTAGATCTATCAGAATTTCAGGAAAAACTATTCACTTCCCTGCCTCCTGAACAGGAGACGGGTTTGCAAAGGCAAAAAAAAAAAAAAAAAAAGCTGAGAACCGCGCCTTGTCATGTGCAACAGTAGTTTTCAGTTACTTCATGCATGCTTTGAGTCTGTTTTGATAACCAAGCCTATCTTTTGTAACCCAGGAAAAAAGGAAATATTTGTCCTACTGAAGAAGCTGAACTGGATTTGAGCATTCCAGCCTCAAAGATAATTGAGACTCAAGAAGTTTTCTTCTTGAGCAAGAGTTCAAGAGAAGTTTATACTGACTTCACAATTGGCTCCAACCAAAAGTTTCAGCACCCTTTTACTTAAGGTATTCACTTACTTGACCCCTAGTCTGTACGTGGCACTGGTTAAGCAGGAAGGGGGCCACATGAGAACATATTTTAAAAATCTGGTTTTGAACTAGGCCTGGTATGCAAAAACAGGTAATTCTTCAAAACTTGGCATTTAGAGAAGAGGCTGGGTTTAAATAGAGGCTGACCAGCTGGCTAATTACATGTTGCCAATATTTCCCTCTGGCTCCTTACTGGATGAGTCCTGTTTATGTCAAAGGCTGACTCTGTCCTTTACCCTCTTTCATGGCCGAGAAATGGAATGCCACGCGTTTCACGTAAGACGAAACGTTCTGGTGACACCCAAAGCAACAAAGCCTGCTTCACTTTCTTAGTGGGCCAGACGAGGCAGGCGGTCCTAGAGAGGTTTCAGGACAGGCTGAACATTAGAAACAAGGTTCTGCTTTACCACCCTCTCTATGTCCTTTTACGGAGGGTAATTTCTTATCCTTAAGATATTGTGAAGCCAGAAGCAATTGATGGTGCATTCAAGGTGGGGTTTTTCCAGCATGGAAGCAGAGACTGACTTCTCAAATCCACACCTGCCTAGCTGAACCCTGTGGGTTAAGTGGAGAGTGGAGGAGGGCTGGAGAGTGGATTAAGGAGTGTGAGGTAGGGATGGCTTCTTCTCATTGCATGATTAAAAAAAAAAAAAGAGCCTCCAGGGACCTCTGCAGTGGATTGCTCAGAAAAGGAACCAAGTATAAAATTGATAGAGCCTTGAAGAGAATGAGGCGTAGAGGTAGAAGGAAAATGAAGGTATGTGTATGTGAGGGCCATGTGCTGGATATATCACCTGAGTCCATCCGTAAGAGGCTTATTAAAGAGGCAGGCTCTAGTAGGAATTGCAAACTCAAATGCCTCTAGATAGGGACTAGTGGAAAATATAAATGTTAGAGAGTGTAAAACCGCAGGGAATGGTGGGGACTGTGTTGAACTGCAGAACATGTATCTGGTATAAAGGATTTTAAATAAATTAAAAATAAATTAAAACAGCATGCTGACCAAACAAAACATATCTGTGAACTGTAACGTGCTCAAGGGCCACCAATTTGTGGCTCCTATCTAGTGAGAGCTCAACACTGAGGGTCTGAATTTTTTGGCTCTATTTATTTGTTAAAAGTGTCTTATAGGGGCGCCTGGGTGGGTCAGTCGGTTAATCGTCTGCCTTTGGCTTAGGTCGTGATCCCAGGACCCTGGGATCAAGCCCTGCATTGGGCTCCCTGCTCTGCGGGGAGCCTGCTTCTCCCTCTCCCTCTGCTGCTCCCCCTGCTTGTGCTCTCTCTTTGTCAAATAAATAAATAAAATCTTAAAAAAAAAGTGTCTTGTAAATCCACTTTATATGAGGGAAGGCTATTGTCCAAATTCTCTGTCATGATCAAAGATTATGTAAAATTCTTTCATTTTTTCTGTCTTTTTTCTATTGTCAGGAAATGAAGGACATGTCTTTGGAAGGAAGATGTCCATCTTGGAAGTTGTGGGGGGTGGGGCTGCCCTTCATTTCCTTAATGAGTAGCTGGGAATAAACACTGAGAATCCCCCTCCATCGCCCACTTCAACCTCAGGGGTTATCAGCATACTGCTCCTTAATCCCAGGCACCCTGTGCTTGCTCTCTACTATATCCTCCCCCAAACCCCAGTGGCACCACAAAGGAATCAAGCCATCATAACAGTGAGTTTTAAGTCAGTTTTGTGAATAGGGCCGGAAGTTTTTGTTGATTAGAAGGAGAGATTACTTTGTTGCTTTGTGTAAATAAATCAAAATAAATTCCTCCTAAAGTGGGTGCCTCTAGGGGGGGGAAGCCTGAATAAATAAGGTGGGATAATACTATTGAGCCAGGGACATAACTATGGTTTTTAAAATCCTCTAGGTCTCTAGAGCTTTATTTTTTTGACCTCTCACCTGAGAATTTCTCTCTAAACTCCTCATTAGGGATATTAGTTTAAAGTAGCTTTAATATATAGTATGTATTCCTCGAGCACCCCGGAGGCTAACCAGTGTCGTAGCTCCGCGCTACTGGCCTTAGCTTACCCCTGTTACTATTGCGGAGTCTCCCAGGATCCACTGAGGTCGGTCTGGAGTTTCCGTGCATACCTTTCCACTGGTTAGACCACAGCCTTCAGGACCTTCTGCTGTAGTTACATATGAACATCCATACCCCAGGTTGCCAGAGCTAGCAAATAGTAACCTAGTAGTTGTATATGAAAAGTGAAGTAGAAATCTGTATCAGATGGGTGATACAAAGAAGACGGCCATCAGAGGAGCTGGAGTAGAAGGGTGGAAAAGTAGATTGGAGCCGGCTATAGGCAGTTTTGCTACCTGGGCTGAGAAGGTCAGACATGTTCCTAGATGTAGGGAGCCCTTGAAAGTTTTTGAGCAGGGAAATGAAATGTGGAAGAGACTTTTTGGAAAGCTTAACTTGACAGACATTCCAAGGTGGTTCAGAGGAGGGAGAGACTATAGGCTTGGAAATTAAGGATAATAAATCTAAGCATTAAACCATCTAGAGACTTGTAGTGACAATGGGATACTGAGTTATGAGGATGAATACCTAACATTAATTGTGTGCTTTTCATGTACCAACTACTCTGTAAGTGCTTTATAGCATTAATTAATATTTGCAACAACACTTTGAGGTGGGTGCTATTAAATAACACTCTTTTTTTAGACAGGAAACCTGAGTCTCGGAACAATAAAGAAAGTTGCTCAGTGTTACTTGGTTAGGAAGTGCCAGAGTTGGGATACAAATCCGGGGGCTCTGGCTGTAAGCCCTCATCTTCAACCATGCTCTACACTGCCTTTCAGCAATTGGTAGGTGTGTTTCTTGGTCCCTGGTCTTCCCCTGACATTGTGGCAAGACTGGGACCCAGCCTGGGACCATTGGTATGACTCTGCCTCATTATTATGTTTGTACACAGAACTCTACCTCAGACAGCATGTCTGCCCAGTTGTTGACTTTGAGACACTCTGACCGCTTGCCAATGCTTGCACTGATTTCAAAGGAGACTTGTGAGCAAAGATGGAGAAGATAAGGCACGAATACTACACAAATATGATGAGCAGTCATGGGATAGTCATCATATTCTAACAGAAGAAGGAAAGAAATCCAGATCTTTCTGCCCTGTTGCTTTCCATTAGATGTTAATGATGTTACCTGTCTGTCCTCCTTAACCTTGGGTCAGTGGGTATAGGATGCATTTACTTCCAAAATGGGAGTTTTGGAACTTATTTGCTAAATTTTTGGTGTTTTACTGGCATCTTCAGTCACCATCAGATGAGAAAAACCTCTTGTGAACTCAAACTGACTACATGTTTTTCTCAAAGCTACTGTGAAAGATCCCCAAACATTTTGAGCCTGAAGATGTTCCAGGCCAATGCAGCCTTGTAAGAACAAAACCGAGAATAGAGGTCTGCCGTTTAAGTTTCTTCGAACACTACTCTTACAAATCAAAAGCCTGATGCACAGTCAACCAGAAGGTGGCCTAATTACATCATGTTTAAATTAAGGTAATTCCATATAGGTTGCATAGAACAGTTTGTATGTATTTTTCTCATTATGAAACTTTCCTATATAAAGATAGCCATTAACTCTGAGAACATTAATTTTGTCTAGGGCTCTAGATTCATATAGTATTACCTTTTAAAATACTGTCTTATAATAAACACTACAGGATTAAAGGAATCCTGTTGTAGAAAAACAGACAATACTTAATTGTAGACCTAAACTATTTATAAATGACTGTCATCATATCATACAATGGAGGAACTTACACACGTGTTTGATTTGACATCACTTTCAACAAACACTGATTGAGGACTTGCATATTATTACTAAATCCAGAATGCTATGTTGGGTTCTCCGTGCTGAATTATATCAAGAATAAGTTGTTTATTGTTTTAGCAGGATGCCCTCCGGTCAGGCCTACCTAGCTACACTCAACTGCATCAGCAGATCAACCTATTGATTATCTGTTGAGTAAATTTTTAAGTTGAAACTTTGACCAGGCAGTTATTGGAATAGATTTATTTTTGCAAACAAGCAGATTACAGAAGCAAGCAGGCTTAGAAGAACTATTGAGAAATCTGGAAAACATTTTGTTTAGAAAGTTAAACAAATGTCTTTATTCCATAAGATAAACATCTAAATCTGAGTGGCTGCATATAGAGCTTCTCTAATGTCAATACTTAAAGATGCATTGATAAACTTGTCAGTTTTCTATAAAAATATGTTACTGAGATATGTAAGGGTAAAGTTATTAGAAAACTCATGAAATAAGTCTTAAAATTTCAAAATCATTCTTATTTGATTTAGTACGGGTCCAGCTTTAGTCAGAATGGGTAATAAAAAGTAGGACATTTATTTTTTAACAGTAGAGAATGTTCATCAAATCCTTGAGGAGAAGTTTAACATTTGGGTCACTCTTCCTAATGATATTGGGTTTGTAGAATTGGTATCGATCATGAACTAAGAATTCTATTTCTGCTTAGAAGCTTTAAAAATTGATTCTGTGAAATCAATTTTTTTTTTTTTTTAAAGATTTTATTTATTTATGAGAGAGAGAATGAGAGAGAGAGAGCATATGAGAGGGGGGAGGGTCAGAGGGAGAAGCAGACTCCCTGCCGAGCAGGAAGCCCGATGTGGGACTCGATCTGGAGACTCCAGGATCATGACCTGAGCCGAAGGCAGTCGCTTAACCAACTGAGCCACCCAGGCGCCCTGTGAAATCAATTTTTAAGAGCCAAATTTCCCCAAATCCACATTTCTTATTAAATTTTACTTTATTTTACAGCATTTTCTTTAATATTTTGCCCATAGAACTGAGACTTTTTTCTGTTTAAACAATAAAATTCCTTAAAATGGGTTTTGGGCAGATGACATGTTAACAATATTTTAAAAAATTTAAAACCATGTAATATGTCTTATAATTTGGGTGGTATTGTTTGGAAACATACTTTATTTACTTATTTTAAAGTAGGCTCTGTGCCCAACGTGGGGCTCAAGCTCATGACCCTGAGATCAAGATTGCATGCTCTACGCTCTACGCTCCACAGACTGAGGCAGCCAGGTGCCCCCTGGGTGGTTTTGTTTGGAAGAGCCAAGAGCCCCTCCTTCCCTCTTCCCCATACTGGTTCTGGCCGAAGTTCTGTCCAGTCCTCTTTCTAGATGTCTATACACCTATATGGTTACACTGGCACAGAGATGCATGACTTTTGAGTTTTCCACTAACATTTTTATTCTATTTTCATAACATTAATTTTCTTGATAAAGCAGTAACAGACTTAATAGGACAAATAATGTTTAGCTCTGCCAGATAGTTAGTAGTAAATTAACAGTGAAACAGCCCATTAAGCACAGGTGTCTCATTAGGGAATCTTTTCTCTGGCCCAATGACTCCTGGTCACAGTTGGGTAATTCTTTGTTAGTGTCCAGGGGAATGTAGGAGCTGTGCTACACTCTGTCAGGACCATTAAACAGTTTGTTTCTGTCTCACATTATTGCTTTTATGAACAGAAAGAACAGGGCACTTGAAAGCCTCACCGAGGGTCACCCGAAACAGATTTTAATGACCGTCAACCATGCCCTTTCTTCTTCCCCTCTCTGTCCGTCTTGCCCTGTCTTTGACTTTCATCCTTTTTCCATTTCCTAAGTTTGCCAGGCACCCATAACTGCTGTTGATTTGGGGGATAAAGCATACCTACACTTTACAAGTGGAGTTACATTTGCCAAGTGGGTGATGCCCAAAGGCCAACGAGCACTGATTTCCTGGCCTTGTGTACAGCCAACACTGCAGTCAGAGAGACCCAGGTGTGAATCCAGCACCTGTCTGTGGCCATAAAAAAACTCCATAATTGATACCTAACTCAGGTTCCTCTTCAATAAAATGGGGGTAATACGATCTGCTTCATATGGTTGTTGTGAGGAAATAGCAAAATAATATATGTAAGCTTTCCTAGCATAATCTCTCAGTGAAGGGTGGTTACTGTCACCACAGTGTCAACACTTGCTGGGCGCTGGTGTGAGGGAGATAGAGAAAATCTCAGTGGATCTTGATCTGTCCCCTAGCTTCTGGGAAGGCATTTCAGCATTTGCACAAGGTTTTGTGAAGAAGTGGAAAAAAGTAGGGATCAAAAGTGAACAGATCTGGACACTTCGTTGGGTAAGATATTTTGAATTAGACAAAGCTCAAAGGGGTAAGTGCAAAAAGTTTACAGGGCAAAATCAAAATGCTACCATGCCAGATGGGGAAAGGTGGAATTCACCTCAGTATAGCAGCCCTGATAAAATTAGTTAAATAAATGCTGTTTATTCATAAAGCCAATAAGATAGTAGGATATATGAGAGGCAAAAGGCAGGAAGTGGCCTGTCAGCTCCTCCCAGCCCTGGTCTGACCCCAACTGTGGCTACTTTGTGTCTCCCCTGGAAGGAGGATGTGGGGAACTGGCAGAACTCCAAAGAAGAGCAAAAATGTGATTAAGGCTTGGAAAATAAGGGCTAAGAGGAAAGGCCAAAGAGCTGTGGGGTTATTTAGTTTAGAGAATAAAGGTCTAACAGATTTGATAGGTCATTGTAAGAAAGACATTGGTTGTTTCCCATCTCCACAAATAACAGGACAAGAAGAAAGAAGCTTAAATTACACTTCAGAAGGTTTTGGGCTAGAGAATTATTAACAAGGAGGCTCTGGAGGCTCTTCCTGGCAATGGGGGGAAAACAAGGATTACTGTACATTGTGGGTGTGTCCACCCACTCACATTTACATGCAAAGGAAGAATGAAGGTGGTATTCAAATACAAGCTTTTCCATTGTTTTGAAAACAAACCAGGTGCTCCTTGCTTGAAATCATTTAGTTGTTTCCAGTTACCAACAAAAAGTTAGTCTGAGGGTTTAGACACAAATTAGATAGGTTCAGGATTTTCTGAGACAAAGCCTTGTCCCATTAGGTTGGTTTTGGCTGACACCAACTAAAACGCTCTTTGAGGCTACATCTATTTACAGAATCTCAGAAGAAGCTACATTTGACTGTGACTTTTAGGGAGAGTTTGATGAACTCCAGTCCTGGTGTTCATCATATCATTGCATGGTGAGGCTGTAATGGAGGGTTCTCTGCCTTTCATTTATCCCCTGAGGATGGGGATGGAGAGAGTGGGGCTCCACAAGCATTTCAGCTCAGGATGTGGTGGTGTCCAAGTTAGAGGGAGAGAAGCACATTTGCTTTAGTATATATGTGGTCTGTCAATGCTTCCTGCTGTCTTCCAATTTAGGCGACTGGTGGCCTACTTCGGTTTGGATGCTTCCTCTGGTACTAAGTGAGGCCACACTTGGTGAGGATTTCAAAAACTCAAAATAGCTTTACTTGTCATATTTCCCTTTTCCTTTCCGTCTACCATTCCTTCTATCATCATTTCTGTTATTAATTTTGAATTATATCAGAAATATAGAACAGTTATTTTTTGGCATCTTTCTATGTTAGTATATATGATCTACTTCCCTCATTTTAACTACTGCTTTTTTTTTCTCCTTGGTATGGATATACCATCATTTATTTTTGCCATCATTTAAAAATATTTAAGATCAGTGATCATGGTGAAAGTCAGAATAATAGTTACTTGTGGAGGGAGGGGTACTGATTGGAGGTGGCATGTGGGAACCTTCTGGGGACCTGTAAATATTCTACATCTGGCTCTGAGTGGTGTGTATACATATGAAAATTGTCTTGCTTGTGGACTTCACATAATTTATTGTATGTAAATTATATTTCAACAGCAAAGTTTTAAAAAAGTGATTAAAGTCATTATACTTTAAAAATATTATCAAGTATTAAATTATATTTCTGAGGAAATAAGGGGGGTGTAGAAAAGGAGAGCTGGGGAAAAAAGGAGCTAGCATTTCTTAAGACCTTCTGTCTTCTAAGCATGTTATGTAATTCTCGTTTAATTAATAACAAGTACTCTGTGAAGTGGGTATTCTTATTCTACTTTTGTAGATGAGGAATCAGACCCAAAAAGGGTAAGTAAAGTGCCCAAGTTCACATGTACTTGGCAAGTAGCAGAGTCAGGATTTGAACTGAGATCATTAGGACTCAAGTTCTGAATGTAATTCATTCAGGAGAGGCTGTTAAACTGAAGAAGGTAGAGCTCAGAAACTGAGTGCATTGCCCAAACTTATGCTCTGGGTGAGAGGCAGGTCTATTGATCCAGCCCACTGCTTCTTTTGTGCAACAACTTACTTCCCCTTTGTTTGATTTTCAGAGTGTTTAACAAAGTTATTCTGTTTTATATCCTAGAAGAAAATGTGTGAGGTGAGGATTTGCTGATGAAGAAACTTCTAGAAATTTCCTACTGCCGAAGATGCAAACATTTAACATTTATGAAAGGGTAAACTATACTACTTGAGAGTCTGAGAACTTTCTTTTCATTTTGGTCCTGGGAAAACTTGGAAATTACATGCTTTTGTAGAAAATGATTTGGTTTTTAACCTCAGAAATGTGTATGAGAGTTAGGGATTTTCCTTGTTTTGGGACTTGTGGATGATATATCATTTATTTATAGATGGTAAGAATCGTTTAAATGACAAAGGAGAGGACCTGGGACAATTTAGGAAAACTCATTTAAAAGCATAAATTGTGTAAACCTCTATATCATTTTGGTTATAGAGACTAGCTCTCTCTTTTCTGGTTATTTCCCCTCAGTTTAATTCATTAGACTTTTTAAGATCTTTTTTCTATAAAATTCTCATTATTAAAAACTCTTTTTTTCTCTTCATTCTCCTCTTGATCACTTTCTTCCACTTCTCATTACCGAGTTATATATGTTTTTATTATGTCTCAACACTTGGTACGAGATTGTTTACATCAAATCCACTTAATCATATTTTAGAGATTGATAACTGTGCTCTCAGTAATGGCAGAGTCAGCAAGAACACATACTCCTCATATACTCAGTTCAGTCCCATAATTGGAATAAACTCTATTCTGAAATGTTATCTATTAAGAACCATAAAACTTTTAAATCCTCAAGAGGACATTTACTAGAGTTGTAAATAATAGAATCTTAGATTGATAGCCATGAAAGAGGTCTAATTTTGTACAGGAGGAAACAACAGCCCAGGGATCTTTGTGCAAATTAGTTATTTTCATCACAGCAATCTGACTTGTATAACCTAAAGTAAATGATATCATTTCTTTATAGTATTGATGAAATGAGTTTGTAATTCCTGCTTCCTTAGTTGATTTGGCTTTGGGGGTGTGTAGTATAATGCATGCAAAGTCGAAAATACCTTTTGGACCCTCTAGTCATTTAGTTTATAAACATAGAAACACTAGTAAAGAAAAAAGAAAAAAAGAACAAAGGTACTTTGTTCTAGCTACTTGGGCTCTTTGGCATGAGGCTTGGTTACAAGTCGGTGGAATCACCTTAGAAAGGCCCTCAGAGTTAGTGTGATTGCTAGAGTGGACATGAATAAAAGGCATAGATCTACATTTCCCCTGCTAGAATATACATTATATGCTAAATAGAATCTTTGGCTATTTTTGACTGCCTCTCTGCATTGAAGACCAAGATAGCCAAGTCCAACTACATGTCCACTGTCTTTGACATGGTTATGGTTTTCTGATGATGACAACTCCACAAAGCAATTCACATCTATGATCTGATAGAGGAAAGGTTTTGTTCCAGGTGAGTTACAACTACTTCAATAGAAATATATTTTGAAATATTATCTCTGGAGTATATCATTTTATGATATGTAAGTCTAGAAGGAAATATATTTCCCTCTTCCCCAAATAAAGTAGTTTTCTTGTTTTTCTTTTCCGAATACAAAAATAATAGGTTGATGCAGAAAATCCAAGCAATACAGAAAAGTATTTGAAAAATGAAGTCATCTTCGCACCCAAGAATTGTTAAAATTTCTCCTGACATCTCTCTATGTATTTATTTTATCCATTTCTGTGTGTGTATGTGTGTGTGTGTATATTTATATAAATGATATCATACGCTTGTATACTTTGTTTTTTACTCAACCATCTGTCATGGAGATTTTCTTTCCTTAAATGAGTATTGAATTCTTTTTAACAAGTTCATAGTAGCCCATCATATGGATATATCAGAATATAACTAATCCCCAGTTGATGGACATTAGGTTGTTTCCAGTTTATTGGTATAAGCAAGGAGTGAACATTCTTGTGCATGTATCTTTAACACAAGAACCTATCAGAAAAGTAGATAAATTCCTAGAAGTCTGGTCAACGTCACTGGTTTGCTTTCCAAAAACTTTTCTTTTTAAATTTTACCAGTTTTCATGCTGCAACAACATTTGAGAATACAGAAGCAGATTTTTCAGTTCACTGACTTGAAAGTCTTCAAATATTCAAAATTAATATTCATTACTTTTGGCAAATAAATGTCAAATGTTCCTAATGACTAGATTAAAACATGTGCTATTAATGATTAGTAGGCAAAACAAATCTTTCCAACTGTTTGCCAAGCCATCAGAAAAAAAAAAAATCCCTTCTTCTGTGTTCTTACACACAGTACTTTGTGTCTACATCTACGGAAGCATTTATTTGATTTTGACTTTTATTCTTAGGTGTTTTCCCAATTAAAATGTTAGCTCCCTGAGGGCAGGAACTGTACCACCACCCTGCAAGGATTTTATAAAGTATGTCTGTCCCTCAGGAAAGTTTGTGGCTGAATAAACAGCCACAAAATTTTCCATTTGCTTCTCTCTCATTTAGCAACTTCCACCTACCTCTTTTTCCTTGGGTTTTGAAATATAAGTATAATATTTGCCCAAGGCAAATAGACTCGGGGCTTGGGAGGATGCATTGTGTAATGGATGTTAAAATCAGCTTACTTTAACTCTTGGCTCTCTGATTTATGAGCTCTGGGATGCTGAGCAAATTGCTTAACTCCTCTGAATCCTAATTTTCTTCTCTATAAAATGGAGATAATAGGTTCTACTTCAAAAAGTGTCGTACAGATTAAAGGAGGTCATGTTTTAAAGACTTCAGCAAGGTGCCTAGGGTCACGCTTGATAAAAAGGAGCTATAGCTATTATTATTTCCTCAAAGGTACAGATATACTAAAAGATATACTTGCGCTCCACTCTAGTGGACACATCAGCTTCTCAATTGGACACTACCAGAAGCTCCAAGTTAACAGAAATTAGGTCTGAGGCTCATAACAAAATCAACCTGGAACATATGTCCATTGATAAAAATTTATGTTTTTAAAACTGAAAGAGGTGCTCAGAGTATGGAAATAGGGAAAGAATAGGATTGGGCTAGGGATTAATAAGCATTAGAGTATTTTGTTAGGGTAAAAAATAACTTTGGACAGTCTCTAGCCTAAAGCCCCACATTATACAGCTCCAGGGAATAAAAAACAAAAAAATGAAAACATAAAAGTTGAACTACGGTGACCTTTGTTCTTTCCTAACTAGCAACCAACCTTTTCCAATGACAATCTACTTTCGCCTTTTTGGCCCTAGGGCCATTGTTGGTTTTCACCAGGTTTGCTTTATTACACTGGAGCATTTGCGGCTGAATTCACTTTCCATGTAACAGTTGAGTCTTAAAAATGTGTGAACACCTTGTGGGCCTGCGCACTAAATTTCGGTCAGGTTTCTGCACTTGCTGCTGGAGACAGCTCAGGGAAATGCAGCGTCATCTGTGTGTCTTATTTCCAATAGTGCTTCCCTCCACTTGGGTTTCTTGAGTATAAAGCCAATTGTCAACAGCAAGTGCACTTCTAAAAAAAAAAAAATCTATGGTGCAAAAGACCGCAACATCTTCTGCACTGAAGCAGAATTCAGATTTGGGTGAAAGATAGCTCTCTTTGTAAGGCAGAGTTTTAAAAAAGATGAGCAAAATGCGTACTTCCTGAGACCAAGTAAATATCCTCTTCTATGGAAGCAAAGACACTTCTTCCTCTTCCTCTAAGCAAACCAGATCCTGATTCATTTTTTTTTGTTGTTGTTGAAGACTTAGCAGAGACACAATGTTTCACTTTATAAAGGCTTCTGATTACACAATGACAGCACTATCATTTCCATCAGGGCGAAGTGCTTCACTTGGCTTGAAGCCAGTGTCATTTAGCCCTTCTATAATGTCTGACACAGGCAAATACCTTTATGTTTATGCATTCTGTATTCGTTTAGGGAGCATTTTAAAAATGTTCTTTTGACAGAATCTCATTAGAAGCAGCAGTCGGCTTTTGCACGTGACCAGACTTGCTTTCCCTGGTGTGGATAGACGGTCAGATAGTCTCTAAGCCATTTTGAGTGATGGTACCACCCACTTCTGAGGCCAAAGCAGTTGTCAAATCAGCTGGGTGTGCAGAAGGCCTTTTGGTTCTTTGGTCAAAGAAAACCTGTAATTGTAAAATTCCTCCTTGATTTCATTGCTTACACAGATGTAAATAGCGCTCCCTTGTCTTTTTTCTGGTTATGTGGTAAGTGGTCATTCTGGATGTTTTGAAGAAGTTAAGTAAGACCCTTACGTAAACATCTTAGGGAAATAGCTAAGATCTAAAGCTAGCAACACTTCATATTTTTGTCTATTAAAAAAAAAGACAAAGTTTTTTTTTTTTTTTTTCAGAAGGTTTCTACCCTGCGCCCCCGCTTGTCTCTGGTTATCACTGTGGACTTTTGCCCCAGGAGACCATGTCTCTACATAACAGCCATATTAATTCTTAATTCCCAATGAGAACTACCTGAGGACTTACAAATAATACCTCCCTCGTGGACAGGCACGGTGGCGGCTCTGTGAGCGGAGTCCTGCGGCACAGCAGGGGACATGCCCCAGGGGGTGAGGGGAGGAATCCTGGGCAGCGGGCACAGCTGTGGAGCAGGCCTTTGATCCAATAGCAACACTGGGTCTAGCCAATTAGAGTCATCTCGGTCTCTAGCAATTTGACATGGCAAGCACGTGGCAACTATTTCCAAAGACTTCTCTCCTTTTTGCTTAGATTGGCGGTGGGATGAGGGTAGGCTGTGGGAAGTCTAAAAGGAAAAACAAAGTATTTGTTTATTCATGCATTTCTTGATTATAAACGCAAACATTTCCCAAGTGCTCTGCATGGCCCGGGCACTGTGCTCAATGTTTTACATACATTATGTCTCTTAATTATTACAATAACCAACAAGCAGGTAAATGTCAATCTTCATGTAGCAGTTGAGGAAATTGAGCCTTCGGAGAGGGTAAGAAACCCCGATGGGACGCCCAGGCTGTGTTCTTCACCACTGTGCTATACTAGCTCCCTGTGTTAAACATCTTTTATCTTTTATCCACGACGGGGTGGAAGGTAAATAGAAGAAACCTGCCGCATGCTAGATGCCTGGAGATACTATTATATATGTTTGCCGTTATATTAACATATGATTATAGGAAAGTATGTTAAATTGTTACGTTTATACAAATGACAAGGAAACTTAAATAGGCTCCAGCAAATGTAACTCAAGCTGTTTGATCTCTGAAATATGATTATAATGATCTCTTTCTGTTGCCTCGGTCTGTCTCTGGTTTTCTGAAGTGATCTTTTGTTTTGCACGAACAGTTGTTGCTGAGTGCTGCCAGATGCAGGGGAACCATTCATGATATTACCTCCTGCCCCTCCTCTTCCTGCCCCGCCACCTCTGATCCACACGAGTGCTAGTATTGTGAATTTATATGATTGACAGGGATGGGAAGCTCTCACGTTTATTTCTCTTGCAAAATTTACCAAAGCAAAAGCCTCTCCAAAAGAGGCCCCAGCATTGTGTCTGGTTCAGACACAACTCTTCAGGGGGGAGAACGGCTGCCAACACATTTTAGTTGGAAGATGGGAGAGGCAGAAGGAGGAGGAACAGTTTGGGGGAATTTTAAGCGCTCTGATTCTCATAGTCTCCTATTTTGGGCGCCCTGAGGGATAGTTACATCTCAAAGCACGAATTAGAGTAAGGAGAACTTCTGAGATTATGTAATGTCCTCTGTTAGAGACACCAGAGTTAGGGTTGGTCAAATTGACTTTGGCTACTCATTTCTGAAAATGGCCTCTGGGATGCATAGTCATCCTTAAATTAAGCCTCCCCCTCGTTCCATATTATGTGTGAGGGAGTATGCTCAGATAACCAAACTCAGAGAGCCAGACAGATATCCAAAATCTGTATGTATGCCCCAGGTCTTCCATACAAGTAAGTGTAGAGCTTTTGGTTATATTGGAGGCTCTCAGTCTTCTATGTTAGGCCTTCAAGTGCTACAATTACTGGCAACACAAAGGACGGGCTTCAAAGAACCAAAACTACACCAGCATTTCCACGATGATACAACAATATCTCTTGGTGCCCACAAAAGTTAACCACAGCAAGAGCACCGCTCCTGGGCTTGGCGTGCTGCACGGTCTGTGATTGAGAAAGGCCATTTGCTGCCCTTACTTTGTTCACGAAACGAAGGGTTTACATGCTTCAGAAACAAGCAATCTTTCTTTGTTGTTGATCTGCCATGATGCCCCGTCTTTTACTCTTTGCAAGATGAATCCTGACAGACCTCAGGAACAGTATAGATACTCAGTTGCAGTGAAGAACAATTTTACAGAATTTGGTAAAATGATCAAATGCTGGGGTGCCATAGCATACTATTTATTTTTTATTTTATTTTGTTTTATTTTTATTTTTAGCATACTGTTTAAAAAATACTGCCTGGTATACCTGAAAAGTAAATCATGATAAGAGAAAGAACAGAATGAAAAAAAACCAGAAATGCATGTGAGGTGCTTTCCCAGGTGGCCCTGCACAAACATCTAAAAGCAGACCCTTAGCCTTCTCCTTGCGGGGAGACAATGCTAGGTTGTTTTTTGTTTTAGTGACACTCAGTTGGACATGAGGTAGCTTGGTGAAGCCTGGAAAATGAGTCAAAAGTTGCAATGGATTCTTATAGTTTGATGATTTAGAGGTGGATATGTTGGAAAACAGCATTAAAATGTATACACTTAAAAGTTGGCGCTTGTTTGGTATTAAAAGATCAGGTTGGCAAGTGCCCGCCCCGCATTTAGAGAAGCTTGTGGTGTTATCACTCCCTGTTCAGAACGACTCAAGTGATTTGAGGGAGATTAGGCAAGTTTATTCTATTCTTATGCACATTAATTTAGGAATTTGGCTGGAAGACTTTCCCTTTTTCTTAAAGCAAATGTCTAATGTTGGTCCCTTTTAAATAATGCAGAATTCATTTTCCTCAACTTTCTTAGTATCATAGCCAAATTAAATCCTGAGTAGTTTTGAGAAATGGATCTGAAAGAGAAAGGATGAATAAAACCCAACAAATTTCATTCAGAGTTAGCCTGTGCTAATGCTTACATGCAGTGTGGCTGCGGTAAAGCTACCTGGTTCAAATATTTGTTGGTGGTCTACCACGTACCAAGTCTATATTCTATGCTCTGGGGATAATAAAACTGAGCAAGACAGGTAAGTTCCTGCTGTCACTGATCTTAAATTTAGTGGGAGGGGCAAATGATAAATAAGTATTCAAATAAAAATACATTTCAGATAGGGAGGAATAGAGAATGATAGGGTGGGAAGGGAGCCATGAATGCTAATTCAAAATGGGTATTTAGGGAAGTTCTTCGGATAAGTTGACATTTGAACAGAGGATTGATGAGCCATGTAGGTATCTATGGCAATCATATTCCAGGCTGGAGAACATGGAAGGCAAAGAACCTGAGGCAAGCTCCCATTCTGACTCTGGGTTCATCCATGTGACTTGCTTTGGCCCATGGAATGTTCGCAAACACAATGGCAAGCAATGACTTGAAAAACGTGTGTCTCTTCTTGCTGTCTTCCATGATTGGGCGTATTTTCTTTTTTCAAGTCTGCCTTGTCATGAGGACATGCCCAGGCTAACCTACTTGAGATGTATGAGAAACATATGGAGAAGAACCAACACCAAATGAAACCAGCTGACAGCCAGCCAACTCCTAAACATGTGACAATGCTCAGCGAAGAGTAGCTGCAGTGCTTCCCCAGTGCATACTTTGACTACAGACATGTAAGTGATTCAGGATGAGACTAGGAAAGCCACCTGCTGACCCATAGATCTATGATAATAAATGTCTACTGTTTTAAGCCACAGAGTTTGGGGATGATTTGTTATGCAGCACCATTCGGGCAATAGACAACTGTTACAGGCACTCAAGGTTCTTTGCATGTGGCCTTGCCTACCTCTTTAGCTTCATGTCCCACCATCCCAATGCACTTCAAGTTCTAGACAATTGACTTATCTGAAATTCCTGAAATGGGACATGGTCCCTCATGAATTTCTATATGCTATTCTTATTTCTGAAATGCACTTCAGGCCCATCTTTCCCTGGGCAACTGCACTTCTATCAAGGCTCAGCTCAGGTGTTGTTTCTCCGGAAAGTCATCCTGATGCCCCATGCTGGGTTGAGTGCTCCTTCCCTGTGCCTACATGAGCATCTCTAGTACAGAAAGGCACACCCATGATTACAATTTAGTATACTAAGTGTTTTCTCTCCCCTGTGAGCAGAAGTTTCCCAAAGTCAGAGACTGTGTATTCTCTGTATCCTGAATGTAGTGTTTGGCACAAAATATCATCTCTACACACACTTGTAAGCTTATTAAAGACATTTATTTACCTTAATGTAACAGAGTTCTAAGTCTCACAAAGAAAGGAAGAATTCTAAGAGAACAGGGAAGGCTTCATAGAAGAGGTAGAAATTGAAATGCTCTTTAGATTTAATAGGTGGAGAGGGTTTGGGAGGTAGAGAACATTTGAGGCAGAAGTAGTAGGCATGAACAATGGCAAAGTGTTATGCTGCTGGTTGAAACATCCAGTACTATTGTAGTAGAGGATTCATGAGCAGGTGTAATAAGAGGCAGGGCCATTTTGTGGGGATTTGAACAACATGTTAAGGTATTTGGGCTTCATTTTGTGGGAGAGTGACACCATAAGAACCATATTTTAATGGGTTACTTTGGAAGCAGTATATAGGATATTTTAGGGGTCAGAAGAGAAAGAGACTGGGGATATGTGGAACTATCTACATGTGGTATTTGGAACAATTCAGACAAAAGGCAATGGGTGAGAGTGGGAATGTGTAAGAATATATACAACATAGTAATTAAATGTGGGAGCTGGGAAAGGGGAGAAAACCAAAGACTACTCTTAGATTTCTCTCCTGGTATCTGGGGGAAAAAAAGTACAGGCTTAACAGAAACTTTAAAACCAGTTTGGACATACTGGGTTTGAAATGCATATAGGTGGAGATCTCTAGCAAGCAGAGACAAATGTGGACTTGGAGCTGAGCTAAGAACTGACACATTTGGGGATCTTTTGTCCAGAAAAGATTGTTGGAGAAACAAAGCCCAGGGAGATGAGAAGTTCAAGGGCTGATCCATGTGTAATGCCTTTATTCAGAGGACAATAAAAGAAAGTGGTGCGTGCAAAGGAGACAGATACAGTAGAAACTAGAATCAGATAAAGTAGTTGGTGGACAGTGCAAAGGAAGAGCCTAAGAATGGAAAGAGGTACCAGTTTCAGATAGGAAGAAAAGCTGATGGGAATGAGGACTAAGAAGGGGCTAGTGGATTTGATCATGCTGGTATCTTTGAGAAAATAATGTTTTGGTCTATGGTTATGGATTTTTAAGTCAAATTGTAAGGACTGAGTTGAGATAAATGAGAAAGTGGAGACAGTGTAGATTCCAAGAAATTTGATAGAGAGAAGAAAAAGAGATGAAATAGTAGCTGAGGGTCAAGAAAAGACATTCATATGATTTGGGCATTTGTGTAGATAAATGGGTGGGGTGGGGGTGGGCTGGAATAAGGGATGGCTCAAAAGCTCCCAGAGGCCAATGTTTATAGCAGCAATGTCCACAATTGCCAAAATATGGAAAGAGCCCCTATATCCATAGATGGATGAATGGATAAAGAAGATGAGGGGTGTGTGTGTGTGTGTGTGTGTGTGTACATATATATATATAATGGAATATTACTCAGCCATCAGAAAGAATGAAATCTTGCCATTTGCAATGACTGGATGGAACTTGAATGTATTATGATAAGTGAAATAAGTCAGTCAAAGACAGATAGCATATGATTCCACTCATATGTGGAATTAAAGAAACAAAACAGATGAGCATAGGGGAAGGGAAGGAAAAATAAAATAAGATAAAAACAGAGAGAGAGGCAAACTATAAGAGACTCTTAACTATAGGAAACAGACTGAGGGTTGCTGGAGGGGAGGTGGGTGGGGGGATGGGGTAACTGGGCGAAGGGCATTAAGAAGGGCACTCGATGTAATGAGCACTGGGTGTTATATGCAACTGATGAATCACTAAATTCTACCCTGAAACTAAAAAAAAAAAAAAGTCGAATTGAGAACTCCTAAGGAGAGGTTTGCCTTTAGTAAGGGGAGCTGTACTTCCTTTCTTGGTACAGGATACAGAAGAGGAATATTGATCCTTTACTATTTACAACCGTGGCTTCACACAGTTTGTATTTGGGCCACACCCAGAGACAAAATATCATAGGTGATCAGCCACTTGACATGGTATGGCAATGGTCATTTTTAAACTTCTTGTCTTAGAGGTTAAAAGTATTTAAAAAACTAAATGTGAGTATATTAGTCTCGTCAACAACCCACTGTTTTTTACAGGGGAATATCAAACTGTTAAGGGATAAAACAAAAACACATGGCTTTCCAAAGGGTGGGAAACCAAGCAGATGATATTTATCAAATGTTAGTTTATTCTTAATAATCAGCTTTGCTTATATCTCCAAAATTTGGGGTATTGGGAATGGATAGTAATTTTGGTGTATTATAGACACAACGGTTATATACTCTTTAGGTGGGTCATTCCCTCATTTGGCTTTAGTGTTTTGTAAGATAGGAAAGCATTTTTATAGCTAGCTTCAAAAATAGACCCATAACTATGTATATAAATATTTACTTCCTTGTATAATTAAGCCTGCAGTAGGTGTATACACATGAAAATATTTGTATTTAAGTAGTAGAAATGTATAGATAATTTAAATTCATTCATGAAAATTCCCTTCAATGTGGTTAAGGCTTCTATGATGAAACAACTGTCGAGAATTGATTGTTGAACCAAGTCTTTATATAAGGAGCAGTTGAAGTGCAGTTTCTAATTGCAATGTTGGTTTGGTTTAAGGTATTTCTAATACTCTAAGTCTGCTCTATATTTTATTAAAATATTTGGGTGACATAATTTTTTTTCACCAAGGTTGCTAAGATTTGGATGAAAAAAGACTAAGGGCAAGCAAGGTTACAGGTGGATAAACATTCTGTCCAGTGGCTTTCATGTCATTTGCAAGAAGCGAGCTATCCATCCCCTACCCCACCTGTGTCACCTCTTTTCCTTGTGCCCTTGCACAGAGGTTGATGATGTTCTGTAAGGAGCAGCTGGGGAGTTGCTGGGGCCCTCAGAAAGAGGGCTGCTTTGATCTCTGTTCATCCCTAATCTCTTGGGTCATGTCTCTCTTTTTTTGTTGGGGGAAAGTCCATGTCTCTTTTGTTGGATTCCTGGTTCATGGTGGTATCTGGACAAGGAAGAAAGGCTGTCCCTGCACTTTTGACCGTGGGGTGCTTGGCTGTGTGTCCCAGTTCAGATTCCAACACACCCTATATTGAAGAGGAAGCTTACAAGTCTGAACTTTGGTTTGGGCAACTGAGAATGAAAGCATTTTTCTTCTGAACTTTCTGTGCTTTATGAACACCCCAAGGGAAACACCTTTAATACTGGAACCCTAATATAGAACATTAGAAAATTTGTTTTTTTGATGAAGAAAAACCTTGATGCACAAAACAGATGATATAAGCAACCTTGTCTCCCTGAGTGGTTGTTATTTAATCTATTTAACAAATTTTGAATTCTTTGGAGATAAAGCAAAATTTAAGGAAAATAGGAGAAAAAAAGAAGATGAGAGGGTTTTTTTTTTTTTTGCCATTATTGTTTAGAGATACCAAGATATAGAAATTATTATTCCTTTTTTAAAAAAGATTTTATTTATTTATTTGAGAGAGAGAGAGAGTGAGCAGAGCCTGGAGCAGAGGGAGAGGGAGACAATCTCCAGCAGACTCTGCACTGAGCGCAGAGCCGGACACAGGGCTTGATCCCACAACCCTGAGATCATGAATTGAGCCAAAACCAAGAGTTGGACCCTTAACCGACTGAGCTGCGGGAGCCCCTAGGGTGTCTGTAATTTTTAACGAACGTTCCAAGAACATCTGATTTTTTAAAAATAGTGTAAACAAAACTAAAAAAGAGAAGAGTTCTACTTTCTGGGGGATTCTCAGGGGCGGGCATCTTAATGGGTTTCACTTAAGTATCAAGGAGAAAATTTGTGTGTCACTCAAATTTAGCTCTCCTGCTCCCATTTTCTATAACTCTTAAGAGCTGATACTGGAACTAAGGCAGGGCGTCCCATTTTTTCCCGGATGGTTCCCAGGCCAAGTTTCCATTTCTTCCAGCTCTTTTTGGCCCTTCTCACTTGTCAGGCAACTAACTAAGGGCACTAATCCCTTTCTTTCCATATCCATGTATGGGAGGTAAGACAGTGACAAACCATACATTCCTAGCCTCCGACAGGATATGTTTGCTAACAATCTTAAGTCCTGATGGTTTAGTTTTACACTTGAAGTTTTGATGGCTTTTGGGGGGTTCATTCTTGATATTTTGAATATATTGTATATAACTCTTTGTGTTTATATGCATTCACACGTGTCTGTCTGAGTTCATATTGCCCCCTTAAATACCTTAGTGAATCTCCACCATCCTCAGGTAAAGCCCAAGCTCTTTAGCATGCCTGGAAACTCCTTTCTTTCATTCTTTGTCTGGTTGATCCTTCCTCTGTGTATGGGTTCAGCTTAGCATACATCATTTATAGGAAATGTCTCAGGTCCCAGGATGGCACGTACCGCATCTCTGTTCCTGTATCATTAGCATATTATAATAAAGTCATTCATGGATTCTTTGGTTCAGCCAATACTTTTCGAGCACTTATGTTACCGATCAATCTGCCATAGCCGCTAACTCTGGAAACAGTGGGTGAGCCCTGGTGCTCTGCTGTGGCCAACTGCTCTGTCCCAAGGAATCCTGAGGGGGCAGGACAAATCAAAAGCATAGTCCCTGGCTGGGTTTGCCAACATTATTGAGGAATAAACTTGGATGAACTCATTGTAAGAGAAATTAGCAACTCAAGTGATGAGGGCTTGGAAAAAGAAAGGGAGAAATTTATTTGGGGTGCCACAGCCAGGGGAGGTGGCAGACTCGGCCTTAACAACCCACCTCTCTCCTGCAACACACCTAGAGTTTTATAGAGAGAAGTTTGGATGGGGGTGGTGGTTATGTGCAAGAGAGCAGGCAGAGAGAGCATGTGATCATAGGTGGGGGTTGCTATGTGTTCAGCATGTGATCATGGGCAGGGAAGGGAATGTGGTCCAGGCATTCCATTGCTATCAGGGCTTTTCTGGCCTGGTGATTGGAGTATTCTGGTCATTGCCAAATATCTTCATCAATGCCTCCAAGTGCGATAAGAAAAAAGAACAATGGGTTTCAGTTAGAGCATGAGTTAAGTGGTCTTGTCTATTTCTGGTTCTAATGGTTGTGGTCTATAGTTGAGCATGAGGGCCCACTGACACTCTCATTGGGCTGGTACTATAAGCCCCACCTGGTTCAGGGTTTGTTATACAACAGACTTCAGTAAATGTTTATGCAATCAAAATGGATGTATATTATTTTTAGTTTTAGGATAAAGCTTAATTGGTTACTCATGAGTGAAAATGCCTTTAGAGAGACAATGTAATGTGGTTAAAAAGAAAAAAAAAAAAAAGACCTCACTGGAGTTATAAGAAGAATAGCTATAGGTGGGGGCTAACAGCCTAGATTTCAGAGTCAAAACTACCTGTGTGCAAATCCTGACTCTTCTGCAAGTTGGCTTTGTGATATCAGGCTAATTACCCAGTCTCCTCATGTCTCACGTGTAGGAGAGAAATCACAACAATGTCTGGTTGTTCCTTGAAAGGGAGGTGTAAGCAAAACGACCTCGGAAGGCTAGAGGAGTCTCGAAAGACCAAAGAAAAAGGCCAAATCCAGCTTGACAAGAAATGGTTTGTTAAAGGGACTAATGGACAGAAGTGTGTCTTGGGTGGCTGCAAGATAAGTAGATCTCCACACCCCCACCTCCTGTAAAAACTGCTTTTGTAGCCCTAAAGGCTGCAAGGAGACCACACTGGAGGGAATGTCATATCTCCAGAACTGACCAAAGATGTTATGCTCCAAGGGTATACTTAAGGGTGTGGTTAAACAAAAAGAAAGTATGTGGGACAGTGAATAGCTGTGCTCAAGAAGGCTTCAGGTCTCAGAGCGGTCACCATGGTGGATCTGTCCAAGATGGCGTTTGTCTGGTTCACACACTGGTCCACAAGGTTACTGAGAGGATTAATTAAAAGGCACAATGAGGGGCTCCTGGGTGGCTCAGTTGGTTAAGTGTCTGACTCCTGGTTTTGGCTTCGGTCATGATCTCATGGGTCGTGAGATCTAGCCTTGCGGTGGGCTCTGCACTCAGTGGGGAGTCTGCTCAAAGATTCTCTCCCTCTGCCCCTTACTCCGCGTGTGCACTCTCTCTCTCAAATAAATAAATAAATCTTTTTTTAAAAAAGAAGGCACAATGAAAAAAATGAGGCAGTTTATTCAGATAATAAACATTTGTAAGGGTTGTTTTCCCTCAAATTAGTGGTGTATGACATAGGAAAAAAAAGTGAATTTCAATAAAGGAATGTGTGTTTTATCTGTTACATGAAAGGTCAGGGGTTGCTTAGGTAATTTTTAGATTTCTGTGTCCTGATTGCCATGAAAGTCAATGAAATTTTGATTGTTGACCAGATGACTGGTTTTTCTGCTGGGCCCCATCTGCACAACTCTAAAGCAGAATTCAAGGCTGACTATAAAGACTGATAACTTCCTAGAACACATTTCAACTTTGAAGGACTTTCTAGATTAGCACTGTCCAATAGAACATCCCGTGATGATAAAAGTGTTCTAGATCTGTGCCTTCTAACACATTAGCCACTGGCCGCAGGTCGTTATTAAGTACTTGAAATGTATGACTGAGGAATTAAATTTTGAATTTTATTTAAATTCAGCTAGTAGCTACCATACTAGATAGTGTGGTTCTAGACCAATATGAATATAGACTGGGCAGCCCATTGAGGATCTTGGATATATTCAGTGGTCTCAGTTTCAACTCCTCTCCTTATGCAGGCCCTAGACCATGTCTCCTGTTCTCACTCTGCTGACCCCAGTCCCAGCAGGTAAGCTCTGAACCCTCGGACAACAGTAGCATCAATTGGAGTTGTCTCTCCTTTCCTTCTCTGATTAAGCTCCACTATGTATTGCATATTTTTGCAACATTGTATTTGAGTGTTCATAATGGAGAGGGGATAAATGTTAACTCAATCTGCAGCTCCAGTTCTCATGTAGCTGTGAAGTCACTTGCCATTTATTTTCTATTATCCTCACTCTGTGGAAACTTTCACTGCTAATAACACTCCATGACGTTATATTTAATGATGTAATCTTATCCTACATATCGTTAGGAAAACTTTGGCTTTGTTGACCACTGATTTCTTTTTTTTCGAGAGAGAGAGAGAAAGAGAGGGAGAGCATGGGCCAGTGGGGGTGAGGGTGGGGGTGGTGGGGTGGGGGGCAGGGGGAGACAGAAAATCCCACGCAGGCTCCACCTGCAGTGGGGAGCCCGACTTGGGGCCTGATCTCCCGACCTTGACATTTTGACCCAAGTGGAAATCAAGAGTTGGATGCTTAACCGACTAAGCCACCCAGGCGCCTCTGACCACTGATTTCTTAAAGCAGTCTCTTCCCTAGTTTCTTCCAAAGCACTACAGTTTTCTTTATACCTATATTGATTCTCCTTTTCAGGCTCCTTCTAGGATTTCTCTTCTTTTTAAATTGAAGTATAATTAACATACAGTGTTGTATGAGTTTCAGGTGTACAATAAAATGATTCAACAATTATGTACATTACTGTGTAGGACTTTTCTTCTTATGCTTACCTCCTTCCCATTACCAAGGGGAATCAGTTCTCAGTCTTCTTTCTTTTACTATATATTATCTTCCCATGGTGACTTCTTTCAAATTTATAACTTCAACAATATTTTATAATTTATTATTGCAATTTTTGGGAAATATTAGCTGATGTATTTCAGTATTTTCATTTCTCCATTGTTTTACTGCTCATCCTTGCAAAAACAAAAACAAAATCCAAAATACAAAGTAGTAGATTTTTCTAGGCTCACAAGGCTCAAGAGGAAGTGATGAGAGTCCACTGAAGAAATAACTGCATAGTGTATCTAGGCAGACATGGCTTGGATCTTTGACTAAGTGCCCCCCTGATTTGTCTCCAGGGAAGTTGTTGGGGATTGCAGAATTGTGGGATGCTAGCATTAGGAGGAATCTTAGAGATATTCTTTGGTTTATTTTCCAGGTGAGTAGTAAGTGGCAGAGCTGGTACTAAAACCCAGGTCATCCGGAGATGCTCTATCTGCAGCTGTCCCAGGACAAATGAAGTGGTACTCCTTCCCTCAGTTTGAGTTAGTTTAACTTAAGGAAACTAGGGGAAATCTCTGTTTCTAGATGGTGTAATAACTGATAGGAAATTCCAGCAAATTTCAGTTATATCACTTGTTAAAATTAGTATATAATGGTATAACATCTTATATGTTGCAACTGAAACAGCAAAAACCATATATATATATATATATATATATATGTATACTTAAAAATACATATATGTACTGAAAAATCCTCATATTTTCTTTTAGTACTCATTTAATTGTGTGTGTGTATGAAAAAGACACTATTAAGAGAAACTTTGAAACTTTTTTTCTCTCATCACATGTCTGCTTTAGCCAATATTTATGGGGGCAACATTATTCCTCCTTGGTAACTATATTTCCCTATTTCCTATAAGGGTCATGTGATAGACTGTGGATAATTCAGAAGAGATATTTCTACAGTGAGAAAAAAATACCTCATATTTAAATCAATTCAAGCCTCTTCCTGACATCTAGGCTGTATCTAGGACACATCTGGACATTGGAAACATCCAAATTTGACTGAGTTTTTCAATTTTCAGCATAACATTTGGTAAATAAAAGAACAAGGAAATTATAATAACAACATTTAAAAAAAAAAGGCAACAGCATTTCAGTGGGGCTTGTCTCCCCATAGCACAGCCCTTATTTCTTGCCCTTTGCCAGACTTGCCCCACATTGGTGGAGAAGGCTCACATTCAAAGGGTGTGGTTTTTGAGGTTGCCACATGGCCTTGCCATGACTTAAAATATCTCTCTCTGGCTGCCACATGGTCTAGGGAAGCACCAAACACAAGCCTCATTGACCTCAGAACTTGGTGCCTTATGACTGAAACCTTTTTCAGGATACTCCCTAAGTGTCTGTTGCAATATCTGGAGCACTTCAAGCCTGAAACCAGCATCTTGATCCTCTCCTCCTCCCTTTAGTAAAGCAGAGGGTAATAATTAATTTTGGGCACAGAAAGTGAATGCTGACTTTCGTTGTTCCCCTGAGAACACTAATCTTTAACTACTTTCTAGAAGAAAGTCTCCCCTCTTCAGCCTAATCCTTTGGAAATTATGTGAATAAGAGGTAAGAAGAAACGCCATGGGGAACCTATTCTAGCAGTCTACGTATATAGGCCCGGTCCTTGGGGTACCTGGCGGTGGTGGAGGAAGAAGCCTCGAATATACAATTCAGGTTCAATTCCCTACTGTGTGTTGATGCATAAAGGGCAATTTGCTTCAAGTTATTAAATGATAATGTCTTTAAACATTTAGAAAAAACAGTCATCTTGAGGGAAAAGGCAAAGAACATTCTTTAGAGAAAGGGATTATTTTTTTCAATTTGTAGAAAGGAAAAATGAGAGAAATAGGTTTGAAAAGAGAAAGACAAATATATTGCAAGGGAAACTTTATTCATCAAACATTTATTGAGCACTTACTATGTGCCAGAGATAGTTCTAGGTCTAGAGATATAACAGTCAGTGAATAGTCAGACATGTTCTTTGGCTTCATGGACTTCCCACTGTGTATGGCAGGAGACCTAACCTAGCGTGTGCATATGAAGAGGAATCCCCGGTGCATGTGTGTGTGTGTGTGTGTGTGTGTGTATGTGTGTGTGTGTGAATGTGTTTGTGTGTGTGTGTGAAGAGGGATCAGAGGAGATTTCTCTCAAGACCTGAATGGAGTTAGTTAGAAAAGGCCCCAATTTAGTTTGGCTTCATTTTCAATGATCCTGTTACAAAACGAAACAAAACAAAACTTTACTTCAAATTTATTTTTTCTACCCTTCACTGGTTGCCTGATGGAAACACAATTCTGATTTCAATAGGAGACAATTGGATTGCTATCTCTCTCTCCCCCTTGCATGGATGTGTATTATTTCTTGTATCCCTGTATACTATGATTAATTGTTTTATATGTTGGCCTCCCCTTCTGAACTGTGAGTCTCTTAGGGTCAGGGACTGTTCAGGCACAAAAAAGCTCTGTGATGAGTAAATAAAGAAATCAAGATGGATGAATAAAATAAATTGATGTCATTGCAGCACCATTTTGCAGTGAAAAAAAAATCAAAATGTCCTTCCTCCCATCCAATTTATTCACTCCTTAATTTACTGACCATCTACTATGTGCAGGTCCTGTGTTTGTCATGGGAATGTCATGGTGAGCTAAGTAGACATGGCATTGGTTCTTATGGAGTAGACAGTCTGATGGAGGAGGACAGACTTTATATAAATAATCAACAGGGTATCCAATTTCTAACTCTACCAAAGGGGACAATGTAGGTAAAAACATTGAAATAAAAGATTTTAGCACAAAGTAGCAGGAACATTTAAAGTTTTATTGGATTTTTAGATATCTGTAAGAAATGTAATTCATGTTTTCTTCCTCTCTCCCCTTCTATACTCCTGCCTTGATGAAGTTTTTAAACTCAAGATGCATAATTTCTATAGGGAAAAGGGCAAAAATTAATATTTATTCTAGATATTTCAGCTGCTTGGCTTGGTTCAGTTGCTAATGGCAAAAACGACTTTTTGGTAAACACCAGTCTGATTTTCCCTAAAGTCGTTTCCCAATGGTCTTGATACTTAGTGAGTCAGAACCTTGTTTTGCATGGAAGTTTTGGAGCTCAAAAAATTACCAACATCTATAATCAGGGTGTACGTTCTTGCATATTGAGCTTATGAAAGGATAAATAGTTACAGACATAGAAAATAAGCACAGGAATCATTTGCACTGCTCTCCAAATGTCAGGAAGACTACTCTTAGAAGCTGATGGAATAATTATACATGACACAGCATATTTTTATTTCCAGCTCCAGATCTGAGAAAATAACTTAAAATAACATCAGTATTAGAAGGTGAACATTGGAGGAGCAAAGTGACCTCTTTAATATAGTAGGACAACATACTAGTTGATGTTTCATAGCTCCTTTTGAAAATTGTGGATATAAATTATGGAAAAAACCCAGCATTCTTGTCTTTTCTATTTTTTCTCTTGTTTGTCTTTTTTTCTTTTCTTCCCCCTCCTCCCCGCCCCCCCCCCCAAATGCTATCATGTGGACCTCTGGGCTGTGTTGCTTCAAATTAAGGATACATATGCTACTGACAGTAAACAAGCCTGGAGCAGAGGGGGCACATGAAGTGGTGTGTGGTAATACTGGACAGTACTTTTCACAGGTACTGTATTTCTCTGGTCAAGGAAACTGCTAACCATTTGAAAAGGAAAGGCTTATTTGCTATAGTTGCTTAATCTCGTGCTCTTCTTGATGAAAATATGATCTTTAGTCCTAGTCTGGTATCAAATTGCTTGCCATTTTAATAAAAATATGAGAGTGGAATTGGTAAGAATAAGGATGGGTAATTAAGAAAGATGGAATAAAAGAAATGAAAAAATAAAGGCGTGAAACACTTCTGAGAGCGCCACAATTAAAATAGACCCCTCCCCCAAATCCATGGGTCCTGTGTTCACCTTGTCAGCCACAGATAGCAGCTAAGTAGGGATTGTATCATAGAAGCAGAGAGTAGAATGGGATTACCAAGGTGGGGAGATGGGGGATGTGGGGGCGATGCTGGTCAAAGGGTACAAAGTTGCAGTCATGTGGGATGACTGAGTCTGGAGAGGTAATATACAACATGATGACTAGAGTTAGTAATACTGTATTGAATACTGAAATTGTGCTATGAGAGTAGATCTTAGGTGCTCTCACCACACACACACACACACACACACACACACACACAAAGTAACTATATGAGATATGTTAATTAGCTTGACTATAGTAATCATTTCACTATGTATATGTATAGCAAGTTATTGTGTTGTACACCTTAAATAGACACAATTTTTATGTAAAAAATCATATATAGGTTGTACTTCATATGCCCTAAATCATGTATTTTCAACAGTGTGATAACCTTCCCAAGGAGGTGACAACTGGTTCTTGGGTGTATGTGTGTAAAATATTCCTTTTTAATGTATAAGCATATGTGCTTGTATAAACAGATACAAAGTATATCTATGATATTAATTTTCATGGGGTGGGGAGTAAGTAGAAAAAATGTCTAAAAATGTTTCTGGGTTGGGGGCGATAATGAAAGTAAATAGTTTAGAAACAGTGCCCTTCATGTTATCCTCATGCTGTGCAGAGGAGATAATCTACTTCTATGTGAAACTACTTTCTCTTAAAGAATTTGATATTCATGTTATAGCAGTAACTAGGAAATGACCATGATGGGATGAAGCCCAAATGGTAGCATGGTTAATAAATGTCGGAAGAGCCTGAGGCAAATTGATAGGCTTCTCAATAGCCTCACTATAAACCTAACAAGCCTGGGCTCAAATAGACTCTATATTGGCAATAATAAAGGCGTAGGAAGTAAATCCTCTTTTGCTTATTTACAGAATCTTATTGACAGGATCTATAGTTTTCACGTGTACATGTACAGTAGACATTCTCTTAACTGACCCCCAATAAACTTACTTGCCAGATTAACAGAGGTTCTCCATACTTTCTGTAATATTCCGTGGCTGAGATCCATGGCACATTGAACACTCCAGAGTGGTAGACTACTCACTATTATAACCCACACTTCTGTTCTCCCCAGCTGATTATATGCTTACTAAGAGACAGCTTGGTTCATTCCCAAACCTGTTAATACCACTTGCATTTTTTCCTATATTTAGTTTTTATTTAATGAAATAGCAGGTAAGCCTATGAAAGCAAAAAGAAAGAGGATTATTGTTTCCACAAACACCAAGTTGAATATTTTAGAAAGAGTCAATAAAGAGAGTCTCAAATTTAAATTGAGAACAGTCAAAGGGCTTGTGTGCTTATACCCAGCCATCCTCAAATACAGGTACAGAAAAGGTAGGGCTTTGAATTTAACCAGGCTTGGGGTTTTGCCAGAGGAATATGAAGGAGGGAGAGAAGGTCTAGGGAGTTAAGATGTATGTGAGTTAGAGAGTATAGTAACGGATCTTGTCTTTAAACTGGATAAGGAGGAACATGAGAACACAAGGGGCAGGAGAGAAAGGATAGTAGGCATGGTTGACTGAAGGGGTTTGAGGTACTGGAATCATCTGAAATATTGATTGATTAGAGAATGAATGCTTGAAATTGCGATTATGGAAGGGGTACAGTCAATGGTAATGAGAAATTAGGATGGGGTGGCCAAAGTATTGTAGAGGACAACTTAATAGGACTGAATTAAAAGGTTATGAGAGATCATATTATATTGGAAGGATATTGAAATCACCAAGAATTACTCCAGGAATAAGGTTGGAGGGAGACAGTGAAATGGCTCAAGGAATAAAGAAGTGACATGCGATTTGGTGAGTGGCAAGTTAGTAAGTGCCCGAGGTGCTCAGAAAACAGAGAACACTATGGTCTGCCATGCTGGGAAAAGCGTTGTGGAGCAATGGGGTTATGCCGGGGTGTCGAAGGTTGAAGAGTCAGGTCAGGATAGACAGAGGGGATGGGGAAGGTGTTTTAGGTGTGGGTCATAGAATGAGCAAAGGACAAATGGCACAAAGGAGCGTGGTGTATTTCTGAGGTCCGTGAGTTTAGTGGGTGTGTTGGCCTTGGATTGTGAAAGCTTTAAAATGCTGGACTGAGGATTTTTGTTTTTGTGCTTTTCATGTTTTTTTGCAGAAAAGTAACTATTGTTTGGCTATTGCTTTCTCTCAGAGTGCTGATCTTTACTGATGCTATCTTGTGAGCCAGAATTCATTCTTGCATTGAAGTTTAAGGCGGGGAGAAATTGACTATACTTGTAAACACTGGTAAATAGGCAAACACATTGAAATATAAAAGGGCAGATGGAAATAAGTTAGTTAGAAAACAAAAATTGAGTCTATGCCCAAGTTCATGTAGAGGCTATATTTACAGAAGCTTGTGCCTGGTAAACCTCAGATTCTTTATCTTTGAACACTGATCTTAGAGTTCTTTATCTTATGATGTCACTCCTTCACTTCCGTGATTTTTTTTTTTTCCATAGAACTAAAAGTAAACTAAGTTAATTCTACCACCTCCACTTCCCTTTGACTTTCCAGTCACTATTTTTATAAAGCACAATAACAATCTTCTGATTTGAGAGGAGATATTGTACCATCCAGAGAACCTGTAGGTAGAGACAGCCTGACCAGGGTCTTCTATTTCTTTAGCTAGAACAACATGGAAAGCCAAGTTATCAGAAAGTTTCTAGGTGAGGTGTAATCGGAAGAAGGGTAATTTTTTTGTTTGGTGACATCAGGCTCTGCATGCTCAATGTGTCCATCTCCAAAAGGGTCTTTCTGTTACTTTTTTTTTTTAAGATTTTATTTATTTATTTGAGACAGAGAGAGAGTATGCACGAGCAGTGGGAAGACGCAGAGGGAGAAGGAGAAGCAGACTCCCTGCTGAGCAGGGAACCAGTACATGGAGCTATCCCAGGACCCTGGGATCCTGACCTGAGCCAAAGGCAGACATTTAACTGACTGAGCCACCCAGGTGCCCCCTTCATCACTTATTCCAGTCAGGGTCCTGGGGGCAAAGAGATGGCATACTCAAAGGTTTCACTGAAGAGACTTTTTTTTTTTAAGATTTTATTTATTTATTTGACAGAGAGAGACACAGCGAGAGAGGGAACACAAGCAGGGGGAGTGGGAGAGGGAGAAGCAGGCTTCCCGCCGAGCAGGGAGCAGGATGCGGGGCTCGATTCCAGGACCCTGGGATCGTGACCTGAGCCGAAGGCAGACGCTTAACGACTGAGCAACCCAGGCGCCCCTCATTGAAGAGACTTTAACAAAGGGACTCTTTACAGGGGTGCAGGCAGGGTTAAGGGTACTAACAAAGACGATGAAGCACCCAGGGAGCTAGCAATGTTGGAGTGCTGGCACTGCTCCTAGGCCTGAAGGGACATGGAGAGCAAATGGTGTTAGAGAACCCAGCACGAGTGTAGCCACGGGAAGGGCAGCCAACAGGAGCTGTGGCCATAAGTAGGGGAACGCAGCCCCTGCCCAAACCTCACCAGTCAGGGAAGGGCAGACAGAATCAACACTCAGAATCACTGTCTCTCCACCCTCAGGCTTCTCCAGTAGCTGGAACTCAGCTGGAAGGCAAGAGAGTCCAGATGATGCAGCCAAAGTGGCCAGCCTCTCGAGGTCCAGCAAAGAAGAGAAAAACCAAGACGAGATCTGGAGAGGGTGAAAAAGAACAACTGGCACTTTACTCTTTCAACTCTTCAATTCTCCCCAGTTTCATGTGCTTTCAGTTCCTGCCAAGAGCAGCTCTTCCTTAAGATTCTGAAAAATGAAAACTCTGAAAAAATTCTTTCTGTTATTAAGCCAATGGTAGGGTTTTGAAGAGGGCTCAGTAAATAGAATATACTAGGAAATAATCCAAATGAATGGCAGGTGGGAGCCAAAATAGCATGTTTGTGATTGGCCAAGTTAGGTTGGAGGGAATGACTTAGTGTGAGGGCCTCTGAGCCCAGAATTCATCAGTCTTCTCTGGCACCAAACCATGTGGGGGAGAGCCTTTTTCCGGAGGAAAGTAGAGAATGCCTGCTTCCTGTGGGCAATTTGCCTCTTCTCCCAAAAGCAGGCTAAGGAGGGAAGAGTCAGGTCTATTTACCAGCTGGAAGCTTAAAGTCCAGCATGTAACCCTTGACGGCAGCTCTTTCTCAAGAAGAAGAGGGGTGAGACTGGGCCGCACTTGCCTAGTTCTTCTTCCCAGATTTACCAGGCAGAGAATCCTCCGTACTGCCCGGGAACAGATTGAGTTAAGAACATTAGAGGCGACTGCCTTTTCTTGACCACATTTTCTCATTAATTGATTCATTCAACTTACAGACTTTCAGGAGTTGGACACCCTACAGATGCTGGGAATGCAAGGATGAATAGGATGTGATTTATCCCTGGATGGCAGTCAGGTAATCAGAAGAACAGCTAGTAGTTATTGAAGATATACCTTAAGGCGGGATATATTTTTATCATTCATTCATCATGAAATATTGACAGCCACTGTTTTAAACAGATTCCATTTCTAAATTTATTTTATAGATGAAGAAGTTGAGGCTTGGCAAGTTTCAGGGACTTGCTCCAAGTTACAGAAATTAGTGGCAGAGCTGGGATTCAAATCTAGGGGGTTTGGCCCCAGAGCTAGTCTTCTTAACCCCTTCCCATGTCACAGGCCAGTGCTGGAGACAGGCCTGTGAACAAGTCATCACAGTGTAATGGATGAGGTAAGTGCTCCTGGAGGGATGTGCCGTGTACTAAGGGAGCAGAGGAAGGAGTGACTGAACAGGTCTGGGTGCATGACATTTGTGCAATTTCCCTTGTCCGCTGCCAGAAATTAACATAGTGGAGTCTTTTTAGGGCATGCTTTATTATTACTAAACACAGATTCAGATATAGAGCTCAATTTATGTTGTCCCGCTGCCTCTCCCAAGCATAACAGCACTTAAAATAATTTCTTCCTGACATCTTGGATCCCTTCCAAGAGTTCTGTTCCAGCTTTTGGAAAAGGCAGAAACAGGAAGAGGATGTCCTAATGTTCCCTGACTAGAGATCTCAGTTGGAAGTTGGAATAGTTTTGTGATTAAAATTGTTGATGTTAGGATTCTATAATCCTATACTATACATACGTGTGTATCAACTATATTATATAATCAGCGATGATACGTGTGCTATATAAAATCACTAAAATCCACTGTAGGGGTGCCTGGTGGCTCAGTCAGTTAAGCATCTACTTTGGCTCAGGTCATGATTTCAGGGTCCTGGAATCGAGCCCCCAGTCAGGCTCTGCGCTCAGCTGGGAATCTGCCTCTCCCTCTGCCCCTCCCCCTGCTGTTCTCTCTCTCTCTCTCTCAAATAAATAAATAAAATCTTTAAAAAATCCACTGTAATTGGCTATACTTTCATACTTTATAAGTCTTATGTCAAATGATGATGATTTTCTCTTTTAATGTGGGATTTTCTCAGCTCAAAGACTTTTTTGTTGGCTATGACTTTATCATAGTTTAGTAGTAATATATCACATTTTCTGCTAATAAGACACAACAAATTCACTTTTCGATATCATCCCTCTAGGTAGGCATTATTTCAATTTGGCCCCGTTTAATGAGTCACTTCACAGCTTATCTTTAAGATATTGAGCATCCATATCTTTGGTTTTTATATCCCTTGATACTAGAGTAAATATCATTAAGTTTATATGACCAGACCGCATACTGTAAGCAGGTGCTGTTGTCTGCTGCCAAGTGATGGCCCATTCATGTCAGGATATTAAGCATATCCTGCAGTTTGGTATAAACACCAGGTGGGATTCTAATCCATTCAGCTCACTCTTTCCTCCTTGATGAATGAAAATCTCGGGGAAGTCCCTGCTCAGGAATTCTCTATACCTTTTGAAGTCCATGAGTCTCACTCCAAAATGACTCAGGAAGAGGGCTGGATCAATAATCCCTCACCTCCTTTACTCACAACCTATTTCTTGGCGTGACCGCAGAAGCTCATGGAAAAAAGTCCAGGTTAGCATGTAGCCCTCTCTTGTTCTAGGTTACTCTTTCAGGGTTTCAAGGTTGGAGAAATCCTCCCTCCTGTCCAGAGCTGAAATTGCCTGAGACTTTGTGCCCCTGACTCATGACTACATTATTTTCCTACTAGGGCTGTAGAGAAGCCAGAATGAGATAAGGTGATCCTCACAACCACAGGATAACCTCTGCGTCTTAAGGCAACCAAAGTCGTGTCTTTGGTTTATAGAATAAATGATGACAATACTCAGAACCAACCAGAGCCATGAGCAGAGGAGTTTCCCAGGAGGAGATACAGCCCTGCTTACTGATCTGGCCAGATACCACCACACAAAGTACACCTGTGGTGGATTCTACTCTCGTGGCCTTTCCTTACTTAGGCCTACTGGTGTACCATACTGGCATGGGTGGTCTGACAAATGGGCTCATTTTGGAGGGTGGCACAGTGCAATAGCTTTGCAGGAAAAGAGGCTGTGTCTTCTGATGACTTATCCATCATCAAAGGATTGACATGAAAATTGACAATTGTAGAAAACCACTGGCTGCCTCTTGGTATTGATTCTTTTTCCCCCATAGTAACAGAATCCCTAACATGTAGCTGGGAACAGCCTTGAAGCTCTGTTGGTCATATGACTAAGTTTTGGCCAATGAGATATAAGCAGAAGTGGTGTTATTTCTGGTTTGTGCCTTTAAAGGGAAAGGGCAGGCCCCCCTCCCCCTTTCTTCATCATACTTTCTGGTTGCCTATGATGTTGGTGAGGGTGATCCATCCTGGACAATGTGGGTCCAAGGATTGCGGAACTACACGACAGAAGGCATCTGGACCTTGAGCTTTGAGCTGTCATACCCGTCCTGGACTGCTTACTCCCAGACAGTTAGCTGAGAGAGGAAAAACCATCAATTGTGTTTAAACCACTGTGATTTTACATCTCTGTCGAAGCAGTCAAGACTCTATCCTAAATCAGTGACTTTGGATTTTAGTAGACTAGAGTCAGTTTTAGTTGAGAACACCACTTCGTTATTGCAATTCATCTGTTTTAACAGGTAGCGTGATTCTTCTCAGAGCTCTGTAGCATTCATGTCGGGTGCTGCCTCTTGGGGGGGGGGGGCTACATAGAAAAAGAAAGGCCTATGAAATTAGGCCTCAGCTAGAATAGAGAGTGGAGATCTGGACTTCTCACTTAGACTCAAAAATCCTGCCCAGAACTGTCACTACTCCAAACGTTGCCATATTTCTCTGGCACTCCCCATGATTGATGTCTATAAGAGCAGGAGTACTTTCTCAGACACTATAGTGTTTGAATTTGTTGCTAGGACATCCATGGAATTTCCATATTCTCTCCCAAGAAAGAAATCTAATTTTTCTTTGATGCTACATTCTTCTTTAGCCAGAAACACAAGGCAACCACTGTTTGCTGTAGTGTTTTGGCAGAACTCTGAAGCGTGGCCTGGATCTGGGAACCCACAATCCAAGAATAAGGCACCATTTACGTACAAAATTATTGCATTTGGGTAGAAACTAAGCTTGAAGCCACTGTCTTGTAGGGTCAAAAAGAGCTTATTTTTCAAGTAAGTGTGTTTCACTGTTTACTGGCGACTACCAAAATAATTATTTCCTGTGTGGGTCATTGGGAGTGAGGTAATTCCAAGGAAAATGTTCCATTGTGCTTACTGGGCTGGGCAGCTCCAGACATTCCCTTAAAGCAACAGTAATCATGTGGAATGGTCAAGTCTGGTTCCTATGCCCCTTGGAGGCAGATTCGCTTTCAGGATCTTGTGAGAGATAGCAAAAGTAAACACACACACACACATACCCATGAACATATCTCTGGTGCCCTTATGTTGGTTCATTTAAGTAGTGTTATAGACAGTTTTGGAAAAAGAATGTCTATGTGAACCAAGATAATGCTCTCTGGTCCTTTCAATGTAAAAGCAGAAGCTTACTTTGTACCAGTTGCTAATGGTTTACTTGTCTGTCTTGAGTCACTTGAGGGCATGCTTCATTTGCCTTTGTCTTTTCCAGCCCACACTAACAGGTCCATCACTGAGTACAATGCTCACTAGTCATCTGTGCGTGAAGATGTGGCTTGTAAAGAAAGTGCATTTCAGGGAAGGGACTACTATTCCGAAGGAGTGCCCGGCCAGCTAGGATTGGAGCATCCCTGAGGCGCCAAACACTATGGTTCCAGAGATTAAACAACTCTACTTCCTCCTACCATCTTCCCTGGGATCAGAGAAGTAAGGCACGGAATTATCCACACCAGTTCGATACTGGCGTAGCAAGTACAGCGAACTGTGGCAACTGGATCAACAGGTGACAGACAAACCAGGCCAAATGGGATACCACTTCGCCCCATAAAGCAGAGGAATGCTTGTGAATTGATCCCATCTGACACTTGACGCTGCCCCGCCTTCCATTACTGCTCCGCTCTAGGAGCTCAGTGTGTACCTTACAGATGACAGAGCCGTATGTCATAAAAGGGAGTGCTCATTACTGATGAATGCACTCACCAGTGTTTTCATTGAGCGCTTATTATGTGCCAGGCATTGCACTGGTGTTGAGATATAAAGGTGAACAAGCCAAATGTGGTCCTTGCCCTGAAGAAGTTTAGCCTCTAATGGAAGAGATAGACAAAAGCACAGATACATAAAATAATTATACGTTGTGGGCATTTTAAAAAATAAACTGGATACTGAGGTAGGGAAGGAAAGAAATACCTGATTTGTCTAAAGTGGCCAGAAATGACTGTCAGGAGGAGAAGCAAACCTGGAGAAGAGAGAAGGGGAAGAACATTCCAGGCAGAGGAAAAAGCTCACGCGAACAACCTGCTGTCTGAAAGAAATGGGTGTTTCAGCAGAAATGGGTCTGCAGCAGAGTGGGGGGTTGGGGGGAGGAATGTGCTCTAACCGGCAGAAGTCCTCCAAGGATTTTTTGATCTACCGTCAAGGACAATATCAGATGGAAGATGTGGGGTGCTTGCAGAGTGCTCAGGGGGCTTGACGTTATCCTACAGAGAAAGAGGTCTGAGCCTGAGCGCGGTCCTTCCACTGTGTGTTGAAAGTCCGAGCGCTGTATGTCTCACCCTGCTGAGGAAGAGTGGGCAGAATGGAAAGTTGGAATTCATCTACAATGCAGGAGAACAAGCACAGGTGGAGCTGTAGAGCTGATGGTTCTGGCCCAGTATCAGGCCCACACGAGAAAACCGTGGTTAGGAGTGGCCATCCATGCCCGGTCAGCACTGGGAATTGGGGACTAAAGAGAATGCTGACATCGAGGTCTCTAATGTTATTTGCACTTTCTGTTTCCTTGATCTTTCAGGCTATGAGACATCTGGGAAGTCTCCTTTGAATATCATTAAGATGCTGTCAGATTCCAGTTGAGACTGCAGGACATGTAGTGCTTGGGGGTGTGTGTGTGTGTGTATGTGTGTGTGACCCACAGGTTGGTAGATGAGCTGCTGACGGCAGCCAGATGCACTGGCTTATCCTGGGGTTCTTAACCAGGGGTCTGATGTAATCTCGGGCAGGAAAAAAATTACATCTTTGTTTTCACTAACCCCTCTAGTTGAGATTTAGCATTGCAACAATATGCTTAGACAACAAATCGCAGTAATTTCAGCAGTACTTGTGAATTTGTCATCAGTTGAAATCACAGATATTTTCATATCCCATAGTTGTTGCGGATATCTCAAAATATCACTTACACGTATCACTATTTGAACATTACTGCAGTTATCATGCCATAGCTAGGTCTTGTTATCTAATGTGTTAATAAAGCACATTTATTACTATATCATGTTTTGAAAAATATTCGAAAACTGCATTTCAGTACTTCTGGTTTTCTTTGCTAGCCTATGTATTTATTTGTTTTGCATTTCAAACGTGATTGTGAGAGGGGTTTTAGGCTTCCAGATCGCCAATGGGTCCCTGACACACAAAAAAGCTAAGAACTGCCAGACTTCATGGACACAGTCTTGCTGGTTGGATGTAATAGGAATGTTAGGGACCGAATGTCCACATATTCACTTTCATATGAAATGTTTTTGTCTTCTGACTGAGGCAATAAGTACTCATCAACTCCATGTTTGTGCAGACTGAGTTTCTGAGAAATAAAAAGAGAGGGACTGATCTAGGTAGACTTAAGACAGAGAGGAGGGAATACGCCCATAATCTTGAGTACAAAGAGTGCATTTTCACAACCCTTTCCTAAGTAGAGAGCCAGAAAAGGGCAGACATAATCTTACAACTCTGACTTCCTGGGAAAAGCCCACTCAGTCAGCCTGATCCTTCCCTATTTCCTTGGGTTGTAGCGTCAGGGTCCTCAGAGGTGACACTGCAAACACTCACAATGCAAATTATTAGCCAGTCTGCCCCCTCCCACAGCTCAGCCACCTGATAGGTGCAATTTTTAGGAAGTCTAATTTCTCAGCAGAGACAAAGCACTGATAGCAAGCCCTGAGAAGTCAGCCTGGTTTCCCAAAAGTCTGAGGTGGCACGCAGAGATAAGAAATCCTTTTATGCCCCTTTGTTGAAATTAAAATAGTTCTATTTCTGCATCTTTTTTTTTTTTTTTTTTAAAGTAGGCTCCATGCCCTGCATGGAGCCCAATGCAGTGCTTGAACTCACAACCCTGGAGATCTAGACCTGAGCTGAGATCAAGAGTCAGATGCTTAACTGACGAGCCACCCAGGTGTCCCTCTATTTCTGCATCTTGAAAGAGAGAGAGACGTGAGGGAAAAGGAAATGTTTACTTTTTCTGAGATTTTAGAAATTGAATTTAAAGCTTAAGAGGCCATTCACTTGCTCCTATCCTCCACTCTCCACCACACAAACTGAAGGATGGCTTTTTTTTTTTTTTAAAGATTTTATTTATTTATTTTGACAGAGAGAGGCACAGCGAGAGAGGGAACACAAGCAAGGGGAGTGGGAGAGGGAGAAGCAGGTTTCCCGCCGAGCAGGGAGCCCGATGTGGGGCTCGATCCCAGGACCCTGAGATCATGACCTGAGCTGAAGGCAGACGCTTAACGACTGAGCCACCCAGGCGCCCCTGAAGGATGGCTTCTGAAAATGCCTCTCCTGTTAATTTATGGCCTGGTGGAAGCGCTTTCTAAAGAGATGGCTTAATGGAACGATGGTTTAATGGCATAGAACAAGGAATCAGAGAATTCAACTTCCCCAAGATCAGTTTCAGAGCCAGATCACTGTGTTCCAGTCCTTTTCTGCTACTTAGTGGTCTTCTCATCTATAAAATGAACCAACAATAACGGCTCCTACACAGGGTTTCTAGGAGGTAATGTGTGTGAACTGAAAAGTGCCCCGTCAGCGTTCATTCATCTGGATTGCTGGAACTTCTGTTTTCCTAGACAGATGTGCTAGTCTCAAAGAAGTGTCCTCCTTTTTAATTAATGCTAAGGTATTACATTATGACCTAGGCCTATTTCCTACCACTCTCTTCCTTTTCCTCCTACAAATGATCCTGTCTTACCTCTTCAGTCTTTCCTCCTGCAGGGTCTTCCTCGCCTGAGTGTGAAAACAAGCTTGCATCCCTGTATTTTCTACCTTAGCCAGACACTCCTCCTGACCTCACATCTCCCTCTGATTCCTGTTGCCTCCTGTCCCCATGATCAGGACTCATCTGTCTGCAGAGAGCGATGTTCTGCTCTGGCCCCAGTGGTAGCTTAGTGGTCAAGACTCTGCGCCTGGACGTGGGGCCTGTGGTTTTCTAGCAGTGTCCCAGCCAGTGGGGAAGAGTGCCTGATTCTGGGGTGCTTGTTGGGGCTGCCCGATGTAGGCACGTTCTCGGGTAGTACTCTAGCAGCAATATTTGTGTCTCCACTGGTCTTCTTCAGTCATACTTGATTTAGAACTGACTTAGTAAGTAGAAGGGAATAATTTGTTAGCCTCCTCAAACCCCAACCATGGAGAAATGCCAAGATTTAAGGGACAGGTGGGGAAGAGTCGACTGCAATCTGATCTGTGTTTATGGCTTTATTATAATCCTGGTCAGGAAGCCACAGAGAGCCGTTTCTATCCTTCCCCTGGCTTTTCCCATGCTCCTACTGAACCCGAATGCGGTCTCAGAAATCCTGCTCACCACTGTGATTCGGGCAACGGATATCAATCAACTGGCATTGATGTGAGAGAGTAAACCTATCTGAAAGCCTGGACCCAGCATGCTGATGCTCCTAAATCTGTGTCGGCAGCCCAGACATGCATGCTGACCCAGACTGTTCTCAGGACAAAGAGCAAACTTCTTACCGTGGCAGTTGCAAACTTTTTTTTTGGGGGGGGGTCTTTTTATTTTTTTATTTATTTATTTTATTATGTTATGTTAATCACCATACATTACATCATTAGTTTTTGGTGTAGTGTTCCATGATTCATTGTTTGTGTATAACACCCAGTAAAGGGCAAACTTCTTACCGTGGCATGACTGCCCCGAGTTCCTGTCACCTCCGTTGCCTTTCCTCAGGGTTCTTCCTGCTCCGGCCACAATGAGCTTCTTATGGTTCCTTAAATAAGCCATGCACTTTTGGGGTTTTGCAAATAGTAGCGTATACTTTGCCCAGAAGGAAGTTCTCATTCTTCCCCGTTGCTGATTGGGCCCATTTTGTTTATCCTCCTAACTGTAGCATCCCTGCCCTGAAAAGTTTCTCTAAGCAACTTAGGAGCTTCTTCCTCAGGATTTCTTCCAGACTTGAGTCTCCCCTGGACCCTCAGGGCGTAGAACAAGGCCTTCTCTATCACGGGCACCGAGCATGGGTTTATTGGGTGAATGAGTGCCTTTTCAAGGTCACTATAGATTTCCTACTCCTGTTTGTTCTGCTTTGAAGCCCACTAAATAATTCCCATTTATCTAGAAAATTCCTATAACAATTTGGCATAGCAAAGCTGGATAAATGTCACACAATGAACAATAGCATGAGAAATCAGAGTAGATTAGATTTCTTGACATGGATGAGATTTCCCTGTGTTTCCAATGTAGATTCTGTCCCCGCAATGAAGAGAACGATGAGTTAGCTTTTAGTCACTTCACATCTGAGCAGCCTATATATATATATATATATATATACACATATACATATATATATATACAAACACACACACACATATATATATATGATATGTATATAATATATATATGGCCTCTCATATAACAGAAACTAAACAAGTTTAGTCTGAAATTTTCCTCCAGACCATGTACGAAAGACATCATACACACTGTGGTGTTAATGGATTTTTCTGGATGGAGTCTTAAATACTAGATTTGTCTGGACCTTGCCTCAGACTGTAGCCTTGCTCCCCATAGTTCTATGCATTACTCAGTGCTACCAAGAGAAGTGTAGTCACCATCTGTCGCCATATAGCATTCTTGCTCCCTTACTGTTGGGCTTCTTGTACCATCTCAGTTATAGTTTTTTTTTTTTCCTCTTTACCTTTCTTCACTGCCCCTCCACCCCCGCCAACATTTCTAGGAGAAAATATAAAATCTTCAATTTATCACCTGTACACATGGAAGGTTAGTTAAGGTGTGTGTGTGTGTGTGTGTGTGTGTGTATGAAGATGTGGAAGTGTAGTGACTTAGAGGAAAATCCTGCTTTTTCTAAAACTTAAAGGAAAAATTAGAAGTTAAAAAACTTGGGGTGCTTTTAGCTTAGTGCTACATCTGGTACATAAGAAATGCTTAATAAATTTTTGCTACAATTGCTCTTATAATTTTTAATATTATTATTAGTATAATAGGATCCAGTACCTGAAAGCAGGTTGTTTTTATACCAAAGCACGTGTGGGGAATATACTCTCTTGGGCCTACATTCTCCATAGGAAGTGGAGATTGTATATATTAGCTGGAGTTCATCCAAGCTACTTTTGGGACAAACAGGATCATGTGTTTGGAACAGAGGTCAACAGCTGTTACTCCTCTGTGGCATTCCAGAGATGTGGACAGATGTATTCAGATTGACCTTCCTTATTCAGTGAGTGTGGGAACCAGTGGGAAGGGGTAGGGGGAAGGGAGATGCCACAGAGGGGGGGGTGGGAAAGTTCCCCTGGGGCCCAGTAACATGAGAGATCACTGAAAATAGTGTTGAAGTGAACAGTTCAATTTCCTGGAGGTTCTGTGCTTAAAAATGTGAGGGGATGAAGGCCCTTAACTTTTTTTCTAAAATGAGGAAAACCAGGCGTCACAGTTTTCCCAAGGCCAGGACAAGATTGCACTTCCTGGAGAGGTCAAAGGTTTCCTCCTTACCATTCTGCTGATCGCACAGTAGGGAATAGAAGAGGGTCAAATCAGGTTTAATACAAGATGTGGAGTGAAATACATTCCTTACCTTGCCCTCCCAACCCCAGTCATATTTAATTAACATTCCTGTTACTAGAAAATATCCAAATGTCCCAGTGGTTTCAAGAAATCAAAAATCTAGGCTGACTCCGGGCCCTTGGTACCTTTGTATAATGCAGGTAGCTGGTCTTCTAGGAGACTGAAAGAACATGGCTCCACGAGACCATTTGATTTTCTGAATAATGAGATTGGAGAACAGCATAGTAGGCTTCCCTCATAACAATACCTCGGGGTCCTAAAACCTATCAATTTACATGGTCATAATGGTTTAGCCAGAATCTGATTGGTAGTGGTCTTTCTCAATCTTTCATGATGGTGGCTGATATTTTCTGGACTTGCCACTCCCCTTTTGCTTTTTTTTTTTTTTTCCCAGATTACCAAGTGAATGAACCTATTGTCATGAAATGGACCTAAAGCTCAGGTTAACATTGCCTAGGTTCACAATGTGTCTTTGCTGGTGGTACACAGATTCCTGGTCTCCTCACGGTGGATTCCTTTACTGATGACGTCAAAACTACACACATTTTGTTTCTTCCTCTTGGCTGGGTCAGCAGGGAAGTAATGAGAACGACGTACTCCTCACCGCAGGAAGACTTTGCAAGTCACATAGAATTCTTGCTGAATCTTTTCTTCTTTTTACATATAATTAACATGTCATATTAGTTTCAGGTGTACAACATACTGATTCAACAATTCTATGCATTACTCAGTGCTACCAAGATAAGTGTAGTCATCATCTGTCACCATATAACATCATTATAATAGTATTGACTATATTCCTTATGTGGTACTTTTAATTTCTGTGACTTATTTATTTTATAACTGGAAATTTGTACCTCTTAATCTCTTTTATCTATTCATTCATCTCCCACCCACCTCCCCTCTGGCAGCCACCAGTTTGTTCTTCGTGTTTAAGAGTCTGTTTTTTTGTTGTTGTTGGCTAATTGAACATAATAGTAAAAAATCTGAAAAAAGAGTCTATTTTTTTGTTTTTTCTTTGCTTCTTTATGAAGTTGGTGCTAAAGGTCAGATGAGCCTATAAAAAAGATACATTTCTCTCTAAGAACCTTGCTCCTAACCACTGCACTATCAATTACATATCCAAGTTGGTTGACCAGGATTTCATCTGCTTCTACCATGACACGTGGTTCTAGACCAAGTCAAGCTCAAATCCCTGATTTGCCACTTACTGTGTGATTGTGGGTAAATTACTTAACCTCTCTAAGTTTCTGTTCCTTATCTATAAAATGGAGATACTAATAGTACCCATCTTCTAGGCTTGTTGTGGAGATTAGATGAGACATTGTATGTGTAATGCTTAGCTACAACAGCTCCTAGCAGAAAGCCTACAGGAAATGTTAGCTCCAGTTTTGACCACTTGGAGTGGTAGGCCTGCCTTTCTAAGTAATTGTTTTAGGCTACTTTTTTTTTTTTTTTAGCATATTTTTCATGTAATCCTTGATAAAACCTTCTAGATTGTTCATACAGAAAGATCTTTTTGTAAAGCTGTTTACTCAGTGGGAGTAGTCAGCAAGTATGGCAGTTGTTTCTTGTTTTTGTTTCTTTTAGGCGTAATTTTTTTCAGGCTTTGGTCCTGCTGGCTTGTGGTAATATGCATGACTTTCTTCATGTCATCTTTGTCTATTTTTTGAATAAGTTTTTCATACCAACAGCTGGGGTGATACCATACAGCTCATAGAGAGAATCTCAGGCTTCATTATTTTCCTACAATCACCATGTGAGCATTTGAACCTCTGTAAGTCAGAGCTTTGGGGAGAATTAGAAACTAAAATGAAGGGCAAGTTTCTGGAATTTAGATCAAAGAAGATATTATCCTGGTAGGCTTGCTCTGTATGAGTTAGAGATAGCCATAGGGCTTCGCATGGTTGACTGGCTTGACAGCTAGAATTCTTTATGCTCTTCAATGATACTTTAGTTTTTACTGGTATATGTTATTATTAAAGCATTGAGCACCAAGGAGGAATACTGTGCTAATTTCTAAAACAGAGTTCTGGTGGTACTCATGCTATGAAGAAAAACCAATCTACATAAATATGTTGAACATATATTCAATGATCCTTTTTGGTTGATCCAACAAACATTTATTCAGCCCATTGTAAATGAGTATGAAATGGAGATCCATTAAATCTTATTTCTATCCTAAGGTGGAAAATTCACACATTTTGTGAGATATGAACAACTTGTTGCGTAAGGTATTTTCATCTCCATTTTACACATGAAGAGTTCAGGCTACCAATTTCTAGGATCATATAGCTACAAAGTGGCCCAACTCGGATTTGACTCCCAAGCACAGGACCTCAAATCCTGTGCTTTTAGCCACTGGAATTCCCGATGTGTGATTTTCTCCCCATATCTACCATTTCTCCAACACCAGCTGGATGTCCTACAATTCAATTCGGTTCTGACACTGTTTAGTTCGTGTCAGATCCTACAAATTAAGGACTCAGTCCCAGGAGACTGTCTTCACTTCAGATGCCAATTCCAAGTCTCAAGTTGTCACTTGTACTTCCATCTGACTTGCCTATGAACTGGGTTTCTACCACTCCTTGCTCAGGTTCAATAAATTGCCTTGAACAGCCCACAGAACTCATGAGAACACTTACTTACCGGTTTGTTATATAATAAAGAATATGATAGTGGATGCAAATGTACAGCCAGATGAAGAGATATATAGAGTGAGGTCTGGATTCTAAGTGCTGGGGCTTCTGTCCCTGTGGAGTTGGGGGCCACCCCCCTCCTAGCTTATGATAGGTTTACCAATCCAGAAGCTCTTTGAACCCTGTAGTTCAGGGATATTTATGAAGGATTCATCATGTAGGCATAATCAATTATCAACTCAATCTCTAACTGTTCTCCCCTCCCCAGAGGATAGGGGCTGGGGCTGAAAGTTCCAAGCTTTTGATTATGGCTTGATCTTTCTGGTGACCAGCTCCTATCCTAAAGCTATCCAGGAACCCATCAAAGTTGCCTTCTTAGAATATAAGATGCTCCTATCACTCAGGAAATTCCAAGGGATTTAGGAGCTGTGTGTCAGAAACTAGGGTCAAGACTCAAATAGTAAAACAGAAGATGTTCCTAGCACCTTTATTGATTAGGAAGTTACAAATGGTTTAGGAGCTATTGGTAGGAGCCAAGGACAAAGACCAAAATATGTCTTATATCACAATCCTATATGTTCTGAGACTCTCTGCGCCACCGCCCCCCCCCCCCAAGGCTCTTACCCCAGCCTTAGTTCCTATTATGTTTAAAATAGCCTATAGAATTTGGTCACTTGTATTATATTTTTTTTTCTGACAAGCCATGTAGTGGGGACTTCAGTATACTTGTTGATTGATTAAGATCATTTGTTTCATCATGATGCATATGTCCTTGCATTTCAAGACCATGTGTGGATTTAAGCAATCTGGAATTTCTTCAGAAAAGTACAGGTGCAGATTTATATAATTGCATGATTTCTTTCCACCTAATTTGATTCTATTAAGCACTGCCATAGATATAATATTAACTAGATGCTATACAATCATCTTTAATATACTTGAAGATAGTTATTAACTCATGCCTTAGCCTTTGTTATCAATCATAGGAAAGTTTGGGGAGTCTTTGTTTCTACTGTACATATTCTTAATCTGTGTAATGAGTTTCAGAGCCTCAAATTGTGGATGTGGGTAGTCTGGTGGCTCCATAATAGGGATTATCTTTTAGAGAAGGGCACCTTGCCTTCTATAAGTTGTCCCTGGAAAGATATCAGGCCCTGGGTAAGATATAGAGGGTCAGAGCCAGGAATACTGGGTCAAATTTGAGAAGTGAATCTTCCCCAGGACTGGGAACAGGACTTTATCATTTACCTTTAATTCAGAAGTATAAGTGAACCATTTCCAAGGACAAATTGCTCCAAAGGGCAGAGAGATATGTCAGTACAAAAGGGTCACCAAGATCTGTTTTTTGAGAAAATTGAAATGAGGACAAAGAGGGTCTGTCAGCAGACAAAATACTTCTGATCTGTCATTTATCAGATGAAGAGGAAGAGACATGAGGACTTCTTCCACTTTTAGCCAGATCATCAGAGATGTTCACAGTAGCATTTTAAAATAGCAAAAAAACTGGTAACAACTCTAAGGGATTGTTAATTTATGATATAATTATAGGATGGAATATTATATATCAATTAAAAATGACGTTTATAAAGAATATTTAAATATCATCAGAAAATGTTTAAGGTGTAACAGATAATAGTATATATCTATTGAAAAATACAAATAAAACATGATATTAAATCTGTAAAAATCTTGATAGAAAAACAAATGGAAGGCAATGGGCCAGAATATTAACAAGGTTTATATCAGGGTGGTAAAATTATGGGTGAGCTTTGTTTTAATAATTATTTTTAACATTTAAAAAGGTAAAATGTATCTTCTAATAAATTTTCTATGTGAAATATATCCTACCTTAACAGTCAGAATAAAAAACCATGCAAGTTATCTTAAAAAAATACAGAACACCCCAAATTAGGGTAGTCATATAAAGCTTAGATTATCAGGGAAGGAGAAAAAAATTCCTAGAAGGTTTTGAAGAAGCCATTGAGTACAAGATCTTGACCCAGATGCCAGATGAGGAGAGCAGGGTTGGTCCCACCAGTGGGATGACTCCACGCAGAAGGCCTGGCCCACCAAAGAGGGTGGCAGAGGTGTGGTTGCTGGCCTTGGGGAGCCTGCTATTGAGCCTGCATTCATGCCTCTTACTTAACCTTGAACACTTCCTTGTCATGCTTTTGGACTCTCCCTTTGCTCAGGAAACCCCCTCCAGATGCTCACTGGGTTGGCGCTTGCAGGTGGGGTGTGTTCCTCAAAGTTCCTGGAAGTGAGTTAGGGGAGGCTCGGTATAAACGAAGCAGCGTGTGCTGAAAGCTCCATTGGGCTACCTATGTCTCACACCTGTGTCTCAATTCCTAATATTTATAACGCCTCCCACATTGATGTGGATGCTTCCCAAATCCTCAATGTAATTCTTGTTGTCTTTTTGACACAATCTCTCCCCATGCTATGAAAATCTCTCTCCTGTGACTGGCTTTCTTCCTCCTTTAGAATACTTCATTTGTCTGCCCTTAAATTCCTGCTCAGTTTTAAGCCCCTATTTTCACAGCTCTGTTACGTGTGTATGGAGAATAATTCTCATGAGCCCATCATAGAGAACTGACATTCTTTTTCAGTGACAAGAAAAGCTTGTCTTTAAAAGAAGAGGAAAAGTCTAAAGTCATCAAAACAATGTAATATCCTGTGTGAAATGTTGCAGTCATGATGCCTTGTGGTTTGAGTCCCTTGATCATGTGCCCTGAGGGAAATAAGTTGGTGGTGGCTGTGGATGACGGAGACGCTTGGGGCTTTGGCAGGTGCATCTTCAATTTCCCTCACACTTTGGGCTCCTCGGGGAGGAGGGGCTGGAGCCCTGGCCCACCATTAGCACAATGATCCTCAGGCTGCTTCTGGCTCTCAACTTCTTCCCCTCAATTCAAGTAACAGGTAAACATTTTTGATTTCTTTCCTCCTCTCGGTTTTTCTTTCCAAGTCTTCGGTTGGCTTAGCTCATCTTAAATTTCAGATGACTTATGAAATGTGGACATTTGAAATGTAGTTTTGCTCTAACATGGCAGCCTGTTATTAAGAAATTCACTGATTCTCAGTCTACAGTATAGTATTTTAACAAATATTCTTTGGAATTAAATAAGATTTATTTAGCTATTAATTGATAGTGTCCCAGGAAGCTATAAAAATTATGCTTTTTAAAAAACTTTAAGACAACAGCTATAAGTAGGTTGGTTCTGAAAGTTCTGGATTTAGACTGACAGGATTCATATCGCCAATCCATTTCTTACTAGCTAAGCTTAGACTAGTATGTGAGCTTTCTAAGCCTCAGTTTTCTTCTCTATAAATTGGAGATGGTAATAACCTTATCTCAAGGTCATTGGGGGGATAAAATGAAATAATCTGTGTGAAATGCTTAGTACAGTCAGAGCTTGGCTTGCAAGATGAATGTTAGTTGTAGTTACGATGTCTACTCAAATTGAATTGAGTGTGTCAAAATGAATTTTGGAGTAATTACAGAAGGCGGCACAATACAAATGCCAATAAATTACTTTCTTTTTCAATTGGCTGAAATCTGTTATCTTAGGTTAAAATCCCTTAAGTTCTAAATGATGATGAGGAGGACACACCTAACACCATTATAAAGGAACTCCATTTCAGATGAAGAGACCAAGGGGTAGGGATGTTAATTTGTCCAAGGATATACAGATATTAGTTATGGGAGGCAGGGTCTGAACCACCTTAATCTGACTCTTCAGCCTATGCCCTTGACCATGACATTATTCCACCTAATGTGATATGGTTTATAATTTCATAGCTCCAGATACATCCAGGGTTAAACCATCTTTGGAAAATCACCATTCCAAACAGAAAGACCTTGGTGCTTTGGTGGGCTGGAGACAGTGTTTGTTTAACTTGTTCTCAGAGTTAGAGAAGTGTCTCACTTGACTCAAGATTTGTACTGATTAATGAGCACATTTAAATAAGAATAATAAGAAAATCTTCAATTTTCTTTCTCATTTATTTTGGGGTGTGTGGAGACTGCATTATTTGCTATTATTCTTAACATCATGTGCATGGGCTCCAAAGGATGTAATTTCCCAACCTGCACAAGTGAAATAGTTACATATACACCCATCTATTTTCTTGCCTTCTGTGCCAGTGAGCACATTCACAAACTGCGTGTATTTATAAAAAGTACCCATTCAATGAAAGACATAAGCTGGTGAGCTAGGTTATGCCCCAGTAATTTATTTTTAAAGATATTTAAATTTCTTAATTGATTACACAGTAAAGGATAGACAGAGTAGGCAGAAAAGAAAGAGAAGCTCATTATCACAGAAACTATTTAAGTATTTGTACACAGAATACTTTCCTGATGTGCTCTGTGGACATCCACCTGTCATTAGCTCACTGAATCTCTTTTGAAGATGTTTTTGTAAGACGCAAAGTTTTATATTTTTCCTTTAGAACTTTTATTGAAAGGGAGGTAGCTAAAAACCCTGCTAAGGATACACACATGTGGGACCTTTGTTTTCTATTTTGAGATACATCTATATTGTGAATGCCAACTCACCCCCATAACAACTTTTAAGATTTGGTGCTGAGTGGCCATCTAATGAAGTAGGAAAGGGGTAAAGAAGGCAATTTTGAAATGCTTCTCTCAGTAAGAAAACTTGAGATAAAATAACTACAACATACAAAAAATGCATGATCCATTCTAATCAATGGTGTAAAACCTGCCATATGCTCTTTGTCTCTCTGTATTTGCCCTCCATGAAGAAATTATAGATAAGGTAAAATTCTCTGGTCACAGTGTAATTGTCCTTCCTAGCATTAAGAGAGATTTCTGGTATGTCTGTGTTGAGGTGTGTGTGTGTGTGTGTGTGTGTGTGTGTGTATAGGAAGAACAGTGTTACACTGTATGTTAACTAACTGGAATTTAAATTAAAACTTTTTTGAAAAAGAAAAATAAAAAGGAAGAACAGTCCTTTTTCCCACTAATTTAAAAATTCTAACTCACTGGCTTGCAACAAAGCTTAAAATAATGCTTATTCTATGAAGTTTCAACCTAACCTGAGTCTTCATGATTTTAATGATGCTGTAGAAAGATTTTTATGGCTAATTTAGACAGGTGTAATTTAGGAAGCATGAGGAAATGTTCACTTAGACAATTCCTTTACTAAAGTTACATGTTTCCTACGAGATTTGAGTAATTGTGCAGTTGAGATCCACAAATTGAGAGGATTTTGTTGGATTTTCAGATATGAGTCCAGCTTAGAACTGTAGTTCTTTGAAAGGGAACCAGTTTGTGATTGATAATAGAAGGAGTGTGCATATAATGGACAGCATTGTTCATAGATTTTTCAGCCCATATTGGTTATTTTTCAGCAAGGCTAATCATCCAGTATGAAGATAAAAATCAGGACAATGCCACTTATTTTTCCACGAGAGGATTTTTCATTTCTCCCCAAACCTCAGCAAATAAACTGTCAAAATGGCCAGTTCGAGCGTGATTGATTTCTCCAATGCTCTGCATTTCCCTTGGCGTGCACTTCTTTTTCTGAGAGAGGCACAGAAGGCAGGAAGATGGTTGGCATTTAATAAAAACTCATCAGCAAAGCAAGGTAATTAAAGACTTCATTTTTAGTTCAGCAAACGCCCCCTTTGAGGTAGTTGTTCATAACGGCAAGTAATTGACCTCTTACAGGGGAGCGTTGCCGTGAGTCTGGGCTTAGGAAAGTAAGAGAGAGAGAGAGAGATGAGCATTGAAAAGGCAATATAATCAGCAGATTGCCGTATCTGCTGCAATGACATCCACTGCACGGGAGACTGGTCGGTTTTTTTGACTGTTAAAAAATCAGCTGGATGTTTTGTTATCTGAAGTAAATTCGATGGGCATTTCAAATGTATAGACATGGTTTAAGACAGGATATTACTTTCTATTTTTTTTAAAGGCAAGAACTTTTATAGCAAGGACCGTAAAATCAATATCAATATATCAATATCAAGAAATAGAATGAGTCATTTTCACAGACTGATTAGAAAGAGAAATGAATCTGTGATCGTAACTCTGAAGCTCTCACATTAAAACTTTTTTATGGGTGGGGGGTGGGAGTCTCATTGTCTTTTCTTAAGACTTAGACTGTCCTCCCTTTTATTATTTTTACTTTTTTTAAAGATTTTATTTATTTATTTGAGACACAGAGATAGATAGATAGAGAGAGAGCAGGAGCGGGGGAGAGGGAGAAGCAGGCCCCCTGGTGAGCCAGGAGCCCGATGAGGGGCTCGATCCCAGGACCCTGGGACCACGACCTGAGCCAAAGGCTGACGCTTAACCATCTGAGCCCCCCAGGCGCCCCCTGTCCTCCCTTTTAATGTCTTCATTCTATTTTCATGAGTGGACAAATGCCACACGCCACATGACTACCATTCAGCTTTTACCATGTGTGGATATTTTCCTTCAAGTATTTCCCGTAGGCAGGGTGCTGACATTTACAAAATGAAAAGTTTTAGGCCACCAATACCCTAGAAGAAAATTCTGTTTGTGGTTTATCATCTCTAAAACAATAGCTCTTTATTAACTAGTATAGGCATCGATAAGGAGACACGATTGCAAACTTTCTTGTCTACAAATCAGAGGGCAAGCCATATTTCAAAGCACATTATTTTGCAGCAGGTCACTGAAAAGGATAAAATCTTTCATTTTTCCCTTTCATCTTGGTTAAATTTTTGCTTGCCTTTTTCTTCAAGAAATTTGTTACTTATGGAACTTTAAAGAGGCCGGTACTGTTCTTCTCAGTAGATGGTTTAGCTGAACTTCTGGAAAAAATGACATCTGGGTGGTTTTGTGACTGACTGACGGGGTCTCTGGTTTTTGAAGCCGTGTTAAGGAATCTGTGTCTCTTTTATGGTGATTTCTTGCCTCTTTTGGTCTTAACATGGCGTAGTCATAAAAAAAAAAAATGGTACCCAGTGCTCTCAGACTGAGAACTGTTGCATGAGAATGGGTCCCCGAAGCTGGAGGGAAGGTAACCCAGGCTCCATGGAGAAGTGTTTGCAAAGCAGCTGTCTAACTTCTTGCTTGTTACTCTCATTTTGATGACACTGAACATCAGAAGAGAGGAGCACTGGATGGGGTCAAGGGCTACTTGGTCATTTGTTAAAGGATGTGAACAAGAGAGTTTAGACTTCTTTGGCCTAGGTAGTTCAATATTAAGGTCATAGGCATCTTGACTGAGTCTGTGTGTCACCATGCGGGTTTCGTGTGTTTATGTTTTCGGTGCTGGATGAAAACCTGCACTGTGGTGGAGAATTTCTTAACTTTGAGCTGCAACTTTATCTCTGCATCACCATTACCATCATCTTTTTCATTTGTCATCATCTTCATTATCTGTGGGACTCTGGTTGCCAAGGTAACTGTGTTAATGATTCCTGATGGTGTCAGAAATGTCACCCACTCATAGTTCACTCTGACCTCTGATCTAATCAGGGGCCCTTTTCTGCAGTAACTAAGTGAACTTCGTGGCTCACAATTCACCACGTAATGTATTGATTACGGCAGGAATTCCTGTTCATCACCCACTCATTCATACAAGAATCTGCATTATTGACATGTCTTACATTGTAACAGTGACATAGATCCCCTTGTTAGGAACGTAGGTGGGTGTTTGTTTGTTTGTTTGTTTGTTTGTTTTTTTACACTTGCTGAGAAGGTAGAGGGTTGTGCTTTTCATTGCTTAGGGATACTTTACAGATGATGAAGTGTCGGAACATTGCTGTGGCTGTGTCTGCGGCTTCCATGTAACCTGATGACTTTCTTTGATATTGAACACTAACACTACTACTACTAAGGCTACGTAATTTCAGACCATCTTTAGGAATATTGGGTCCAGGAGGGTACCATTTCTGATCCACAGACTCTGTCCCATAGACATTGGGTGAAAATGGGCACACATGAGAAGAATGTTTCCTTTTACTGAAGCTTCCCAGGGGGACTAAAACAGGGTGTTACTAGGTTACTGTTCTCTAAAATACTGGGTTCCTGTTTTATAAATTGCCTCCTTCTTCTTACACTTTAGCAAGACAGGTCTTCATTCATGTGCTCATTTGATAGGTATTTATTAACATCTTCTAGGTGCTATTCTAGGTTCTATGACTGATACAAAAACCCAATTTGAGCTTCAAAGAAGTAAAAACGAGAATTGTGAGATCTTTCTAGAATTTTTTTCTTTCAGTTTAGCATCATTGTGAATGATTCTCTGTAGTAATTTATTTTATGGCAAACAGTTATAAGCAGCAGCATCCATAGAACTGGTGAGTTCAACCACAGACATTTAGAGATGGGCAAGAACTTAGGTATCTCTCAAGCTATTGAAAAGGAGGTTGTGTTGACAGCTCCTTGAGGATGCTAATAGAAAGGTGATTTTGCAATGTTTCCCGGCATGTTTTGGATGATCTAAGGCTGAACCCCTCTTGCTTACCCAATCAACCTTCTTTCACACCCTAATATAAGATCCTCAAACCCCAAATTGCAGCTTTCTTCACAGTCTCACCTCCCTGCCCTCTGCGTTTATGACCTTTCTGATGTTATAGCCCTCCTGGAATTCCCTCTCTCCCCCTTTTCACCTATCCAAATCCTACTCATCTTTCACTTTATGACTACAGTACAAGACTCACCTCTTTTGAGGAAGCTCTCTCTGGGTATTCAGTCTTTATTATGGATTTGTAAGAGGAGTTCCAATGGGAGTATAACTCAATCTAACGAAGATCTGTTAAACCTCTGTTATATTTTAATCTCAATTGGAGTCTGAAGGAATATAAAAAGAGGAAAAGAAGTATAAGGACTGACTTGTGTAATTAACCAAGTTATCTCTGCTTCCACAGACTTTTTGATCCAGTTGAGAAGACCATACATGACACGATATAGCAGCGGGAAACAGATAACTAACTCTTGGCTACTTCCCTTGCTCTTTCATGGCTTAATGACTTTGCATACATTATGCTTGTAATCTGAAATGTCCCCTACACTTCTCACTTGAAGAAGCCTTCTCCAAGACCCTAAATGGCAAAGTGAGGGACTTCCTTCCTTCTCAGGGTTCCCAAAATTGTTATTGTGCATTGATGCATCTGTTTTTCCCCCCAGACTGTGAGCTCTTTGCAGGCAGGATTATGTCTTATTCATCATTAGGACTTCACAGCACAGTGAAGTTATAACTTATTCCAGCACAGTGCTGGAAGCACTATAGGTGTTTAACAAATATTTGTTGAAGAAGGAAATGAATGAGTTAGTACTAAAATGAGGAAGCATAACATCAATATTCTGGTAAGATTAATATGGAATAGTAAGCATTTATGGGAATTGAACTGGACATTAAAGCTAGATATGATTTGAATGGATGATGTTATTAATAATAATTGCTAGCTAATACATATTTTGCACTTACAATGTGCCAGGCACTGTTCTCCCTGGCTTTCCCTATATTAAATCACGTATTCTTCTCTGAAATCCTTTGAAATGGTTGCTATGATTATCTTATCTGTAAGAGGAAACTGAACGGTGGAGCAAATAGAGCAACTTGCCTAGGGTCACACAGCTAGTAAGTGAGTAAATCCAGACACCTGCTCCAGGATTCATATTCTTACCAATTCCATGTTACTTCAGGAGGGAGAAGCAATACAAGTAAAGAAATTAAACCAGGAATATTGTTCTGTGTTCTTGGCCAGAACTGAATGTGTGGAGGCGTGGAAAGGTAGGGTAGAATCAGGTCAAACCAAGGACTGAACACTGATACCCCAAGTTCGGACTTCATTTTCAAGGCATTGTGATGCAGCTGGAAGCTGTTGGAAGCAGGATGGTCTAGAATGTATAGAGACTAATGGCAAGGAGATCACGTTGTAACACTCTGCCACTTTGCCAGGAGGAGGGGTAGTAGATTAGAATTTGGGTAGCAAATGTGGGAACAGCAAGAAGTAACTATTTTGAAGGATGCTTGAAAAGTAAAATTCCAGGATGTAGTGCTTGGTTTGTGAAAGAGAGGGATCAAGAATGATGTCAAGGTTTTTGGCTTAATAGAGGAATGGTGGTATTACCACCTGAAATCAAGATGTTGTGCAACTGAGTTTTGGGGCAAAATAATGTTTAGTTTTAGACACATTGAATTTGAAGTAAAGGCTTGAAATGGCAGAAAAATGTCCAGTATAAACCTGAAGCTATGGGATCTGGGTAGAAGAAAATATCTAGGAATCCTCATCTTAGGAGTAAGGCTGATGTCATGGAAATGGATGGCTAGTAGAAATGAGAGAGTATAACTGTAGAAAAGCAGAGAGTTGAACTGAATCTGGAAAATTGCTCTGGTTAGGAGTCAGCTAAAGAGATGATGAACCAGTGAAGGAGACAGAATGTGTTTAGAGAGATAAGAGGAGAAAGAGCCTTGATAGAACATCACTAAAGCCAAAGGAGGAAAGAATTTCAAAAAGAGACAGTGCTTAATGGCATTAATTATATAAGGGAAGAAGTGATTAGTGGCCTGGGAAGGCTATTGGTTTTGACTCAAAGCAGGCCAGTTGAGACTTTTGAGCTTAGACAGAATGGTGGGGAAAGAAGATAAGACTTCAAAAGGTCAAGAAAAAGTGGAGAACAGAATAGAGACAGCAGAAAGAGAGGAAATTGCTAGGTAAAGTGAAGATAGTTAGGAACTTCTATCACCTATAATGTTCACCATTTCTTGTATGTAATAAGTATTTACAAACTGAGTGACTTTATTATGTTTGAGATGTGGGAGGAATTCCAAGTGCTGTTCTTGAGTGAGTGTGTGTGTGTGTGTGTGTGTGTGTGTGTGTGTGTCTAGTGTTGAAGGGGTGGAGGGGAGAGAGGGCCATTAGGAAATAAAAGAGGAGGAGGGAGAAAAATAAAGAACAGAGGCAGTTTTCACCAGGAGATGGGGAGAGAGATTTGGAGCACAGAGGATGGGAGTATTAGAGAGAGGAGGACAAATCTCTAAGAAGAATGGGAAGGAAGAGAAGAGATTTATAGGGGCAGAGATATAATGTTAGGATGGAGCAGGGGTAGATGAGTGATTACATGCTGGCATCTGATATTAAAAAGTTTTATTTAAAGTTATATATATTTCATTCTCTCAGAACAGGCTTTAGTATTAAACCTATATCAACAAGGGCCACTGGATAATACGTACCTTGACTTTGAAGACTTAGCCCATCTCTATTTTAAATTTGCTTGAGCCTTCAAAAATGTACAATATGGCTTGGCTTGGCCTCAGCTCATGGCTGAAACAAGAGGGTCACAGGTTCAGATCAATCCTGCCCAAAATCATGGGCAGGGCTCTAGTTTCCAGTCAGGAAAGCTAATCTCAGGATCTCCCTGTGTTTTTTGGATCAAGGGTATTGCTGCTTGCCCTTGGCTTTGGAGAGGCCATGTCTGTTTTTCTACCCCCAATTCCCTCCCCCCCCCTTTTTTCCCCAACTTAAAAGCTAAAGTCACTGATTTCTCAAGGTAGGGGGGATGTGATTAGGAGTTTTAGTCTGTTGAAATGTGACAAAACTTTTCTAGGCCTTCTTTTCCTCGTCTGATATGTGAGGGGGTTGGACTTGAAGACATCTCAGGTCTGTTTATGGTTTAAAAATGCTTCTTATGTGGAATAAAAATGCTGACTTTTATCAGTTTTAACAAGACAATTCAAGTTGTCTCAAGTTTTCAAACTTCCAAGTCATGACATTTGCCTAGAAGATTCTGTATGTGTCAAGGTGGCCCTGAGCAGGCTCTTTGGAGATGTAAGATTGAATTATTGTCATACTGTTTATGTAGAAAGCTATAAAGCCCCAGTTACTTACTATTTGGATTACAGGTGACCTTTTAGGGTAATAAAATTGGATATTTGGGAGTGGTTTGGCAGCTTTCATATAAGGTGCTCTGCCTTGTTGGTCTCTTAGATTATCCTTCTAGCATTAGGGGCTGAGAGGACAATTGTAGACCTTTGAATTGTAGGGGCTGGGTCACATCACACCCATTGACATTGCTCTGTGTTTAGGAAGTTTCAGTTCTAGAGTGCTTACACCCTGCATTGCTGGACAGTGTCTCTGAGCATTAGGGATGGATGAGAATACAGGCAATGGCTTTAGGCAGGTTTAATATTAACTGTCATCCTAATACAGATGACGTTCTGAAATACACATCTATCTTTGACTTTTTTGAGTTCTAGTCCAACACACCTAACTCCTGGACCTTTCCTTCGGGATGCCTTACACACCCCTCAAACCCAGTGTGTCAAAAACTGAACCCAACAGCTTTTCTCCAAACAAATGTTCTCTCTCTACTTGCTTAATTTTGTCAACAATGCCTCTGCTTTCATCCTCACCCAGCCCACAAACTGTCATTTCTGATTCTTGTTCACCATCAGTGAGCACAACCAAGTACCCATTCCTCGTCTGTCCTTTCCATCCCAGCTACCTCCTCTGCACCTCAGGCACTGTGAGCTCACATCAAAGCTATTGCAACAGCCTCCCCATTGGTCTCTGCCTCCGCTCTACCCTCTCTCTAGTGAGTGCACTCTGCACTACTGTGCTAACCTTCCCCAAGGGGCACTTACCACCCTATTCTCAACTCAGGTGTCTTCAATGTCTCCTGTTGCATTCCTAGTAAAATCCATGTGCCTTTTCTCGGCATTAAAAGCTCTTCATGATTGGTATCAGCTGTCTTTACCTATTTCCCCTTTATGTAAATGGAATGCTCTGCTTGTCCCCAATAAACTTTTATACTAAAAGCTATTTCCGGGGCGCCTGGGTGGCTCAGCTGGTTAAGCAACTGTCTTCAGCTCAGGTCATGATCCTGGAGTCCCGGGATCGAGTCCCACACTGGGCTCCCTGCTCGGCGGGGGGTCTGCTTCTCCCTCTGATCCTCTTCCCTCTCGTGCTCTCTGTCTCTCATTCTCTCTCTCTCAAATAAATAAATAAAATCTTAAAAAAAAAAAAAAAAGCTATTTCCTTCATCTTAGCCTGTCTAAATTTGCCCCCGACTGCATGGCCCAGCTAAAGGCCAATTTGTCTGCATAAAAGCCTCCAAAATCATCTTGTCTGGAAACAAGGCCTCTTTTATATGACTGTTGTGACAAGGCTCATGGACCATACATGGCTTTGGAGTATAGCAAATTGTGTACTTACCTTAGGATTTCACCTAGAAGAAAGAGGCTGTGTCTTTTACATCTTCCATCTCCCAAGAACCTAGTACATTTGGTTCTATTATTTATTTACTGGATAAATGCATGACTTTGTCATGGCAGAAGTCAGAATACCAAAGAATTTTCCAACACATGGAAATTTCTTTTCAGAAAGTATTCATTGATCATTCTGGTAATTTTTCTATCCATAATTAATGACTAGGTACTCAATTGGGACTTTGGGTACTGAACTACTTGATCTCTGAGTTACTTTCTGACAGTTGCATGAAGCACAATAGTTTTTTAAAAGGACAAGAACAGATGTCCTCTACACTACAGTATCTTCCTCTGGACAAACATAGATGAGGATGAAACATGGAGCTCAGAATGGTGCTTGTTGAGTAAATATATTAATTAAGTTTCCATTTCTATTTTTATTGCTATCTATAATCATTTGCATTTGTTTGAACTAAGGTCTCTAGATTTTGAATAAAAATCACCCTTTCGATAAGAATAAATGTGCTTGTTCGAACTGATAGTTGTACACAGTCTTGGGCAGGTTTGGTCCCATGGTCTATTTCTCTGAACAAAGTCATTGCATCTGTTGTGGTGGCCTCCTCTACACGATTCCCTTTCCTTCTGGCTCTGGAAACCTCATCCTGCTCATGCCCTTTTAGACCTAAGGGTGGTCATAACTCTGCTGCCATGAGCTACAGTTTCTAGCATTTGCCTTGTGGTTCCACACCCTTGCCAACAGTCCTTTTATAAATACACCTTCCTCCTATTGCCCAATTTTGAGTGTGCCATTTGTTTTCTGCTGGGATCCTGAATGAGACCACATATATGTATATACCACATGCTTTTTCAAAGCCCTTTTTTGGGAGGGGTGCTTTCCTTAAATCTTTATTCCTTGTGAAATTGGGGAGAGTTTCAAGATGACAGCCATTAGAAAACTAGATGGAATGACCACAAAGTTATTTTGAAAATGTAATGTGTGTTACTTCCCCCCCTCCCCATTTTATCATTAATTTCAGAGAGTCTGGAGCCATTTAAGGTATGCTAGGCCATTCATAGCTTTGTTTTTATCTTCCTATTAGCTCAAAGAAGATGGTGAAAGTCTGATGAGGGTTTTGTACTCCTCTTTCTCACATCTGTATGAGGCCGAGCCACCAGCCAGAGTTACCAGAGCCACAGACAGAGGAAAGAGCCACTTTCCTCCCAGAAACACAATTGGTCTCACAGGTTCCTGAGCAAACACTGGATTGGCCTGTGAGCAAGCCTGCCCCTTATGGAGCCCAGAAAGGAGCAAGTGGTCAGATGGCCACGTGTTGAAGGGTATCCTAGGCTTGAACAGGAAATGTACTCAGAGGAAAGTTACAGTAACTTCACCAGCTCTGTGGTCAGGAGGGAGGTGCTCTATGCCAAGGAAACCAGCGTCACCTTCACAGTGTGTTCGCAAACACTGCAGGGCAAGATGGTTGAAAATAGAAAGCTTTCATTTTCTCTGGTTACTGCCTGACATGTTAAATTCTGTTCAGTCAGAATTTTAAAAAAGGAAACGACGTGATTAGGATCTTACAATCCGATTTTTAAGCTGCAAAAGGAACTGATTGTGATGCAGAGATGGAACCCAGTAAAGTTCTTAAGAGGTTCGGAAAGAAAGTCACATTGCTAATTAAAGACCTATCATATCTCCTTTTACTGCTTCCTTAATGTCTCAATGCAAATGTCAGTCTTGGGTGTTGTCTACTCCACTCTCTGGTTCACTAACCTCTAGGTGCCTTTCTGTTTCTCTATGGTGCTATGATAGAGAAAAGGAAAGATGGCATATCATAAATTAAATGTGATAAATATATGTGATTCACAAAGGTCCTGAGGTTAAGAATTTGCCCAATGAGGTTTAGACTGAAAAGTGACTTTATGTACTGACTAATGTTCATGTTCAAAGTGTTCTGTACACACTTGGGCAAGCTGAAATAGAAGAGCTGAGATGGCATAATTGCTGGTTGTGGATCTGAAATAATTTATAAGAGGCATTTCATGTGATGATATTGTCTGTAGGCCTTATCTGGGATCCATTTATAACCTTCAGGAAGTCTCTGAAATCATAAGCAAAAGTTTTGTACACATGCATTACAGCCAAAGAAATTTTGGAAACATAGTTTTTGTAAATACGACCATGAAATCAAGTGTATCTGCTGACTACACAAAGTTGGTTTTCTGAATAGAACATTCATGATTTCAAACATTATTCCTAGAAACATAAATAAATAACCTTAGCTCTTCCATTATTTGTGTGGCCTTGCTTAAAAAAAATTACTTTTTTTGTTTTCTGCTGTCTCTGCTATAAAATAAGGTTTTGGCTTAGGTCACCTCCAAGGTTCCTTCCAGCTGAACACTTTTTGTAGGATGGTACTCCAGCAAAATGGTGGAGAAAATCGAATTTTAACTTAGTTTTGTCCTGATTCCACTCCATTTACTCCCCTACTCAATGGTATTTTCCTAACTCTCTCTTCTAATACCATCCCATTATCTGTCCAACTTTGAGAAGATCTACAATCAATCACTGAGATTGTGTTGAAATTTTGATGCAACCTAACAGAGGGAAAGAATAATAGATTAGAAATGAAGCATGAGCCAAGTTATAAAGGTCACTTGTCCTATAAACTTGGGCAACTTGTTTGACCTCTTTAACCTCAGTTTCCCCATCTGTGAAATGGGCATAAAGATGACTGTCCTATTTATTTACTTCACAGGTTAATATGGAATTCATATGACATAAAATAGGAAAAACACTTTGTAGCCCTATTAATGTAGGCCACAATTACTAACTTAAGTCAATGTTTTTTCCACATTACCTTTTAGGCTTCATCTTCTTTTGAAATCCAAGCATTAATAGAGTTGGTGAGGAGGGTCCTTTCAGGGGCAGGGTTCCTTCTCTGGTGCTTGGAACCACACCTGAGAGATGGTTATCCATTCCACCTGTGCAGAGAGTTGATTATTAAAATAGTAATTGACCCATTTACAACAGGCAAAAAGGGAAAGTTTTTTTGTAACCAAATATCATGGAAGTACAAGTAACTTCCAATTTTCTAAAAGTCAACTGTATCACAAGATTCACAGATTATCTGTGGGAAATCTTTTAGCTCTCACTGCCTTACTTATAGGGAGCAGATAAGTACCTTTTCACCTCAAATCTTACTCTTCATGTTGCCTGTTGTTAAGGAGTTGTGAGGGAAAGAGGTTTGAGGTTACAGCTTCCTGTCTCCACACCTTTAGCTGATTTAGCTGCTAGGAAAGGCTTTGAAAGCGAAGCACTAAATTCATCATCAAAACAACTTGTTAATTCAGTTAGAGAAATGTCAGTCAAGCGAATCTTTTGATACCAGAAGCAAATACAAGTGATGGACTGACAATGTTTCTCTTTGAATGCTGTAGGTTTGACCTAGGTGGACTTGCCTGACTACTTACAAGAAGGAAAACCAAATATCCACAGGGAAAGGCTAGGTCTGCTAAGACCAAATTAACCTGAGAAGGGTGCTCTTCAGTCCTAGTATGAAAGGACTCAAGTACAAGTTAGTATAGGGAAGCTAAATATTTCTCTAGTGTCTTCTGAGTCTGGGTATATTCTTAAATTTTACAATGTGTTCTTAAATTATTTGAAGTCCTGTGGATTCCCTGAAACTCAGAGAACCAAAAATACATTTCAAAGCCAAATATCATTTGATTTTTCCATTACTGGTAGCTGTGACTTATCAACGTTAATACTCCACTCCAATAGAGTAAAGTGTGCAATTTCACAATGCTCCATTTTAAGAAAAAAATAAGTATTGTGTCTACCATAAGTTATAATGACCACATATATTCAATATCATTTAGAGAAATTGGTAATCTTTTTCTCCCACCAAAAGTGAATTTCTTTCATTTAGTGTGTCTTCAAAGCAGATGTAGATTTTGAAGTCCTATGAGATGGTTTCTCACTTAGGCTTCTCTATATGATTGACATGAACCAAGGTGGGACCAAGGGCTATCAGGATATAAATGTTGAAAACAAGAAGTTCTACCAGCCAGTCCTTAACTTGGGTTGAACCCAAGGAGACCATTGCCACACACTAGCACATATTTGGCAAACCACTTCAAGCATAGCACCTAGCTTTAAAATTATGTGTTGACATGGAAGACAGAAAAAAGTAAACATTGACAAATACATTGGACGTCTCTTTTCATCAAATGGTCATGTAATCAATATTTTTCAAGCTCTTTCCCAACAAATTTTAGTAAAAGGAGTCACACAAAAAAGGACTTTTCTTTCCCCTTTGCAGTTGTTGGATGTGCCATCAACCAGGAGAATACTGAATATGTAACAGCCAGTCACGACCCTGAGATCTTGGATTGCTCCTCTCTGAGAGATTGCTCAATTTGTAGTGCTGAGGTAGAATGGGTTCAGAGAAATCCCCTTAACCAGGCTGAGGTTTGAATTTGGAGGCCCCATGGATGAACAGAAGGAAAGTCTATCTTCTAGTTATCTCACTATATTATGCTTTGTGAAGGAAAAACAGATTCGGGAGAGAAAGACCACCACTTCTCCCCTGTGAGAACAGAAAACAGTGAACTAAGCTCCAAGGAGTCAACTGTGTTCCCAGGAACTTTTGAGGTAACTCGTATACTCTTTGCAGTGGTCTCTTAGGCTGGAAGAATGTCTTTTTTATAGCCCAGATGTCTAAACGTCACCTCAGTTTCTCATAATGAGTGAAGAAGAGAAGTAGGCAAAAGAAAAACAGGATTACTTACTGGTTGGTGTGTATGGCCTGAGGATAATCATTTTTAACTCCTCCTTCTCCCTCCCTCACCACATCTAAGCCAATGCTGAGTTCTGCCAGTTTTAACCTGTAAATATTTCTTGAGCTCATCTACTTCTCTGTAATCCTAGTTCAGACCCTTATCACCTCTTGCCTAGGCTACTACGACTGGATCCTAACTGGTCTCCCTGTTTACATCCTCGTGCCCTTTAAATTTACCCTCCACCTTTTTACTAAAGTGGTATATATAAAATGAAATCACCTGTCTGCTTAAGATACTTCAATAGGTACTCATCACCAGCAGGAGAGCCCAAGCTGTGAACCATGCTTGTTTTGCCAGTCTTGTCTTTTACAAGTCATGTACCAGCAAAACGGAGACAGCTGTAATTCCCCACATCTGCCATACTTTTTTACCTCCTTATCTCCTCTGCATAGAATCTTCTTTTTCTCTCTTTGTCTTGTGTTCCCCGTAGGCCACTACCTCACACCCTCTTCTCCACCACACACTCTCCTACTTCACTTCACCCCTGACACAAAGACTCATCTTGCTAGGCTTTTACTTAATAAACTTGTTGAATACATGTATGCATACTTCCACACTCAGGTCCACAGTCACTTTCAGAAATCCTTAGCTGGTTCTCCAGTTGCCTGCAGAAATGCTGTGCAGATCACTGTGCCACTATTTTAAAAGCAGCTGTTTATGTATCTTTCTTTCCCACCAAACTGTAAGCTGCCCAAGGATAGAAACTGAGCCCTGTTCATCTTTGGGAAATAGATTTTTTCTCTTCTGTGTGCATCTTGGGAGGGTGTCACATTCTGAGTGATATCAGACATTCAGCAAACTACTGGACTATAGATGCTAGAGCTTCTTTTCCTTCTTCCGTCTCTTTCCCCTCTCTCCACCTCACTGTGGGTGCTGGGAAAAGGAAGCCAAACCTGGTCACCATCCAGGGTTTCTCTCCAGCTTTCCTTGGTTTTCCTGTTTATGCTCCCTTTTATTGCTCTAGCAAAGAAGTCCTATGCTCATTTTTTTCCTTATGTCAGCTCTCAAAGGCAGAGCAGGAAGAATTTGACTGCCCCTTAACACAGAATCCCAATAATTAGGAACAGAAACAATCCCCGGAGGGCTCAGTAAGCAGAAACACCAACGCCTGACCTGGACTCCTTGAAAAGCAGGGGGAGATGTTGGCATTTCTTGCTGGGTTTGGTTCTTTTAATCAGAACTGGACCAGTGATTCTTTCTAAGTAAAGAAAGAATAAAATCAAGCAAAATGAAATACAACAAAAAACAAGTTGAATTTCCCTATCATGACAGGTTGAAATTTTGGTTCCTTACATGTGTTTTTCAGTGCTTTTAGGGGGTGTTTGAATGAATGATAAATGAAGCTAATGTTATTGAGACACAAATTTTGAATAAGGATTTAATGAGATGGTAATCAGACCTAGCTGCTGATAACAATGACACAGTCAGATTACCACCTCTCACTTATTGATTATTTAATGAGATCCTGTCGTTCACACTGTAGTATACAAAGAAACATAACAGATTGTCCTTGCTCAAAGAAGACCTGGAAACTGGAAGTCTAGAGGAAATAAATACACACAAATCAAGAGCTCGAAGCATATGAAACAAGAGGTGTTCCACATGTAGAACCTGACCAAATGGCAAATGAGTGATACAGATAGTAATAATTTTGAGACCTGAGAAGGGAGAGACACTCTAGGCCATGAACTTAGTTGACAAAGTATGGAAAGAGGAATGCGCACACAGTACTTTGCTGGGATGTTAACTTAAAACAGTCCGGCTAATTGGGGAGATTGGGTTTGAGGAGATGAGGCTGGAAAAACCTGTGGAGGCCCTAGGAATTGAGGATAAGAAATGAGTTTTCAATTGTTAAATCACTGGTTCTCAAACTTGACTGCAAATTAGAATCTCCTGAGAAACTAAAAATATTGATGTCTGGGTCCTATACACAGAGATTCTGATTAAATTGGCTCAGGAATCAAAGGTTTTTAAAAACTGCAGCTGATTCTAATATGCTGTCAGCTTGAGAAATCTGTTACATGATCGTGATTTTCAACCCTCACTAAATATTAGAATCAAAGGGGGGAATTTTTATGACAATACTAAAGATGACCCACAGAATGGGAAAAATATATGCAAATCATATATCTGTTAAGGAACTTGCATCAAAAATATGTAAAGAACTCTGATAATTCAACAATAAAAAGGCAACCCAGTTAAGTGGGCAAATGATCTGAATACACATTTCTCTAAAAAGGATAGACAAATGCTTAAAAAGCACGTAGAAAATGCTCCACATCATCAGTCATTCGAGAAATGAGAAATGGGTATCAAACAACAATAAGATACTGTTTCATATCCACCGGAATGGCTCTAGTAACAAAAGTGAACAATAACAAGTGTTGGCAAGGAGGTGGAAATCAGAATCCTCAGACACTGCTGGTAGGAATGTAAAATAGTGCAGTTGCTTTGGAAAACAGTTTGTCAGCTCCTCAAAAAGTTAAACTGAGTTACCATATAACCTGCAATTCCACTCCAGGTATACACCCAAGAGAACTGAAAACATATGTCCACACAAAAATGTGCACATCAATGTTCATAGCAGCAGTATTCATAATAGCAAAAAAGTGAAAGCAAGTGATGAATGGAAAAACAAAATGTGTATATACATACAACAAGGTATTATTTGGCCATGAAAAGGAATGAAGTTCTGATAACATTTCACAACAGAGATGAACCTTGAAATCATGATGCTAAGTGAAAGAAGCCAGACAAAAAAGGCCATATATTGTATGAGCCCATTTATATGAAATGCCCAGAATAGACAAATCCACAGAGACAGAAAATAGTTCAGTGGTTGCCAGGAGCTAGAGGGAAGGAGGAATGAGGAGTGGTTGCTAATGGGTATGGGATTTCTGTTTGGGGGCAATAAAAATACAATATTCTGGAATTGGAGAGTGGCCATCCATTTGCAATTTGTGAATTTAATAAAAAACTACTGCCAGAGGGAAGGAAGGGGGGGGGATGGGCAAAATGGGTGAAAGGGGGTGGGAGATACGGCTTCCACTTGTGAAATGAGTAAGACATGGGAATGAATGGTACGGCATAGAGAATACACTCAATGGTATTGTAACATGGTTGTGTGGTGACAGATGGTAGCTACCCAGTGGTGAGCATAGCGTAACTATAAAGTTGTTGACTCCCTATGTGGTGCATTGTGTGTCAACTATACTCAAAGAGAACAAAATAAAACCCAACCACTGAATTGTATACTTTAAAAGGGTGAACTTAAAAAGAAAGAGTGGCTTTATGGTACATGAATTATATTTCAATAAGTTGTGTAAAAAAATGAGAAGAAACAATACAAATCCCTTCTCCAATCCAGCATAGATTAATTAAATCAGAATTTCTGGAAATGGGACCTGGACATAGGTTTTTTTTTTTTTTTTTTAAGTTCTTGATGTACAGCCAGAGTTGAGAACAATGCAGGTGACGAAAAACTGCTAGTAACTTAGTTCTATGCATCTTCCTTTTTCCCAAAGCAAAAACAAAACACCTGACACGTGAATGTAAATCCAGGTTAAATTGGAGGTTTTATTTTAATAGATTTTTATTTTATTTGGCTCTTCAGTATGGGTGTTGCTTCAAAAAACCTTTTTTAAAAAAATGCAAATAGGTAGACAATTATTAGCATAACCCAAAATAACAGCAATTTTTTTTTTTTTGGTCTGTATTAAATTTTGAGTCAGAGACACAAAGCCATTCACTGTTTTCAAGAAATTCATTGTTTTAGAGTAAAGGAAAATTTAGAGAAGTTTGCGAAGTTGATTCTTAGTGGTTAAGTGGTCTATTTCTCAGGTGGTTGTAGTTTACTTGGGTTTTTAGTCGTAGTTTTGCTCACCATCTATTCAGCGATTTTAGACAAATCATCTAATATTTCTGGGCCTCATACAGTCATTTTAAAAAAAGGAATATATTGTCATGTGCCAGGCAATGGGGATACAGTGGTAAACAAGATGGAATAGATGTGTTCTCTTCCTCGTGTAGCTTATAATACCTAGCTTCAGGTTCTTTGCTTTAAAAGTGAAGAGACTGAACTAGGTGGTCTCCAGATTCTTTGATCATTTACTGGAATAGCATAGAGGTAGAGAAATGGAATAGAGGCAGAGCTCTTGTACACCTCTTCCATCTCCTGTGATTTAAGGGAATGATTATGTGAAGTTCTTGAGAAGGCTCCTGTCAGAATTTGCTATGGAAGGTAAGTTCAACTCTTTGGGTTATGTCTTCTCTTACTTTTTATCCTACTCTTGGAATCGTCAACAAACAAAGTCCAAATGTTTCAAAACATTTTAATTCCTTCACAAAAGCCTGTATCACAACTTAAAGCCAGATCTATTTGTGTATCCATGTCAGGTGTTAAAAAGCCATTTCCAAGGATCCCACTCAATCAAGAAGATACACAATTATGCACGATTAACATCTTTGGAATCTTAGCACAGATTCAAAAATTCCAGATGCATAGCTATGGTGCTCAGTGCCAACAGAAGGCCACATTCTGCCCTCCAAGTGAAAACATGCTCCATCGTTCCATTCAAAGGAGGATGAAAATAATATCAAAATGCAAACTTTTAAACTCTCAGTATAATTATCTTCCAAAGAGCTCCTGCATCTTCATCTGCCAAGAGAAAGCCTTTGCTGGAGATCTGTTTATTTTGTTAATTAATTTGTCTTGATTTCAGGAAAAAAAAGTTCTCACGCCCTTGTTCTAAGCAAATGATTTTTCCTTCTTCAGAAAACAAGATTTTGGTGAAGCAGTTGCCCAGGCTTGTGGTATACAACAATGAGGTCAACCTGAGCTGCAAGTATACCCACAACCTCTTCTCAAAGGAGTTCCGGGCATCCCTTTATAAGGGAGTAGATAGTGCTGTGGAAGTCTGTGTTGTGAATGGAAATTACTCTCATCAGCCTCAGTTCTACTCAAGTACAGGATTCGATTGTGATGGGAAATTGGGCAACGAAACAGTGACATTCTACCTCCGGAAGTTGTTTGTTAACCAAACGGATATTTACTTCTGCAAAATTGAGGTCATGTATCCACCTCCTTACATAGACAATGAGAAGAGCAATGGGACCATTATCCATGTGAAAGGTAACACACAACTCTACCAGTGCACTGCTCTAAAGTAATGGCTTTCAATGGCAGTCTTGAAAACTAGGTCATGATCAGTGGTGGGGTTGGATAAATCCCAGAGAGGAAGTCTACACATTCTACACTAGTGATATTTTGCATATTTTGATCCCTTTCCCATTCTTCTATAATGTTCAGAAGGAAAGAAATGTACTCAAGTGCCACTTCCATGTTGTTTAACCCGCTCTGTTCTATTTTTCAGAGAAACATCTTTGTCCAGCGCAGCCGACTCCTGAATCTTCTAAGCCATTTTGGGTACTGGTGGTGGTTGGTGGAGTCCTAGTTTTCTATAGCTTGCTAGTAACAGTGGCTCTTTGTGCTTGCTGGGTAAGAGAAGCAACACTGCTTTTGTGTAACTTTTCCACTGCACGTGTAATCTGAACATGTTCAAGAATTTTGCCCATGTGGTTCATTTTCTGTTTAACATGTGGTTGTTATTATTATTGCTGTTATTTCCCTGCTAGGTTTGGGTAGGTTCTCTTTAGGCCTGTTCAACTTTATCTGAGATGAAAATCTAATGTGAATTCAATTTTCCAGACGGCACTAATTAGGTGGCCAGGCAGAATAAGAAGCTAAATGGGTAAATTGGGGGTGGGGTGGGGGGTGGGAGTCTTAGGGCCAGTTACTTTTCTTCTTCCCGTTTTGCAATATCATAATGATGTATACAATAGTTTTAATATATACATATGTATAAAAATCTAAGCAACTTGGGAATCTAGGCACTGAAACCAATGAACAATTTTGGTTCAGGGTCAAAAATTGTGAGAAATTTGGCTACTGAAATTATGCATTCAAACCTAGCAAAGAAACTAGGTCTGTTTATCTGAGTCATATTTTTATCTCCTCTGAAGCAGTTGAATTTTGTGAGGCCAAGTATGGTTGCTGTCATTATGAAACCATAATGGGAGTTAGACTTTTCTGAGCTCTCAGCACTGAATTAGAGTTTACCAATTTGTGCAAATGTTCATGTCATGAACCTGGTGTATTTTTCTTTACCTTCTTCAAAGTTGAAATTTTGAAACCATCTTGATGACCATATCCACCGTTAAGATGGTACTCCCTTGCCAACGATCTTTCCCTTACTCAGAAATCTCCCTTTCTCATGTACACAGTGTGAGACAGAATATCTCCTGCATTGATTCCACGTTGTCTTTGCATTTTTTACTATAAGTTAGATGCATGTATGAGTCATTTCTTCAATAAGAAATGTATGCTCCTCAAGGATAAAGGACCATTTCTCTTGATATTCACCATCCATCTGGTATTAAGCATATTTAATTCTTAATGAGTGCTTATCAAATTGATGAATTGATAACCCTCATAAAGGCCAAACTAAGGACTTAAATGAACATATCTTTAAGGCATATTCTTTTTTTTTTTCTTAAAGATTTTATTTATTTGACAGAGAGAGACAGCGAGAGCAGGAACACAAGCAGGGGGAGTGGGAGAGGGAGAAGCAGGCTCTCCGCTGAGCAGGGAGCCCGACGTGGGACTCGATCCCAGGACCCTGGGATCATGACTTGAGCCGAAGGCAGACGCTTAACTGACTGAGCCACCCAGGCGCCCTTTAAGGCATATTCTACACATTTAACTAAGCCATATATGGGTCAGTGATTTCTGGAACCCACACCAGGTGAAACTGTCCTATTTACTAAAGACCTGGTGCTGGGGGGGCGGGGGTAGAGGTGAGGAGGGCAGCCTTGGGTTCACAGTCATGTAAATGATAGATCCAGCCTGGGATTCTTTTATTTTACTTTTTTAGAAGATTTATTTATTTGAGAGAGAAAGAGCGTGAGTGTGCGAGTGCGGGGAGGAGCAGAGGGAGAGAATTCTCAAGCAGACTCCCTGCTGAGCACCGGAGATGGGGCTCGATCTCATGACCCATGAGATCATGACCTGAACTGACACCAAGAGTCCGATGCTTAACTGACTGAGGCATCCAGGTGTCCTGCCTGAGATCCTTTTAAACTCTGTTGGCCTATTTCCAAAGTTTGCCTCTCGATCTTTCCCCACATGCTTCTAACATTTTGGAAGACTCTAGGGGCAGATAGACATTTGTTAGGCTGCCTGTTGCCTAATCTGTCCCTTCTGTAGGGTAGGGAACAAAGTGGCTGTTTATTCCTGGAAATCTTTTATACTAGATAGCAACTTGATATTTACCTGTCTTGCCTCTTCCAAGTTGCTCAACCCTGGGAGCCTTTTATGTAGAGAAATATTGCTTAAATTCTTCCTCTGATGTCAGTTGAGTCCCTCATCTTTCTGGATCTTGGGGTCTTCATACAAGATACCTTCCCACTTTGAACCTCTGTGGTGTTTGCCAGTGATTTTAGAATTTAGAATCTTAGTCCTTATTTTTATCCCTTGGGAATTTCAACTTCTTAATCTAAAATATAGGTGTGGTGGCTTTATGGGTCCACTTCCAGGACAGGGGCTCCCTTGTAATATGCTGACCTAGGGCAGTGTAATTTACCAGCTTTCCAGGAATTCATTTTGGGAAAAGTACTTTAACTTTCAGTGGCCAGAAGGGTACTGCTCATCATTTAAAACTTATTGTAAATACACATTAGAATATCAGTTACTATAATCAGGCACTAATTTGCTCAGTGACGGGAATCACCCAGAGGAACAAAAGCCACTTCTCATTTTCAGTGAATTTAAACAGTTCACTTTCAACTTGGAAACATCATAGATACCATGGGTTTTTCTTTGGTAGTACTACTTGCTTTGTCTTGAGAAAACTTAACTTTGGTCTTACTCTGTTTCATAAGTTCCCTGTGAATTAGGAAGAGCCAGTGGTTGGCATGATCTTATCTTCTGTGGCCTCTTATAGTCAATTAGGTTGTCCAGTAAGAACCCTTTGGTTTGCATCTCAACCTAGGTCTTTGTACTCTCTGCCCAAAAGGGTGTGAAATAAATATATGTCTATATTTCATAAGATAACATCGCATTTTTCCCCTTGGCTCATCTTTTCTTGCTGCTATTACCGTTTAAGCCACCAGCACCTTGTTGAGCAAGGCAGCCAGGCCATCAGGGATCCCTAGAGGTTAGCCATTTCCTGGGTCCTATTCCGGGAGCCTATTTTTGGCTGGTCAGCACTATGCCTTGGTGTGAGCTGTTGTTCTCCGGAACTCCCTGAGGGCTTATGATGAGCTACCACAGGCGGTTGTAGGCTGAGTGTGTTCCTGGGAGCAGCTGCACATTCTAGCCCAGCTTTTGACCTGTTGCTGGCATTTGAATAAATAAAGTGCTCCCCTGTGCCAGGCTGCTGCCGAACAGCACCTGTTACTGTCACTCAATCCTCCACTCACTCAGCTGAGCTGGTAAACCTATTCTCTTTCTTAGTCTAAAGGAGCCTTTTCGAAAACATGATCTTCTCCACTATCAGTCACAATGTGGGGAACGTGGACAGTGTGTGGATAGGTGGTATCTGCCTTTAAATTCAGTGTGCTCTTGAAGGCTGTGCCTTGAAGTGAATTGTGTCTTGTTGCTGCTTCCAGGAAACAGGCGGGTGAGGGTGGGGGTGGAGGAAGGGCAAAAGAGGAGTGGTCCTGAAATCCCACATCTTTAGCAGACATAGTAGAATGGGGAAGGGGCAGAATAGAGGACCCAGTCACACAGACACATAAGGCGAGTCCTCTCCACACACATAGGCAGGTGCACACGGACACTGTGGGTTCTGGATCATGTTCCCAGCCGTGCATGTGTCATTTCCATCCCACTGTTGGGTTTACAGCTTAGTGGACTAAATCCACCATCTGAAAACAGCATGAGGGGAAGCATGGGAGCTGAATGAGCAGATCTTTCAGAGTCTTTGGGCAACCCGGGGAGCCTCAGACCCAAGACATCTTCATTATTGGGGCTTCTCTACCAGCTATAGTTGTATTTCGGTGTCCGGAGGCAAAGACTGCCATTTGGGAGTCTGGCAAGGGAAGTCCTCAGAGCTGGAGTAAGTACTAAAATGCTTGCCAGGGTATCAGCAGCAGCTTTCCACATTTATTTGGGGGCAGAAGTTTCTCCTGCCCTGGCATAACCCTGTGCCCAAGAGAACTCTAGTCCTTATTTATAGAAAGGATGTAGAGCCACGATGTTTGAAGAGAAACTTCCCTCACCCACTGTGTTTCCATGGCTACCTCTCTTGAATGAATCTCCCAGTTATGTCTGTTTAATGCTGTCCTCTTCTTAGTTTCAGCTGGATTATCCATCCATCATTCAAATCCCAAATGACCAAAGCTGAATTTGTAACCTTCTCTTACAAATCTACTTCTCCTACTGTCCTGCCTTATATCTATGGATGGAACAGCCTCCTTCCAGTCTCCCAGGCTCAAATTATCGGTCATCTCTGGGGATGAGCAAGAAGGGAGGGTCAAGCAATCCAACAATATTCATTCTAAATTTGGTCCCATATTTTTTATCCATTACTTCCTTTTCATTCCATTCCTTTTCATGATCAGACTTCTTAGATCAGGATTTCTCAGTCTTGGCACTATTGACATTTTGGGCTGGGTAGGTCTTTGTTGATGGGGACTGCCCTGTGCACCATAGGGTGTTTAGCAGCATCTCTGGCCTCTACCCACTCGATGCCATAACATTCTTCCCAGTTGTGACAACACAAAATGCCTTCAGACATTGTCAAATGTCCCCTGGGACAAGGGAAAGGGAGCTGGTGGGGTCAAGGAGGAGACTTAGGAAGTCTTGGGCAACTGTATATATGGCCGTGGCACTCACTGAAATAGAAACACCGGGAGAGGACCAGACTTCAGGGGAGGATCTGAGTTTCGTTTTGGACATGTTGAGTTTGAAGTAACTTTGAGGTCTCATCCAGAGGTATAAATTTGGGTGAATAGGTGGTAATTGAAGCTGCAAATGGGGATGAGTTTGCCTAGAGAGAATGGAGTGAATAGAGGAGAAGGCCTGCGAGGAGCTCTAACACTGAACGGCTACTTAGAGAAGGGTGAGCTTGCAAATGAGGCAGTGAAGGAGTAGCCAGAAAGGTAGGATGAAAACCAGTATGGTACCATCTCACGGAAGGCAAAGTGGAACAGTGTCTCAAAAAGGCGAGAGTAATCATTAATAGAGAATGTTGCTGAGAATTCAAAAGATGAGGACTGAAAACATGTTAGTTGGATTTAGTAATGTGGAGACCAGTGTTTTTCAAGCCTTTCTTTAACACTTGCTCATGTTCATTTGACAAGGAAGGTGTGAAGGGCTCAGGGAGGACTGCATGAAAATAAGGCCAGGGCAAAAGTCACCTGCTCACTTACCTGTTCAAGGGTTCATGTCATTCACGTGGCATGTATCTACTTATGCATCAGGCCAAGTGTCAAGAAATAGACATTTTTTTTCCTTCATAAAGGGAATTCTGAATTCAGAAACCTGGGTAGCTATTTTTTAGAATTTTTATGGGTCTTTTATCAAGCATGTAAAATTTACCATCACATTGGTTCAGGAAAGATGCTCCTAAACTCCAGTCAAAACTATGCTAAGATTCATGGTGCGTGTAACTCTTGCTCTGGGTTTAGTATTGTCCCTGCTTCCCTCACCCCTGATAGAAATTCATCCAGAAGGAGCTGAATCTCAGGAACAGAGATTGAGTGACACTATTGTCTTTATGGAAACGTACATACACGTCAGAGAATACGAACGTAACTAGCTGTCTTGAACTATACCTCTCCACTAATTTGGACTCCAGAGCTAGGAATTTACGATTATTTCAGACTCTAGAGGGGTGAAAGTCCTCTTGGATTAATGATGGAAAAATGGCTTGTTAAGCAAATGACAGATGTAAGAAGATTGCAGTGGGGATGCTTAACCTTTTCAAAGGAGGAAGGGCCTTCAAGAGTATTTACATATCAACAGTGGATATGTTAATTAGATAACGCTTTCAGAATTCAAATGACTGCATTGAGGGTAATATGGGTACATTATCTAAAATACTTTCTTTGATTCAGATTTTGCATGTTAATTTAGAAGAGTTCCAAGTAGTTAGGTTTGATTAGGCACTAGCCAGGTCCAAGGTACTCAATGAATTCAGGGGTATTCAGCTTCATTTGACAGTCTATGTTCTGAGTAGTTGCTCCCCCAAGTCTTAGAACTCCTCCCACTATATGTCCCTCTGTTCCCTGACCCCCTTCACAGTGACACTTCTCTTTTCTGCAGATGAAGAATAAGAGGAGCAGGATCCTTCAGAGTGACTACATGAACATGACCCCGCGGAGGCCCGGGCCCGCCCGAAGGCACTACCAGCCCTATGCCCCAGCTCGCGACTTTGCAGCATACCGCTCCTGACACGGACGCCTATCCAGATGCGAGCCGGCTGGCAGCTCTTCACCTGCCCAACACAACTGCTCTGGATAGGAAAAACCCGCCTCGTCTTCAGCCGGCCACGGGCTCCTTTTATGGGCTCTTACTAAGCTCCTGATGCCAATTTTTCTTGAATGACTAGGCCAAATAACATTATTTTGAGACTCTGAAGTGCAGTTAAAGAATATTACTGTGGCAGGCTCTATCTTGTCGTGCCATGACCCAAATTCCAACTTGCCGTGTATTTATTGACTTAAGAGGTTGCAGTAGAAAACAAAAAAGCTGTGGATTCTGTTAACCTTGAAATCTGCTTTCTATTTCACTCCTTTCTCACTCACCTGAACATTGTGGTCAAGTGAAGTGTGATATGGAAGGACTCTTTAGATGGAGAAGAAGGGCTAGAAACTCATTCCTTTTGGTTAAATGGGGGTTAGGGTAGGAATAGGTTAGAGTGGGGGAGAGGGGAGGGAGACTTACACGTTTGAAAAATCATTAAAACACTGTCTCTCATTCATGAAATGAGCCACTTAGTTCCTATTTAATACTGTTTTAGTTTAGAAAGATATAGACATTTTTTTTTTTTAATGAACTCTGGTCATATTTAGTCATTTTGACCAATGGAATTCCTTTGAAGCATTTTGAGGCAAACAGTCTCGCTCTCCTTACTCCTTATGATGGGAATTCAATGTAGTATTCACAGTATAATTTGAAAAGAATAAAATAGTCCTCCCATACCAAGGATGTGTCAGGAAATGAAGGGTTACTTCTTTGGCAGATCATTCCAGTCAAATCATATAGGGGGCTTCTCTGTTCCCTCTATTTCAGGTTTGGCTGGTTGGTCTCTTTGTCGTCCATGTGGACACTGAAAGTGCATCCAGAGCACTGATGATACTGTGAAAATGGGGTGTGGGTGTTCATGAGGGCATGGGGATGAGTCCCAAGAAACTTCTTCTGGAGGAGGAGAATAGAAGGGAAACATGCGACTCTTGCCAATGTACTGAGGCGGGGGCCAACATTTGGTGGAAGATTTCCAGAAGACAGAAGGAGACATGGCGAGAGTTCCTTTACAGCGACTTTATATACTTTAGGGCTCAGAGCTCCAGAACTCTGTGGGTTCAGCTGGGTGTTTACCCTGGAGGTCCACTGACATGGAAAAGTATTTTGGAGTGTGTCTTTTAAGACAGCATCAAAGTTCTCAAGATCCCTGCAAAGCCTGACCGTGTAAGACCTGATCTTGTCATGAGCATGGATATTTTTCTGCCTCCAGTTGGGGTCAACTGGCGTATGCCTGGGGACCTTAAAGAACAGCTTTACTGCTGCCTTTACAATTTGTTCAGTGCTTCGATTTACTGAGATGTTAGAGGAGTCTAGGTTTTAGAAGCAGATAAAATATTTCTGGTTCAAGTCCCATTTCTAGTTGGCCTTAGGCAAATCACTAACTTTCTAAGACTACTCTTCAACTATGAAATGTAGGTAATGATCATAATTGTTTATCCCTATAGTATAATCTCCATCAGGGCATGGCCCAAGTGTGTCTTTTGTTTTTTCTGCTTGTCCCTGGCACTAGTACCATACCTGACAAATAATGTCAGCTACTATTATTATTGCCTTATAAATAATGTATAAAGATTAAACTGGGGGGTGCCTGGGTGGCTCAGTGGGTTAAGCATCTGCTTTCAACTCAGGTCATGATCTCAGGGTCCTGGGATCAAGTCCCACATTGGGCTTTCTGCTCAGTGGGGAGTCTGCTTCTCCCTCTCCCTCTGTGCTCACGCTCTCTCTCGCCCTCTCTCAAGTAAATTAAAAAAAAAAAAAAAGATAAACTGGGCAATGCCCCAAGAAGGGGGAGAATACTGTAGCACAAATTTAAACCCACTACCCAGGCATAAGGTGCTATAAAATTTGAGAGCCTCCTAACTTCCACCATTTTCCTGTCCTGGAATATTTTAGCTTGTAATGAAATGTACGGTGTTCTGCCTCCCACTTTTATGTGTAGAAAGAGGTCTTTTTTAATTTTTTTGTGATATGGGAAGGGGAATCCTATGATTCCAGACAGAAAATATTGTACTTCGGTTGACTTTGAAATGGGCTTCCATTCCATGAATATAATTAATCCAAAGAAGGTCAAAGTCATTAGAACTTGGGTGACAAAGAACTCTTGAATTTATACTGGCTCACGTGCTGCCTCACCAGCCTCTTGGCACGCAGAGTTCTTTAATCCAAGTTACTAGATTGGATTTGAAAATGATAGAGCTAGAGAATTTTATGAAGAGCAATGGCAAAACATAAATTTAAAAAATGGAAAAATTTGATCTTTGGTAAAAAAATGGTTTTATTTTCTGATGGGAAAAATAAGTTTACTAAAGATGAATCACACTTTAGATTTCTCTTACTCACTCTGAACAGAGCCAAAGTAGAAATGTTAATAGGGAAGTCCATTTTCACTATTAGTATGAGCCAATGGTTTAAAAACCAAGCCAATGGTTTAAAAACAGTGGTTGGAGCAATGCTTTTACAGTTTCAGATATGATAATTTTGAAGAAAACAATGTCATTTGCTGCTATTATTGTAAGAGTCTGATAATTAATAGTATTTCTATAATTTTTGATTGTGAGCTCACTTATTTTGGGCTGAGCATGCCAAGTTGAAGAGACCAAGTGTACATTATATTCTGTGTATTCAGTGGTAAAATTACTGAACTACCATGTGCCTGTTTTTAATTTGTACTTTAGTATTTGTCTTTCAGAGCAGGTATGCTTGACTTTTGGTCATGAATCTGTAGAAAACTTGCTATTTAAAAATGGTGTGGGATAAATCTTTTTTTTTTTTCATAAATCTCCAGTTTAGCTTTTTAAAAAGAAACCAAACTTTCATATATTAGTTTTATTTCAAGCAAGGTACACTCCTGGTTTGTTTACTTTCTTTTAGTCACAGTTTCTCATCAAACCAACGGTTTATATCTCTAGGACGTGTGCATTCTATGTGATGTGAATGCTCTATGAGAGAGATCAGACTTCAGTCTTGACCCCATCACTCCCTTGGGTTCACTAACCGAACCACTAGTTCTCATGGCTAATTTAATGGGGATGTTGATGGTTAAATGGATGTCAGATCCCTCATTCCAGTTTTTTTGCAATGCTGGATAGGAACCACAGCCTATCCAGGGATTGATGCCAAAGTGTTAAATTCAGGTACATGCTGGAGGTTGGAGATGGTGGCAGTGATGGACCCAGAACCAGGGTCATCACTGCCTTAGATCTGTTATTAACCCAAGTCAAGGACCGTGGCAAGGACTTTCTCAAGTCCTAGACTGAGTGACTTCTTGAGATTTGAGGCTCAGGAAATCTCTGTTATAGGTATATGCATACTTTCTGACATATTCCTCCTCAAACATCACAGGCATGTTCCCACTTCAGGGCTTTTGCACATACTGTTTCCTCTGTCTGGAATGTTCTTCCCCAGATATCTACCTGGCTTGCTCCCTCATTTCCTTTAGGCCCTTGCTCAAATGTCATCGTCTACCTTAGTTAACCACCTCCCTGCCCTGCCCCGCCCCACCAAACCCTATATGCTTTCCTGGCTTGCCTTTTTTCCATAGCATTTCACCCTCTCTTACACTAGATTTTTTACTTATTTATTTGTTTATTATTTGTTTCCCCAAACTAGAGTGTGAGCTCCATGACAGATGGAACTTTGTCTGCTTTGTTGATTGCCATATCCCCAGTGCCTAGAATAGTACCTGGCATGAAATAAATATTTATTGATTGAATGAATGAATTTCATATACCATATGGATTAATGGTCAGTTTAAATGTACTAATCACACTCTGAGAAGGAGAGAGACAGTTCTGTTTTCTACTTTCCTATTAATAAGTACCAAAATCCATTTTATCAGTGAAACGGGAGGTAATACATATATATACAGCCAAAATTGATGAAAGAAAACTGACGGATGGAAGTTCATTCACATTTTAGAAATTTTTGTGCAGTGAGGAAAACCAATACTGTTAGAAAGAAACATCTTGAAAAGTCATGCTAAATAAGCCACACTCAAGACTAAGTTGATTTTCCACTGAAGTCCCCAAATCTACTCTTAATGGAATATTGACTATGTTTTAAACATTACTTTAGACTAAGATTTCTAAAAATGTTGCCTTTGTAGTTTAAATCCCATCTTACAATTGAACTGCTACTCATTTCTCTCTCTCTCTTTTTTTTGGCCCCAACAAATTCTATAAATGCCTTGCCTGGCTGTGATTCAAAAAGAGTTCAAAGATGAGAATGCTGGGGACAGACAATTTCAGCTTCTTTATCTGTCATGCTCATAACTGAACACTCCAATGGCTTGCAATAATTTAAAAATAAAAGAACAACAGTGAACAAAATTGTGGCACTTGGAGTAAGTTGAAAATTCAAATCAGACATGTTAATCACCACACACAGACAGACACACATACACAGAGCTTGTGGGTAGGGGAAGGCCCTTGAGTAAGAGACACAGAGCTGGTCTGATAATTTACATAGCAGCTCCTATTTATTTCATTGCAAACTGTGCTTTGAAGGTGGCCTGAAGTCAAATAAGTGTGCCATGAAGACTTCTCCAAAGTGACTCTTCTTTGTTAAATGGAGCTCATTAAGTTAAATAAAGGTAAACTTGAAAAAGATGAGCTTGTATGTGTCATTCTACTCCAAGAAAGACTGAACTTAGCTAGTCACACATGAATTCAACTGGACAAAACAATTCAATCGGAAAGGGACAAGATTGATCAAAATTAGCCATTAAATCAATTTGCTCAATAAGCACTCCTTTGTTGGGCTAATAAAAATAGTGTAACCTAGTTCTGCAAAAAAGTTCTAGTACCTTGAAACCCAAGTTCAAAGAGAAATAAAATGCAAACTTCATAACTTCACCTAACAGACCTCCCACCCTGTTCTAGCTCTATAACTATGTGAATGGTGTAATCACTCACAGCCCTGAATTAACTTTTTTTCTCCAGTCTGATAAAACATAGGGATTTCTTTTAAAGCAGTACCTTTTCTACTCTCTCATCTTGCCTGTAACCAAGATAATAGGTGAGGGAGAAAAATCAAAGAAACTTCTGGATCCATCATAATGGATGCTTAACTATCTCACTAAGCAGCAGCAAAAAGGATGGTCTGGGAGTCATAACAGACCCTTGTTTGGTAACTTCTCTGTGTCTCCTAAACTGAGGCACTGCCTAACTCTTGACTTTTCATCAGTTTTCCTGGTCCTCAAAAGAAGTTTGGTTCTTCAGGACCAAATCTGAGTGGGTGGATCTCACAACTTTCTCTGACTTGGCATCCCAAAGGAGTCTGTGCTTTCCCTTCGAAGATTCACAGGCTCTCAGCACTTAGAAACCCAGACCACTGTCCAGAGTACACTTTCTTGGCGCTTCTTTTGTTCTTTTCAGGGTGTGTGGACACTTGGGCTCCATAATCGAAAAATGCTTGGGATGAAATATGGGTGATCCAAGAATATTTTCTCTTTTCTAAGCTGACCCCGTTATTGAGGCCACTCTGAAGGCCAGACTGTATGCTCTCCAAGCCCCGTTTCCTACCCTTTTTGCCGGCTGAAACTGTGAAAGGTTTTGGGGTGCCAGGAATTCGAGGGGACAAAAAGTCACAGAAGGGGGAATTTATCCCAGAGCAGGGGTGGCCTGCCTTCTCCTCACACTGCATCTGACAGTGCTATCTCAATGACAGACTTAAACGCTTCTCTGGCTCCAGAGAACAAGTTGTGAGAGCTGGCTGGAAATGTCAGTTGAGACAAAAGAGCAGCAAACAGCTTTGTTTTCCTATAGTTGTGGTTTTACTTGGTGATGATGACACATGAAGATGAAAATGTGCAGCATGAACTCCAGTTGTTATCTGAGTGAGCATCTCTGCCAACACTGAAGGATATGTGTGGGTGTCACCTGCAAGCAAAGAGAGAAAAAAAAAGAGGCCCTGTTTCGGAAAGAAGAGCCAGTTAATCAAAGATCAACAAGTGGTGCTGTTTATTTCATGAGCTTTATATTCGATTTCCTTCCCTTGTTAATCTCCAAGTCTCAATTTAGTCTCCGGACTAAATATGTAAGTGTCTGGTGATGGAGGAAGGGGTGGAAAAGGTGGACTCGAATGGGCATCATGGCCGTTACTATAGTGAAGTCATTTCTTTCATGTCTCCTGGGCGCATACCTAACATTTGATACGTTAGCTTCCAAATAGTATGTTAGCTCCGAACTCTTGAGAACCTGTGGCATATTATACAAGGGTAGACACACTTGAGCTTGCTGTTGGGGACCCTTTTCCACTCCCAACCCCATGCAACTCTTGTTTCACTTGCTTAATGCTGCTTCCTCCTCTCTTCCTCTTCATTCACTCAGTAACTCCTTCATGAGCACCTGCTCAGCTCCAAGAAGTAGGCGAGGTCCTGGGGACGTGACAGCGAGCAACACGGCATTATTATCTCCTCCTCTGCCAAGTGTAAAACGTAAACTTCGTCTAGCCCTTCTCCTTCTCCTTCTTCTCTTTAAACACCCTGCTCCTCCTCTGGATGACCACTTACTCTTAATTATGGGCTCACACCTTCATGTGACTGTTTGATAGCCTCTGGTTGGTCGGTTTGCCTGAAATTTATTTCTTTGAGATGTTCTTATTTAACCTTGCTAGCACAGTTAATGTCTTAGATCAGGGATTGACAAGCTTTTTCTGGAGAGGGCCAGAGAGGAACTAGCTTAGGCTTTGCAAACACACAGTCTTGTGCAGCTACTGAACTCCTGCCACTGGAGTGTGAAAGCTGCCATAGACAATACGTAAACAAATGAGCACGTCTGCCTTCCTGTAAACTTTTATTTGTAGACATTGATATCTGGGTTTCATATAACTTTCATAGGTCACACAATATGAGTATTCTTATTATTCCCCGCCCCCCCACAGCCATTTATCACGTAAAATCCATTCTGAGCTCACGGGCTGTTCAAAGGCAGCCTGTGGGCTGGATTTGGTCTGCAGGCTGCAGTTTGCTGACTTAGACCCAAGCCACCATTTTAGCTACAAGAGTGTCTTTGAATTCCAGCCACCATCTGCATTTTTAGGGCTGGAAGCCATCAGTTTGGATGTGTGTAAAGGCTTCTTGGGAGTGGTGAATGTTAAATATCTGTTTTGAAAGAAGGGCATGGATCATTCAAGAAGAAGGAAGAAGAAACTTCATCGGAGGGAAAGGCATTTTAGGTGGAAGGAACGGGAGATTATAAGTAAAGAGGAGGAGAAGCTGTTTCAGAATGATGGAGTCCCTTGCACATTATTGCTAAAAGCCTACAAATCTTGGGAATTGTGGTTACTCTTCTCTCAAGTCATGTTTGCTTTTCTGCTCTTTTCTAAGCATCAAATCCTCCTCATCTCCAAGGAGACAAAGTGAATTTTGAGTCACAGCAGGCAGCAAAAAACATGGCCTCGCCTTATGTAATGGACAGGACTACTCTCCCTGCGAACCCTTCCAGACATAGCACAGTCAAATCCAACATGGGCTGGGTGCGGCAGAGGTCAGAAACAGCTGTCTCAGAATTAGCCTCCTACTTTCTGCCCATCACCTGTGCTTTCAGTCTGCACTTGGCCGCCATTTTATGGGTGACCAAGGGTGACCTCCCTGGAATCCAGACTTTCACAGGTAACTGGTGAAATCAGTTTTACTCAGATAAGAAGGGCACTGACCCACCCCTTACCATTCCCTCATCCCCACTCCTGACTCCCGTCTACAGCTGCTGGTTACACCCAAGGTACAAATAATTCCTGGAAGCAGTCCAGCATATGTGGGCACCCCAAGCCACACACCCATTCACACCATCTGAGCAATTTAAAAATAGGGTCAAATGTAGCATTTAGCTTGATCTGTCCAGCCAAGATCAGGAAATTGCCTCTAAAAGGTCAGATGATTGAGATCATTTTGCCAACAGTGTGGGATGTCAGTAATGAATAAAGATTCTGGCAGAATGAATTTATCCTGACTTTCTTTATGACATTCAAGTTCTGGGTCTGCATGAACGGCCTCAGGAATTCTAAGAAGAATTTTCTTCTCCATCATGCAGGGCTACTGTGTACACTTATGTGTTGTATGCTGCGCACAAGGGCCCCGAGCCAAGGGGCTGGAGGGGGCCGAAATCCAGTAGGATCCCCTTAAGCTACTCACTTGCAAGAGCTATGTCCACTGGGAGAGGGCACCTTTCTCTAATGCCCACACATAGGGGCTACCAAGGTGCTGACAGAATGCTTACTTCTCTGCCATTTGGTTACTGAGCTCTTTATAAAATAAATTAGATCCTCATTCTCAAAATAGGAATTATCTAGGATGAGCAAGAGTTAAAAATCAACCAAACAAGTGGAATGATTCTTAATACCATAAAAATTTCTCTCCTGGGCCCCTTCTTTAGTCTTTTCTGCACAGTTTAATTCAGTTGGTTGATTTTTCCTGAAATACATCTTGGTGGGGTTGAGGAGGAGATTGTTTTTTAGGAGTAATGTGAGAAGAAACTTCCTGGCTCAGATTTCTGAAGAAAAAATCTGTGACCTGGAGAACACTAGGTTTGGATTTAGTTCTCAAGATGTCCTTGGAACTTTTTAGTTAATGGCAGAATCTACTCTTATTTTATAGTTATCAGTACATGAGGGGTTTAGACTAAATAACCTCAAGTCTGATACTTATAATAGCTTTCATATTCCTTATTAAAACTCTGCCAGGATAATCCTCCCCAAATAAATGCCATTGTTTTGAGTTTTTGCCCATCATCACATTCCTGTTTTATAGATATAAATATTTTATGTTCGATATTTGTCAATAAGGATTATTTGAATAAACCTACAATTTTCTATAACTCTTTTTTTTTTTTTTTTTTTTTTAAAGATTTTATTTATTTATTTGACAGAGAGAGACACAGCGAGAGAGGGAACACAAGCAGAGGGAGTGGGAGAGGGAGAAGCAGGCTTCCCGCAGAGCAGGGAGCCCGATGTGGGACTCGATCCCAGGACCCTGGGATCATGACCTGAGCCGAAGGCAGACGCTTAACGACTGAGCCACCCAGGCGCCCTTTCTATAACTCTTAAATTCAACAATTTATCACAAAAATTTCCATCACTTTCTCTTAAGAAAATAATGAATTTTATTCATAAGTTCAGGCTAGAAATCATGAAAAATTTTTGGGACTTGTGGGCTTTTTGTGTGAGTTTAATTTAAAAAGCACCTTCACATTATAACATAAGAAACTATTACATCATTTCTAGAGTTTGTCATTTTCCAAATAATAAAATTCTTTTTTTTTTTTTTTTTTTTTTCCTGAAAGTGTGAGCAGTGGGGAGGGGCAAAGGGAGAGGGAGAGAGAGAATCTTAAGCAGGCTCCATGCTCAGTATGGAGCCTTGTTGCAGGGCTTAGTCTCACGACCCTGAGACCATGACCTGAGTCAAAATCAGGAGTCGGAGGCTTAACAGAGAGAGCCACCCAGGCATCCCTGAAATAATAAATTTCTTGATGATATAAAATTTATATTATTTAGTCTCCCATGGTGAACTCTATCTTGAATATGATAGGTGCTCAAGTGCTCTTAACTGAATGCATAAATGGATGGATGAATGAACATCTTTCATTTCATAAATATCTGCAACCTGTTTTGGTCTTTTTTTGTTTTTGTTTTTGTTTTGGTCTTTGACAGATTAGATGAACTAGCTACTGTGAAAAGACTTGGGAAGATTGGAGACTACTGATAAAGATTTTGCATTTCTTAAATTGGTGAAATGTATTCTATTAGTATATACATTTTCAGACATTGTTCAGACATTCAGAAGCAATACCCATTTCCCCTTCCTTGGCAACAAACAGAACTCTAATTGCGTTCAGAAGCACCCTCCAAGTGCTTTTGGGATGTTCCAGGGAATGGATAATGATTGGTTTAAGCTGTAATAGTGGTCCCATCTTCTCATTAGTGACTGTTATAAGCAGGGACACGTGACAACATTCTGACCAATAACCATGGTAGTATGTTCTAAGGGACCTCCGTGAAAGTTTTTCCTTGCTCTTAAAAAGAAGTCTGTGGAAATAAAAAGTCTCTTGTCTGCTACAGAGTGTTGTGTCTGCACGCGGCATCTGGAACAGTCATTTTAAGACTGTGAGAGGAGTTAGCCTGAGAAGAACATGATGAGGTAGACAGAGCAGGAAGAGGGACGGAACCCGGGTTCTGATGACATTGTTAAGCTGCAGATGGAATCAACACCGAAGCTCTTCTTTCTTCAACTTCTTGTCATGTGAGACAATAAATAGCTGTATTATTTAAGGTATTTGAGTTGGATTTTCTGTTGTGTGAAGCTTAAAACATTTAACAAGTAACTCCATCTTCATGCTTACTGATGTTCATAAATACTCATAGATTATATTACTTGGGGATACCCAGAACTTGACTCAATTTATCTTGTTGACCTGCTCAATAATTAGTCTCTGATAATTCTGAATAACTAAATGTTACTACCACACTCAGGACAGTAGTTATATCTGCTGACACGTGAAACTTGGGAAGCTTTCTTCCGTGAACACACTGCCTATTGGGGTGTTATAGATTATAGAATAGCAGAAGATACAAGACCCCCACAAGAGATCAGTAAGACTTACTCCTTCTCTTCCTTCTATTATATGAACTGATGAGAAGGAGCCCCTCTTGGAAGGAGTCTGGGAAATTTATAGTTATTTTTGAATTAAATATATATGTGAAGAACAGGAACATTGGCTTACTTCCTTGCAGTATAGGATACTACACAGCAGTATAGGATACTGCACACCAGTCTTTCAAGATTCTTCTAGCTGACTGGTCTTGTTCTATTCCTGTACTTCTTAATGCTCCTTAAATTCCAGGGACCAGTAGGAGAGGGAGGTCATAGTAGGTGTAAAACAATAAATATTTAAAAAATATATTAAATTAAAAAAATCAAAATATACTTTATTAAAAATATAAATGAAAAAAATTACATTATTAATTTAGACCAGTGGCTTGAAATTAGGGGGGAAAAAACCCCCTCTTTCTTTTAATGAAATCTTATCAGAAGGTCAAAGTAGATTTACTCGGCTTGACCCTGATTGTTTCAGTCTCTTTCAGCTTCTGGCAGTGGCTACTCAGGTAAGACTGATCTTCCTTGGGATGACACATTAACTTCTAGAGTGGCTTTGGGATTTCCTGGAGGAAGTCTTGTGTCCTGTGAAAAGAATGCAAACTGAAGACACATGTGTTCATTATAGTGATAGACACTGAGATGGACAGAGAGGTTTAACACATTGTCCTGACCTCAGAAATTTACTATCTGGTTGGGGAAATAACTGGTCATAAACAGTAAATACTAAGCTCCAATTAAGTGATATAGAATGCAAATTCAGAAGTGAAAGATGATTGTGACTGGAGCTTCAGATCTGGCTCTGGACTGGAATGAATATTATTTTATATGCATCTTTTCAAACTCGTGTGAAGTAGAATTGCTTTGAGGAAGAGTATTTGCATTTTTAATTTTTATTGTCAATTTGCTTTGCAGAGAGGTCATACCGATGTTCGAGAGAGGCTATCATCCTACTTATCCTCAGTAATACAGTGTTATCAACACTTTCGATCTTTGCCAATTTGATAGTTTAAAAATGATATCTCATCACTGAATTAATTTGCATTTCCTTTTTTATGAATCAGATTCATTATCTTTTCATATGGTTAAGAGTAATTTATATCTCATTTTCTGTGAACTGTCAACTCATATTTTTTGTTCATTTCTTTCAGCTGTACTATTGTCTTTTAGTGTAAGACCCCTTTAAGGAAACTAGCCCTTTGCTTGTAACTCCTTCATTTTAGTGATGAAAGATGTAAGCTGTTGTTTCATTGTTCATTCATCAATATCTATGAAACACTCATTCGGTGCCTGCACTGCACTTGGCACAGGAGTTAGATATAGCCCCTGCCTTCAGGAAGCTTCCAGGCTATGGGAGATACAGTACCTTTCCCATGTCTTATTGATCTAGTATAAACAAGGTATAGGGAGATATTGGAGCTCAAGGGTGCAGCACCATTTAACCCATGGGAAGAGTTGGGGAGACTCAGGAAAGTATTTGTGGAGCACATGACACAGTTGAATCATAGAGGACAAGGGAGACTTAGCCAGAACACAGAGAGGAGATTTACATTCAGGTAGAGAGACCAACTTATACAAAAACACAAGCACAGTGTCTTTGAGGAGTTCAGCATATGAATTCAGAGTGGCTGGAGAGCAGGTTAAAAGTGAGAGAGTGTAAGAGCTGAGAGTAGCAGCAGGGCTGACATCATATCATGACAAACTCATGCCAAGAAATTTGGAGTTTATCTCAAGGGCACTGGAAAGCTAATAAAAAAAAATATCTATCTATCTATCTATATATCTTCACTTTAAATTATTATAATTTATAATGAATAACTTTACATTATGGAAAGCCACAAAATGAAAACTCAAAGTCTTCCACTTCCTTGTCCCCTCCCCTACAGTTCTAGTCTTCAGTTTTTACAGTTTATATTTATTTTCATAATAAATATATTGATGTTCATATTTCTTGATTTATCAAGCTTAACAGTACTTATGGACTCTCCACAGTGAAAGATGAAGAATTTAGCTCATTTCCACTAACTCCCACACTCCCAATTTTTTTGAGAATTTTAAGCATGTGAGGGACCTAATTAGATTAGAATTTTAGAAAGATAATTTTGCTAACATGTGAAGGGTGCTCTGGTAGCTGTTGTAGTAATTGGGGCAAGAAGGTGGGATGGGGGTGGGGTTAGTGGAAGGTACTTGGAAAGGTTAGGATGGCAGCTGACTAGGAGTTATTAGAGGGAGGGAGAGGGTGGGTGCTCTTTGGGTGCTAACAGGTGCTACACCAGGTGGTACTTACACTCTGAGATAGGGATGCAGGAGGAGACAGCGATTTTAGCAGGGAAGGAAGATGATGAATTTCACTTTGGATATGTTGAGTTTGACATGTTTTTGGGAATCCAGGTAGAGATGCCTTCTGAGGCAGCTGGACACAGAATTGTAGCACTCAGGAGTCAGACCTGGGCTGGCAGAGATAGATTTTTGAGTCAGGCATCAACCTATAGTTTATTCATTTTCTCACTTATTCTTGCAACATATATTTATTGTCTTCTATGAGCTACATGCTGGGTATAAAATGGTGACAGCAGATAAGTTTCTTTACCTCATGGAGCTTTCAGAGAGGTGGGAGATAGACAGTAATACATAAACTTATAAAAATATGCCTAATTACAGATTGAGGTAGGTGCTATGAAGAAAAGAATACAATTTATGAGATAGAATAACAGCATAAAACAAATTTAAACGGGGGGGAGAAATATGTGGGTATTTCTTCTCTACACCTTCTCTACACCTGGACCTGCAGGGTGCAGAGCATTAAGGAGGTCTTAAACAGAGGGCCTTTAAAATTAGAAGTCATGGGCAGACCAAGCCCTAATCTTCATGGAGCTCGGGATAAAATACCAGCTGATGGAAGCCCCACGAAATACCTAAACATCATAAATCAAGACAACAAAGTGTTAATAAATATGTTCTATTCCCCTACTGGGACAAATATACCTTCATGATGATAAAATAGAAAAATATGTGTAAAGACCAAGAGTTAGCATTTGTCAATGACAACTGAATTTGTCACACATGGCTGGGTCTTCTGTTAATGGGTTGAGATGTCTGGATGAGCAATAAAATTAAGACACATATCATGTTCTGTTTCTTGAACTGGGTGCTGGTTATTATTTGCTCTGAAACTTCATTGAGCTGTACACGTATGATTTGTGCACTTTTCTGTATTGTTATACCTTAGCAAAGAGTTTTATAAATTTATCGTATACTAATGTCATAAAATTTATTCTTCTTGTTTTTATTTCAGCACAAATCATAAGTGTTATAATCAAGATTTTAAACACAATTTGTGTATCGTTGACTGTAATGTTCAATGAGACAACTTATCTATAGTCATTGTAATTCATTGTAATTCTTTGTCTAAATTGAGACTGTGCCTTGATCTCAAATGATCAGAAAATTGTCTGTAGAGAAATTAGTTTCAGGATAACTTATGGGTGGATCTTCTTCATATCCATTTCTTTATATTTTATTAAAATGTCACTTTGTTGTGTTTTTCACATGTAGTTATTTCTCATTTAGGAAAATAATTTACTCTAAATAGAAATACTTTAAATTCTTTTAAAAAGAAAACATCTACGCTTAGATCTATTTCTTTTTATAATATATAACAAGTAATAGTCCATACCAAATAACTGTAGCCAGAACAAGTACGGAAGTAATTTCATTTTTCTAACAAGACCACAATTTGTTTTTTATTCGAGGATCTTCTGTTATTTCACTTCATTCTTCTAATGGATTCTAAGGTCTAAGGTAAGTCTAATTGCTTTAGCAGTATCTAGTTGGCATTCCCGTCATGTGCTCAAAAGCAGTTGTAAAGTCAAATTTACTGTTTTATGAAGGTTTCTGTGTTTTGGCAAATCCATAAAATATTTGTATAGTCTTTCAATTTTTTCAAAGAAAGTTATCACCCACAGCATATTTGAAGTCATATCTCATATAGTGCCAAATACAAACAATGAGTCATATATGACTTCTGTATTTTGGGCCAAAATTCTGGCTTGCATACATTTTTCTTTCCAACCATGTTGACCTCATTCTTTTAGGCTTTCGACAATTAAAAAAATTATTAAAATAAAATTATTTTATTTATTTCTTTTGAAGATTTAAATAAATGGTTTGATGTTTTTATAAATATTGTATACTTTGCAATTCTAGCATGTAATGTCCATTTAGTTGTCCATGTAAATGTGGTGGGTGCTAAGATGTGCCATCCAGATTGTCTGCAGGACCAACCCTTCACTTCTGAGCTACTGGAGTGCTTGCTTCTGATGGTGCCCTCTCTAGGAATTGCTCTCTGTTGAAGGTAATTGCTTTACCCAAAGTTATACCTTCTCCCCTAGAACAGCCTTTGTTAGTGGGGTCAATTTGAAGGTTCCACCATTGGAACAGTTCAGAAGGGCCAACCATCTCTGCTCCAGAACTTTTAATAATATTGACTGAGGCTTCTGTTTTAACTACAACTACATCACAGTTCAGTTTCTCCCTGTTCAATCCTGATTCCTTCATTGCTCTTCCCTACTGAGTATTTTTTTTTCCCCCGTAAAAACTCTAATAATTTCAGAGTCTCAGAGTTTGATCCCAGGAAACCTAACCTATGATCAAGAAGAGTCAACCTAAATCTTCATGCATGTTATCTAGGCTTACAGATATACAAATTTTGGAGTCTTTTAAATTGTTTAATATTGAAAATCATTCCAAAATATTATGTGAACTTACTACAAATATGTGCTAATCTGTGAACACCTCTGGAACCACAAATTGGAAGTGAAGGAGAAGCAAGAAAAAGGATGTTTAGTAGTAGTGGGAAGTGATATTTTGTAAAAGGGTCTATTGAATTTATACTGAGAGGAAAAATTTAAAGGATTATCTTTTCTTTTCTTTTGATGAAAATTTCTGGCATTCAATCCTCCTCAAAACTTGGAAGCAGTGTCTGCATCTAAAATGGGCAGAGATGCAACCTACAACCGTTCATGGCATTCATCCAGCATTTTGTGGTCATAGGACAAGAGATGTGGAAAAGCATTTCCTGCAGCCTGATATACAGGATCCTCAGGACAGAAGACTTTTTCCTGTGGTATTTTCAGAGTGAGAAGGAAAACACAGGACCCTGGAGAATGCCAAAAGCTAAGAAAAGGACCGAGGGAGGAAAACCTGCAGAGACCTAAAGGAGCTTCTGGAGAGGAAGAGAGTAGAACTGTTAGGTTGAACCATGTGAAATTGTTGATATTTGACTTTTAAAAGATTAATATACCATTTTTTGAAAGAGTAGTTTTAGGCTCACTGCAAAATGAGGTGAAAAAGTAGAGAGAGATCCCGTATACATATACATAGGGAGAGTTCCAAACCCCAAAAAGCCTCCCTCACAGTCAAATCTCCCACCAGACTGGCACATTTATTACAATCAATGAATCACCATTGATGCATCATTGTCAATCAAATCCATAGTTCACATGAGGATTCACTCTTGGTGTTGTACATTCCATGGGTTTTGACAAATATATAGTGACGTGTATTCATCATTATAATATACAGAATAGTTTCACTGTGCTAAAATAATTCCCTGCATTCTACTATCATCCTTTTCTTTCTTGGCTATTTGACTATTTTTTGAGCTAAAAATACAGTTACTTCATACATTTCAGTGTAAAGAAGAGAAAGGATTACATTTATTCTAAAGGAGAAGAAAGTTCTAAGTCTGACAGTGTGGTCAGCAGTGTTCATTAGGTAAGATGAGGGATGGGATCAGCTCTTTGGATTTAGCAACTGGGGCCTTGGTAAGACTACTTACAGTGAAACAGTGGGGCTGGAAGTGAAATCCTAGCAAGAAAAATTGTGATCAGACAGGGAAAAATGGGAAATCAAGAGAGTGGAACTTCTGGCAAGAAATTTCCTTCTGAAGAGCAGCATTTTGACACCTGAGCTCCTTTATTGGTCTGGGAGCTCCTTGATGGTATCTCCAAAGTTCAGCACACTATGTACTAACTGGTTCATGGCAGACCCTCAAACGTTTGTTGATTGGTGAACAAGAGGAAAATAACTAGATAAAGGAAAGTTTGGTTGTTGTTGTTCTTGTAAGAAGGCAGAGATTTAAGCTGTTTAAGACAACAGGGCAACTAGTAGAAAGGGAGAAATGGAAGCTGAAGGAATAAGAGAATGTCATAGATGGTGAAAGATCCTTAAGCAATGAGGTGGGATGGTAGTGCTGGGGAAGGGGATCTAGGGCTGGGTAGAGCAGTGAATCTTGGCCTGGAGAGTGATTCTGGTCGCCTTTCACACATACGGATGTGTACAGAGTGCCCTGAGCATTCATTATTTTTAGAGTATGGGGAAGGTCATTTCAACCATCCAATCCTGACCTTTTTGCTGCACTATGTGCTGAATAGAAAGGAATGCACTAAACAGGATTTGTTTTCTGCAAAGCAAGCTCTTCGATTCTTCTCTTGGTGCAAAATGCACAGGATGACTTCATATCAGAGGGGCAAAGACAAATCATCAGAGCTTGCACTGTATTCCTTTTATGTGTGGATAGAGCTATTTCCTACATAGGATCAACTGGTCTTTTGAGGGTTGTTGCCTACACTTACAAATAGTACCAAAAGGTGTGAGTGCTCTTTCCTCGCTCTGTACCCCTGTTTTCATTCTGTTATCTACTGGTATGTAACAAACCATCCCAAACTTAATGGCACACAACAACAATAATATATTATTATTATTTCTTATAGTTTGAGGGTTGACTGGAATCAACTTGGTGATCCTCATTTGGGCCTCTGGAGCTTCTTAAAAGCTTGAAAGCTTCCAGACTTTCCAAAGTTTCCCAAAGCTTTCCATCTTGAAGGTTTCCTCATATAGTCTGGCAGCTGATGATGGTGTCTGGCTAGGATTTCGGGGGAAGCTATTAGCTGGAGGCTGTTGGCCTACATGGACCCTCTCCATATGACCTAGGATTCCTAATAGTATGGCAGCTGGAGGCCAAGGGCAAGGATCCCTTGAGAGATTGAGCAGAAGCAATTTGCCTTAGAGGTTAGAAGTGAGTCACTGGGACCAACCCATTTTCAAAGGAAAGAGAATTAAATTCTATCTCAAGGTGGGAGGAGGGGCAGTGAAACAGAGAGTGGCAAAGGCGAAAGGGTATAACATTTGGAATCAGGAGACTTGACTTGGTGGACAGTTTGCTATGTAAGATCACTTAACACTATATTCTCTTAAGCTTGCTGATGAAGATATCAAAATACAATATCAGTGTTTGCTGGGAATCCTGCATCTGCATTCAGTATCTCTGTAGCCTGTATTACCTCTAAATTCCTTCCAAATGCCATGTATATATGTGTAGCTTTCCATATACTGGCATTCAAGAAGTTAATATTTGAATCTTCAATAGTAATGTATGGCTAATGTTTAGAGAATGCTTACAAGCACCAAGCACTGTAGCACTTGCATTATATACACGGTTTTATCCAATCTTCACAGCTTTTCTATGTGATTGGCTTTATTATTTTGTTCCTTTTAGACACAATGAAACTAAGGCTTAGAAATTTTAAGTGGGTTGTCAAGGATTCAGACTCAGGGAATTTATTTCCAGGACCACATTCTTCATCATTTTGCTTTATGTCGTCCCTTTCAACTTGTTGCAAGTCATCGGTGCCTATGACCTGTGGTAATTTCTTAGATGTGAATCTGAAACTTTTTCCCCACGAGGTTCACCTCTGGAGGCAAGTCACTTACCTAAGAGAATGAGTTGTGCTAGGAATTGCTTGGATATTGCAGGTTCCAAAGTGCTTAGCATAGCCAGCCCCTTCACATTTTTGCTAGCGACTACATAGTCAAATTCTTCCAACCTTCTGTGAATAAGCCTAGGAGACTTGAGGGTAGGGTATGCATGTGTAGGAGGGCTAATGAGCACATGCTGACCTGACTGAGCCTGACTTTTTATATTCTTTTCCTATTTATCTGAATCCATAGTCTCCTCTATTAGTCCTTAATATAGTCTATCCAGCCCCAGTGTCTTCCTCCTTGGGCAGTTGGCAACCCCAACATTAAGGACATAATTTGTAACTAACTCCTAGACAATTTTCCAAAGATGGAAAGGGCTGACTAGGCAAGCAAGGAGTTTCTCATCTCTAAAGTGAAGATCATTTGTCAAATATATAAGAACTAAATAAGTAAATAAATAAGATCATAGCTACCATTTGTTTGGTGTTAGGCACAATGTTAAACATCTTAAATATATAACCTCCTGTGTTCATGATAAACCTGAACACTGTCTATTTTCAGCATTTTTCAGTTGAGGAAACTGAGACCCAGGGAAGTTAAGTAACTTAACTAAGGCCATGTTTCAAGAAGTGCCAAAGCCAACCATTTCATCCAACTTCAAAGCATCCTCTCTTTTCACTAGAGCTCATGTCTGTCTCACTGTGGGCTAGGTGCTTAAACCATCGTGACCTTCAGATCTCTTCTAATTCAGAGATTCTACAAGTCTATGAGCTTTGGTGTCAAGGCATGAAATAATACTGTATGAGGTTTCCTTCCCACTTGTTTTTCTTTTCTTCATTTTTCTGGGGGGGGGGGAGTAGTCCAGAAATTGAAGTGATTAATACATCTTCATAATTCTTTTAACAAACAAGTGAATACGTGGTTTTCACACTCAAATCAAACCCAAGGTTGTTTTCTGACTGTTGATGGGTCTTTGCAGAAGGTAGTCATTTATAAATTAGGTAGAGCTTGTGCCTGTTTGCCCTAGCTGGAGTGGAGAGAATGAGCCATGAGGGTCTGTGGGAGTGTGGGGGTCATGCTGGGGGAGGTGAGTTGAAAGACAACTACCACAGTCACAAATATGTTACACCTGGGTGGCCTCTGGGTGTTTGGGAAGGATTACAAGTACTACATATAATACAAAAGGAAAAAAAAAGAGGGGCAGGGGAGTTGGGTCTGGCCCAAGAACTTATGATCTGACTCATAGAAGCATGAAAACATTTGAGAGAAGGGGAAGATGTGTGCTATTTAGGCAGATATGAATGCACACATATAGGACAGCAAATTTGTGACTTTGAGAGTGTGCTGGAACTTTTTCATGCCCCAAATAAGGAACTGGAGTGCCACTTAAGTTGTGCTCAGGCTTAAAATGTGCTAAATGAAAAAACATACTATGCATTCTGTCTTCATACTAGCATGCAAACCAATGCCTATTTAACCCCATGTCATTTGTGCAGGCACCTAAACTACCATGTAACTCAAAACTTGAAAAACTGAGATGGTGGGTCTTGAAAATCTACACTAAAGGGACCTACAATTAAGACTTCATATCATAGTAGTATTTTACAAGAAAGAATAATTAAATATAAATTATGATGATTGATCATTTCCTTTATGAAAAGCTGTTTTGTAGGTCAGGAAGTATAACTACAGTATAACTCATGTTTTTGTTGTTTTGGTTCCTTTTAATACTTTGTTCCCTTATGTTCCTTTTTTAAAAAAAGATTTTATTTATTTGTTTGTTTAGAGCACGCATGCAAGTGAGGGTAGGTGCAGAGGGAGAGGGAGCAAGAGAATCTCAATCAGACTCTGCACTGAGTACGGAGCCCGACTCAGGATTCTATCTCAGACCCTGAGATCATGACCTGAGCTGAAACCAAGGTTGGAAGCTTAACCGAGTGAGCCACCCAGGCACCCCTGTTCCCTTGCATTCTCTTTTTTTTCTTTAAGATTTTTGTTTTGTTTTGTTTATTTATTTGAGAGAGAGAGAGCACAAACAGGGGGAGCAACAGAGAGAGAGGGAGAAGCAGGCTCTCTGCTGAGCAGGGAGTCCAACGTGGGGCTCAATCCCAGGACCCCGGGATCACGACCCAAGCCAAAGGCAGATGCTCAACTGACTGAGCCACCCAGGCACCCCTCCTTTGCATGCTTATATGCTATACTATATTATATAGAATGGGCTTACCCATGTAGTTTTTGCTCCAACAAAACAGTGTTTTGGAAAATCTATTACTCTCTGCCTATTAACAGATTTCCAACATAAAAAAAATTAGAGTGTGTGTCCTAAGAGTTAGGTAACAAAAAATACAAGTGCAGAAATGGAAGAGAATGGACAAAAGATAAAGTTGCGCTTGCTAAAGATAGCATTTTGCAAAAAGAAAACAGAACGGGGGTCAAACATTTTGGGGAAACACTACAGATAATATTCCCTTCAGATAGTGACCATGTACATTAGCATATTAAATGTTCTGAGAAGTCCTGTAATTAAAAAATTGATTTACCTTTTTTAAAAAATTGAAGTATAGTTGACATACAATGTTACATTAGTGTCAGGTGCATAACATAGTGATTTGACAACTCCATATATTGTGCTAATGCTCACCAAAAACTGATTTACTTTTTAGACAAACGTTTCCCAACTAATTTTGATCTTTTTACTTATTTTTTAATACACTATAACTATTAGTAACTCATGGAACTAGTGTTCTGCATCACATCTTGGGATGCTGGTTTAGGACCCTTTTTGCTTCTATCCTAGGCCTCTACGGAAGGTTGCTAATACTTGTCTTACCCAGTGCGAAGCTGAGAATTAAAATAATAATAATAAAACTAAAGTTGTATAGCACAATTCAGCTTATGAAATGCTGTCACATGTACTTTCTCTGTCAATCTTCATGGCAACACTCTGAGCTAGACATATTGTTCCAATTTTCTAGATGAGGGAACCGAGGCATAGAGAGTTGAAGTGGTTGTTATGGTAGGACATGCACAAGAGAAAGGAGTTGAACCTTAGCCTTCTGCATCTAAATGACAGACCCATACTGATTGTACTAGTAGACATTTTTAAAATGAATCTATATACTTAATTGAGCATGTGTAACTGGCTGAGGAGAGGAGAGGAAAGGGATGGGTGCAATTGTGTAAACATCAGTGAAGATCCTAGTCTTTCTCTGGACAACCAGCACTCCCTGCTGGAGCAGATGTGTGGATGTGGAGAGCTTTCTTGTTCTCTTTAGGCCAGTATTTTGCTCCAGGGGATTGCCCTAAGAGAAGACCAAAGTAGTTTAAGGAGAGAAGGGTAGACTAGGCTACTCTGGAAGTTCAGACCAAAGAGTGCAGAATCCATCCATCTTCAATATCTCCCATGGATGCTGGAAGAAAATGGTTTATTTTGTTTATTGACATGGATTCTGTAATGACTCCATGTTTATCATGATTTGAATGATTCAGTTAACATTCTTATTAACTAAACACTTTAATCATTGGGAAGAAAGGACATAGCACCATGACTGAACTGCAGAATATTTTATCCCTGTATTTGGTAATTGGATCATGGATAAAAACAAGGGCAATAAAATTTGTCAGTTCCCAGAAAGATTTCTAAATAGTCACAGCCAAAAGTTTTTAACCAGAATTCTTAATGGCATGGGAAATTAAAAATTTCACAATACTGTTCTCAAAATCAAAGTTTTAATCTCTAATATATATGCATGTGACTGTGTGCGTTTGTGAATGTATGTTCATACAGCTGCACGAAGCACAATATACTTAGACTATAAGATCTTCATGAGAAACCTAATTTTAAGGTCAGCTATTGAATTCAAAGCTGGAAGATCTTTTCATAGTATGAATCAAGAAACAATCATAAACAGGAAAAAAGACTTATAAATAATAGAGGGGAGAAATTCAGGTCACAATATGCCCAGAAGCCATACTTTTTTTCTTCCCTCAAGTAAGGAGATCTCTAAAAATACAGTCTTTATAGATATAGAAAACATTTTTTTATAGAGATCTTTTGTAGGAGACCATTTGCAGATAATATTCCAGAACATATTTCCCTGTCAGAATTTTCCTGAATTTTCCTGAATTTTCAGTATTTGCATGTGTGATAATGCATAGGAACATAATGAGCTACACCAATAAAGTCATAGTTAAAATGAAGCCAGTTGTTGAATTAGAATGTATAGGTTAAAATGGAAGTTCTAGCAGGTGAAGAAATTGGGACTGTGTTGTAAACATGTTGCTATTAAATTTGATACGAGAATGGGGTATGGATCAACATATCCCATTGACACTAATGTGATCAGAGGATTAAGACAGAAGACCATAGTTGGGACTAGAATCCTGAGGGTTTCATTATTACTCTTTCCTCTAGGATTTTATTCAGGTGAGAACAAAAGACAGCTGTAGGAGCAAATTTCTCAGTCACAAGAAGTTTCCTAGGCTGTCCATGGTTGGTAGAGGGGCTCAACTACACGATCAAAACCCAGGCTTGTTCTGTCTTCCCCTGCCACCATCTTTTATGTGTGGCTGTTGTCTTCAAGGTTGCATGTAATTTGCTTCATTTCTGGGAATCGTATCTATATAACACTCAGGAGAATGGTTGAAGGGTCGAAAACCATCATGAACTTGTCTTCTTTTTTTTTCTTAAAAGTGTTATTTTATTATAAGCTATATCATACATACAAAAGAGTCCAAATAATGTACATGTAATGTGTACACACACACGTGATTCAAAACAAAATAATATAATGAAAACCTGTTACAACTGTCCTAGAATAAGAAATAGAATGTAGAACATAGCCAGTATCCTGGAAGCCTCCTGTATCCTTCTTCTATTCCATCTCCCTCTCTCCTTACCTGAGATAAATACTGGTTTGTTTTGCATTTTTTTGGTTTGCTTTAATTTTGTTATATATGTATGCATCTTTAAGCAATATGTGTTTGAGTTTTGCATGTTTTTGGCCTTTATGTAAAGAGTCTTCTTTATGTTTTCTTCTGCAACTTGCTTTTTTGCTCACTATTTGATTTAAGGTATTTATTCATTTTGATGCTATTCATTTTCACTGAACTATGGTTTTTCTTTGTTTGACTATATATCAGTCCAGTCTCCAATTTAAGTTGTATTCTGTTTTTTCCCTGTTTTAAGGAAGAAAGCTAGACCCCCTTGTGCATGCACAGAAGATTTTCATACCTAGGAGTGGAATTGCTGTTATAAGTTATGTTAATTTCCAACTTCTGTAGATAATGGCCAATTCTTTTCAGGTATTGTATCAATTTTCTTTCCCACCAACAATGTTTAAGATTTCTGTTTCTCCACCTCCTTGCCAACATCATTATCATTTAATTTCTGTGAGTATGATGGGTATACAATAGTATCTCAATGTGTTTACTTTGTATTTTTCAGATTACAAATGAGTATACTTCTTCAATTTTTTTTGATATTTATGTTTTCTCATCTGTGAAATGCCTGGACAAGTCTTTTATCCATTTATCTATTTTGCGGGGGGGGGGCTGATTTTCTGAATTCTAGTTCCCTATTATTGATTTGTGTTACAAATATGATCTCCTATCTTGTGGCTTACCTTTGCCTGATCTTTATGGTGCCTTTGAATAAACATGGCTAAGATAAAATTGATAATTTCTGTTTATAAGTTTTGTCCTTTGGTTTTGTGTGTTTTATGTCTCATTAAAAAATCCTCTTACCATAGGGGGCACCTGGGTGGCTCGGTTGGTTGAGCATCGGACTCTTGATTTCGGCTCAGGTCATGATCTCAGGGTCCTGGGATCCGGCTCTATGCTCTGTGCTCCACGCTCAGTGGGGAGTCTGCTGGACATTCTCTCTCTCTCTCCTTCTCCCTCTGCCTCTCCCCTCCATGCATGCACTCTCTCTCTGAAATCTTTAAAAAACTCTCTCACCTGAGATCATAAACATATTTGCTTCCAAAGGCTTTCATGATTTGCTTTTCATATTTAAGCCCACAATCTATTTGAAAGTGATTTTTTAATATAGTATGAGGTTGAGACAGTTTTATTTTTTTCCATGTAGATCCCCATTTGTCCCACCATTGCACTGATATCCAAAGCCATCTCTTCATCAAGCTCCCATATGGGTATGGATCTATTTCTCGGCTCTCTCTTTTGTTTCAGTTGTCTAGTTGTCTATTTTGCTGAGCTAGTATTGCCCTCCCCTAATTGCAGTGCTTTCATAATCTTGCTTTCTGGCCTTCTTTATCAGGAGTACCTTACCCATTTTGTCTTCTCTATATATGTCAGCTTGTCATGAAAAATTCTGTTGGAATTTGGATTGCAGTTTCATTGAATTTAAAGGTCAATTTGGGGAGAATTAACATGTTTATAATATTAAGTTTCCCCATCTAAATATATGGCAGATCATTGCATGTATTTAGTCCTCTAAAAAATACCACTTTAGAAAGCAATAAAAATATGGTATCTAGGAATAAATCTGGAAAATATACGTAATAACTTAAAGGAGAAAAAACTTTATTGAAGATATATTTTCTAATGTTTTGTTAGTGGTGTACAGTAATGTAATTGACTTTTATATATTAATCATATATCCAACAATTCTGTCAAACTCTCTTTTTAATTCTAATAATTTTTCTGGCAATTCTTTTGTGTTATATATGTTCGTATGTTATATATTCACAGATGAATAATGATGGCTTCCTTTTCCTTTCCAAGCCTAATGTTTTTTATTCCTTTTTCCTGCTTTTTATTGTAACTAAGGACTTCAATACAATGTTGAATAGAAGTGGTGAGAGAAGGTATTCCTATTTTGGTCTTTATTTAAAAGAGAAGGATTTCAATATTCACTGTTAAGTGTGAGATTTGCTCTGGTCTTTCTTTCTTTCTTTCTTCTTCTTTCTACTTCCTTCTCTTTACCAGTTAAGTATATTCACTTCTAGTCCTGTTTGTTAAGGATTCTTTTAAAATCACAAATGGACATTGAGCTTAAATAATGTTTTTGCTATATAAATTTAATCTTATAGCTTTTCTAGTCTTTATCTATTAATGTAGCTGTGATGCACACGAAAACATGTCACTCAGCTTTCCCATTGCAAGGAGAGTAATTGACTGTGGCCCCCGCTTCTCCCTAACTGGATCTAACACTGTGTTCACATGGAGGCCCAAACTTCCTATGGGCTGCTGCCAGCCAATGACTAAACAGGGTGAGAATTCTAATGCAGGCTATTTCTGCAAAATGTGGGACTCCCTGATGAACCACTGTGGCTTTTGGTGTTGAGTTGTATAAGATCTTTATATATTTTGGATATTAACCCTTTATCAGATATGTCACTTTCAAATATCTTTTCCCATTTAGTTGATTATCTTTTAGTTTTGTTGATTGTTTCCTTTGCTGTGCAAAAGCTTTTTATTTTGACGTAGTCCTAGTAGTTTATTTTTGCTTTTATTTCTAGACATATCTAGAAAAATGTTGCTATAGCTGATGTCAGAGACCTTACAGCCTATGCTCTCTTCTAGAATTTTTATGGTTTCTGTATTTTCTTTTTTTAAAGATAGTATTCTGGTCACCCAATTCTTCAAGATTGGTAGAAAATAAAATAAGAAGAACTGTAACTCTGGAACACATCTGGCCCTTGAACAATGTGGGGGTGGGGTGCCCATCCCCTGCACAGTCAAAATCCATGTATGGCTTTTGATTCTCCAAAAACTTAACTACTAATAGCCTACAGCTGACTGGAAGCCTTACTGATAACATAAACAGTCAATGAACACATTTTTGTATGTTATATGTATAATCTTACAATAAAGTAAGGTAGAGAAAAGAAAATATTATTAAGAAAACCATAAGAAAAAAAAAAAGAAAACCATAAGGAAGGAAAGATATATTTTAGTACTCTATTTATCAAAAAAAATCTGCATATAAGTGGACCCATGAAGTTCAAACCCATGTTGTTCAAGGATCAGCTATAATTGATCAGCAATGAAAAAACAGTCACACTGAAAGTTAAGCCAACACTGGGAAAAAAGGTGACCATTTTAGAGCTCATAAAATAGTCAATGAAGACAATATTGGACTTAGTCTGTTTTATAAAAACTGATTTCAAAATATTGCAGAATTTTCTCATTGTGAGAGGCTCCAAAAGGGGAGATAATTCAAAGTAGATGGGCATCCCTTAAAATGAAATATATATATTTTTAATTTAAATTCAATTTAGGTAACATATACTGTATTATTAGTTTCAGGGATAAATTTAGTGATTCATCAGTTGCATATAACACCCGGTGCTCATCCTCTTTAATGCCCATCACCCAGTTACCCCATCCCCCCCCACCTCCCCTCCAGCAATCCTCGTTTGTTTCCTATAGTTAAGAGTCTCTTATGGTTTGCCTCCCTCTGTGTTCATCTTATTTTTCCTTCCCGTCTTCTATGTTCATATATTTTTTTCTTAAAAAAGTGAAATTATATGGTATTTGTTTTCTCTGATTTATTTCATTTAGCATAATACCCTCTAGTTTCTACCATGTTGTTGCAAATGGCAAGATTTCATTCTTTTTGATGGCTGAGTAATATTCCATTGTGCATATATACCCATTCCATTGTGCACATCTTCTTTATCCATTCATATGTCTGACAATATGATACAAAATGATTATGGTAAGGAAAACTATAGAAACAACCAACAGAACCAATGAGGCTCTAGGAGGGCTTGCTGGTGAGCTCAGTTTAAAAGCCACCTCCAAAAAAAATGAAGATGAGAAAAGAGCCAAATGTCACTGGGTCATAGTTTGAGATATCAATTCTTATGTTTCTTTTTTTTCTCACTGTATTTTCTCTCTTTCCACCCTCCTTTCCTGTCTATTTAAGTAATAGAGTGGCTCTAAACTTCATTGTCTCAGAAGAGATATGTGGGTAAGGTGGAACATCTAAAAGACATTCTAGCTTTTGTTTCTAAGAGTTTAAGCCCTTTGAAGTCTTTAAGAAAAAAGGATGAGAGATTTTTTGGGTCAGGGCATAGTATCTAGGGAGAGTATTACTCTTCCAGGTTTGACAGAGATTGCCTGTAGGAAGCAGAGTGTCTATAGACGACTGGAGTAGAGAAGACTTGTGCCCTGCTCTTTGGCTTGTGCTCATTCATGGACACACCTGATGATTCTTTAGCACATGGTTTTCTATGAGGCAAAAGCTCATAAATATTTGTTAAATATTTGGGAGTCAGAAACCTAGAATGTAATGATTTGTGAAGAATTTTAAGGATAACAGAAAGAGGGGTGCCTGGGGGGCTCAGTCAGTTAAGTGCTGACTCTTGGTTTCACTCAGGTCATGATCTCCGGGTTGTGAGATCAAGCCCCATGTTGGGCTCCATGCTTGGTGGGGTTCTGCTTGGGATTCTCTTTTCCTCTCCCTCTGCCCCTTCCCCACCTCGCTAAAATAAATACATAAGTGAAATCTTAAAAAAAAAGAAAGAAAGAACTTTTGAATAACTTCTTAATAGAAAGGAGAAAAAGGAAGGAAAGCATACTATTTGGCCCAGGAGTATATGAAATGACACTAAGAAGACAAAATGACTAAATTCTTATTTCATTTCCCTGTTATCTAGAATGGAAAATTATCTTCAAACTGAGATATGTAAAATAAACATGGTTAAGATATTTTCTAAGAGCAGATCTGCTGGTTAGTCTTCATCTCTATCTTTTCCTGCTCTGCTCCATGTTCTGGGAGATAGCCCTAAATGGATTATATCACAAGAGCTCCTTTGTTAACTAGCTTCTTGTTGGGTTTGAATCAGGGGGCAGAGGAGAGAAGTTGAGAGCTAGATAAGTGAGAAGGTGGGGTGTTCTTCCTTGAACCCTACTCTGCTTTGGTGCCTCCTTCCTTCATATCTACAGCTTTCCACCAGATGGTCCCTCTTCCTCTTCCAATTCTAGTTTGCAGAGAGCTCCAGTAACATTTCCTCCTCTTGTCCCTTTGGGCCAAAGGAGCTTTGCTGGTTATTCTTTGCATTTATGGATCTACTTATCCCTATTGTTCCTCTTGCTCTGTGTCTAGGAGGCTACCCTGTATGGACTTCACCAAAAGGCTCCTTTTTCTCTGGCTCCCAGGTGGGTTCAGTCAATGAGAGGCATCAACAGGATTTCGGAGGGTGGGGGTGGGGAGACTGAGATTGGGATATTTATTCCTCTGTCCCCTATCCCTCTCTATCCTCCCTTCCCTTGCCATGCTGGGTTGGTTTTGGGCAGTGGGCCTTTACCAAAGGCCAAATATAGCTTCTATCAGAGCTATTCCATACTGTAATCTCCAGGGATTCTAGCAGCAGCTCCCTCCACTTACTCATTTAGGCTTGGGGGATACTTCTGTTCCCGATCTGCCTCCCTTACTAGCTCTAGGATATTGCATTATCACTCCTCATTTATCCTAAACACTGCCCAGGGCTTTTTTTTTTTTTTTTTTTAAGATTTTATTTGTTTATTTGACAGAGAGAGAGAACACAAGTAGGCAGAGCGGCAGGCAGAAAGAGAGGGAGAAGCAGGCTCCCCGTCGAGCAGGGAGCCCCACACGGGGCTCGATCCCAGGACCCTGGGATCATGACCTGAGCCGAAGGCAGACGTTTAACTGACTGAGCCACCCAGGCGCCCCTGCCCAGGGCTTTGTAAGCAAACTATTCCTTCAATTACCCAGTTTAATTGTGTCATCTATTTCTTACTGGCACCCTGATTGATTCAGGGTCTAACCAACTTCCTACCATCTCTGGTCGTTTACCATCCCTGTTTTTTCCTTAAATCTGTCCACATCCCTCTAAGTATTTTGTCTGTTAAAGTCTATTGATATTATCCCTCTGGGAGTAAGGAGGGGATTCTATGTCCTTCCAGGACCTTGACTGATACACTAAGTGAAGATACAGCAAGACATTTCCTTGTTGCTTTATGGACATTTTAGTTCTCAGGCACAGATAGATTATAACCCATAGAATTGACGGCACTTACATTAGCACCCTAGGAATTATTGTCAGTAATCTCTAAAAGATTGTGGAGGATAGGAGGCATGACAGGAAACTAGAAATGAACAGCTGTGATCCTTAAAGTTCCAAAAAAGGGAGAAAAGTGGCTTCTAGAAAATTAATACCCATGAAAATATAGTTGGAGGATGTACACCACCAGATGTGTCAAGACTGATTAAAACAGTATTTGCAAAAGAGAGGCAAACTGACCAAAGGAACATTAAAGAAAGTCTAGAAGCAGAATCCACATGTACCTATTACCTGAATATGACAAAGGAGTTACTCCAATGCAATGGGTAAAAGATGGTCTTTTCAATAAATGGCATTGAATCAATTGGATATCCAAACGGAAAAAACCAACTTGATCCCTGCCTCATGTCATACCCCCCAATTTAATTATAGATGAGTTACCAATATAAATTTAAAAGGTAAAACATAGGAGTTTAAGATGGTGATATAGGAAGAGCCTGGATTCAGCACCTCCCATGGGTATATCAAATCTATTGTTACATGTGGAATAGTTCCCTCTGAAAAAGAACTGGTAGCTGAGCAGCTGCCTGCACAACAAGGGATAAAAGGGCCACATCTAGACCAGTAGGAGAGGCAGAGATAAGGTCTCACCAAAAATCCCACCTCCCAGTGTGGTGACACACAATAGGGCAGGAGCTTAGAGTTTGGAGCTTTTCCCTGAGGATGAGGGGTTTGTGCCTACATTGGACATCTCAACCCTTGGGACCTGCACCAGAGAAAAAAGTCCTCCGAAACATCTGGTTTTGGAGGCCAACAGGTTTATGTCCAGGAGACCCAGGGATTATGGGGATCTGAGATGCTTCTTTCGGAGAGCTTGCATGTAGACTCACTTATATCAGGAGCCAGCACAAAGGCAGCAGTATGAGAGGAGACTGGATTATATGTGAAGGAGATTCATTTGCTAATCCTAAAGCATCTGCTAGGAGAGCAGGGACCAGTTAAGACTTTCTTTGGGGACAGAGGTGCTGGTGAGCACCATTTTTGCACTCTCTCTCTACCTTGCTAGTATAGGCAGGCATGTGTGGACACAACTTTGCTAAAGCTGAAGGCATGTCCTGCCCCAACACCCTTCTCCTACATCACTGAATCTTGGCTGCCAGTACTCTTTTCTGGGCTTGCTAAAGCCGTGAGCATGCCTCACTCTCAGTGCTCATCCCAGGCCTCCCTAAAGCCATGGTTGTGCCCCATCCCAATTGTGCTTCTCAGGCATTGCTAAAGCCAATGATGTGCCCTCCCCTCAAAACTCTCTTGTAGCCTTGCCTAAGCTGGCAGGCAAGCACAGTCCACACAGGAGATGGCTCTTGATCTTCTGGCTCTGGTTGCCAGAGGGGTTTGTGTTCCTAGGGCTCACAGGACTATATTAATTAGAAAGACAGTTCTGGGCAGGCTACCACACCCAGGGTCTGAAACACATCCCCAGTCTGCCTGTAAAAAAAGGCTCATTTAATTGTCTTAGAGCTTCCACCTGAGGGATAGGCTTCAGGTATGCCACATAGCTAGAGATTACAGAGGTACTCTAAGAAAATGCCAGCAGGGAAACACCATCTTTGAGACCTCCCTTGGTCTCACCACAGTTCACTGGTACATCTTAGAGAGAAACTTGAATACTCATCTGAAACCCCAATTCTTACAACTATTACCCAGGAAGCACCTCTAGGTCTCCTAGTCTGAAGGTCAGCAGGATCTATGATTGTGGTCCCTCAGGGCTGTATATATTTTCATACTTTAAAAGCTGCTGCCTAAGGAGATGGCTTCCAGTTATCCTGAAACAGAGTGCTGACTAGAATCCTTCCCTTTGGAACACTGACACGTCTTAGCTTTCCCTCAACAACTGAGACCCATCAAGAATAAATTAGGCTACTTAGACAATCATAAGGGTTCAAGAGACAACCAAGAGCTAGGGCAAGGTTGAACAATAAGGTTCATCTTCTACACAAAGTCACTCATTCAAAAGTGAGAGAGGTATCTCTTTTGCCCAATACATATAAACAAACACAGAGAAGTCAAGCAAAATGAGGAACCAGAGTAATATGTTCTCAGTGAAAGAACAAAACAAAACTTCAGAAAAAGACCTTAATGAAACAGAGATAAGGAATCTATCTGAAAGAGGGTTCAGGGTAATGGTCAAAAAGAACAGAACTCAGTAGAAGAAAGGACAAACACAGCGAGAACCTCTACAAAGAGATAGACAATGTAAGAAAGTACCAAATAGAAGTCACAGAGCTGAAGTATGCCATAACTGAATTGAAAAATATGCTGGAGGGGTTCAACAGCAGACTAGATGAAGTAGAAGAACAGATCAATGCCCTGGATGACAGGGCAGTGGAATTCACCCAAACAGAACAGAAAACAAGACAAACAAAAATTTTAAAAAGTGAAGACAGCTTAAGAGACCTATAGGACAACATGAAGTGAAATAACACTTGCATTATAGGGGTCTCAGGAGGAAAGAGAGAGAAAGGTGCAGAAAACTTTTGTGAAAAAATAATGACTGAAAACTTCCCTAACCTAGGGAAGGAAACAGACATCCAGGTCCAGGAAACACAGAGTTGCAAATATGATGAGCCCAAAAAGATCCACCCCAAGAAACATCATAATTAAATCGTCAAAAGTTAAAGAGAGAATCTTAAAAGCAGCAACAGTAAAACAACTTGCTACGATGTGCAAGGGAACCACAAGACCTAGTTGATTTTTTTTGGCAGAAACTCTGCAGGCCAGAAGGGAGTAACATGATATTTTCAAAAGGGTCAAAAGGAAAAAAAACAAAAACAAAAAACAAACTTCCAACCAAGAATACTCTACCTGGAAAGGCTATCATTCAGATTTGAAGGAGAGATAAAGAGTTTCCCAGACAAGCAAAAGCTAAGGGAGCTCATCACCACTAAACCAGCCTTATGAGAAATGTTAAAGGACTTCTTAGGATGAAAAGAAAAGGGACTAACTAATAAGAAAACATATGAAATTAAAAATCTCACAGGTAAAGGTGAATATATAATAACAATAGTGGATTACCCCACTTACAAGCTAGTGTGAAGGCTAAAGGACAAAAGTAGTAAAGTTAATTATAACTAGAATAATTAGTTGAGGAATATACAAAATAAAAAGATGCAAGATACGATATCCAAAACATAAAGCATTGGTGGTGGGGGAGGGGTGGGTAAAAATGTAAAGCTTTTAGAATGTATTCAAATTTAAGTTGCTATCACCTTGAAATCGACTATTGTATTTACAGACTATTATATGTGAACCTCATGGTAACTACAAAGCAAAAACCTATAGTGGATACACAAAGATAATGGGGGAGGAATCTAAACATAACACTAAATAAAGAGGTCATTAAACCATAAGGGAAGAGAGCAAAAGAAGAAAGGAATAGACAGACACTACAAAAACTGCCAGAAAACAATCAACAAAAAGGTAGTAAGTACATACCTATCAATAATAATTTTAAATGTAAATGGACTAAATTCTCGATCAAAAGACAGAGTGGCTGAGTGGATAAAAAAAAAGAGTCATCTATATATTGCCCAAAGGAGACTTATTTCAGATCTAAGGACACGCATAAATGGTAAGTGAAAGGATGGAAAAAGATATCACATGCAAATGGAAACAAAAGGAAAACTGGTATAGCTATAGTTATATCAGAAAAAATAGAGTGTAAAACAAAGATTGTAATAAACGACAAAGAAGGGCATTGCATAATGCTAAAGGGGTCAATCCAACAAGAGGGTATAATATTTGTAAATATTTATGCACCCAACATAAGAGCACCTAAATATCTAAAACAAATATTAACAGACCTAAAGGGAGAAATTGACAGCAATGCTATAATAGTAGGGGACTTTAATACCCCACTTACATCAATGTGTGGATCATCCCAACAGAAAATCAATAAGGAAACTTTGGCCTTAAATTACACATGACACCAGCTGGATTTAATTAATACATACAGAAAGTTCCATCCAAAAGCAGTAGAATACACATTCATCTCAAGTGCAATTAGACATTCCCCAGAACAGGTCACCTGTTAGGTTGCAAAATGAGTCTCAATACATTTAAAAGATTCAAATCATATCAAGCATATTTTCTGACATCAATAGTATGAAACTAGAAATTGATTACAAGAAAAAATAGAAAAATAAAATATTTAGAGATTAAACAACATGCTACTGAAAAACCAATGGGTCAATGAAGAAATCAAAGAAGAAATAAAAAAAATACCTCAAGACAAATGAAAATGGAAATACAACAGTCCAAAAATCTATGGGATGCAACAAAAACAGTTGTAAGAGGGAAGTTCATAGCAATACAGGCCTGCCTTAAGAAACAAGAAAAAAATCTCATATAAATCATCTAACCTTATACTTAAACGAACTAGAAAAAGAACAAACAAAGCTCAAAGTTAGTCAAAGGAAGGACATAATAAAGATCATAAATAAATGAAATGGAGACTAAAAAAAGCAATAAAAAAGGTCAATGAAACTAAGAGCTGGTTCTTTGAAAAGATAAACTAAATTGACAAACTGTTAGCTAGACTCATTAAGAAAAAGCAAAGGTTCAAATAAATAAAATCAGAAATGAAAGAGAAGTTAAAACCTATACCACGGAAATACAAAGGACCCTAAGAGACTACTATGGACAATTATTTGTCAACAAACTGGACAATCTAGAAGAAATAAATTTCTAGAAACATGATCTTCCATAACTGAATCATGAAGAAATAGAGAATCAGAATAGGTCAATTACTAGTAAGGAGATTGAATCAGTAATCAAAAACCTCCTACCAACAAAAGTCCAGGACCACACAGTTTCACTGGTAAATTCTACCAAACATTAAAAGATGATTTAATATCTATCCTTCTTAAACTCTTCACAGAATTGAAGAGGGAGGAATGCTTCCAAACTCATTTTACAAGGCCAGAACTACCTTGATACCGTAACCATATAAGACACCACAAAAAAAGAAAGTTGTAGTCCAATATCCCTGATGAACATAGGTGGATCTCCCACAAAATATTAGCAAACTGAATTCAACAATTTGTTACAATAATTCAACAATAATCAATAAAAAATCTAGTCAAGAAATGGGCAGAAGGTATGAACAGACATTTCTCCAAAGAAGACATACAAATGGCCAACAGACACGTGAAAAAATGCTCAACATCACTCAGCATCAGGGAAATACAAATCAAAACCACAATGAGATACCACCTCACACTACTCAGAATGGCTAAAATTAACAACTCAGGAAACAACAGATGTTGGTGAAGATGCAGAAAAAAGGGAATCCTCTTACACTGTTGGTGGAAATGCAAACTGAGGCAGTCACTCTGGAAAACAGTATGGAGGTTTCTCAAAAAGTTAAAAATAGAACTACCCTATGACCCAGCAATTGCACTAGTAGGTATTTACACAAAGGATACAAAAATAGTGATTCGAAGGGGCACATACACCCCAATGTTTATAGCAGCAACATGCACAATAGCCACACTATGGAAAGAGCCCAGATGTCCATCGACAGATGAATGGATAAAGAAGATGTTTTATATACATGCAATGGAATATTACTCAGCCGTCAAAAAGAATGAAATCTTGCCATTTGCAACAATATGGTTGGAATTAGAGGTATTATGCTAAGTGAAATAAGTCAGTTAGAGGAAGACAAATACCATATGATTTCACTCATATGTAGAATTTAAGAAACAAAACAGATGAATATAGGGGAAAGGAAGGAAAAATAAGATAAGATAAAAATAGAGGGAGACAAACCATAAGAGACTCCTAACTATAGGAAAAAACTTAGGGTTATTAGAGGTGAGATGGATGGGGGGATGGAGTAATTGGGTGAAGGGCATTAAGAATGGCACTTGATATAATGAGCACCGGGTGTTATATGCAACTGATGAATCACTTAAATTCTACCCCTGAAACTAATAATACACCATATGTTAACTAAATTGAATTTAAATAAAAAAATAAAAAAGAGGATTTCTTTGTTGTTTCTGAATTGGATAGATGCGGAAGGTGTTTCATGACAGAAATGTATAAAAAAACTTCTGGGAACATTGACAGGCTCTGTTAAGTAACTAATGCTTTTGTGTGGAAGGGGGCTAAAGAAGCAGAAGAAACATACAGAGAGGTAGAATCAAACAAAACCCACTGCTGGTCCAACCCAAACTGCCAAAATTATGGTTGCCCTAAGTGATGAACAGCATTAGGAGGTATGGGAGCTAAAAATGATCCAAGGTGTTATTTCCTATGCCTGCGGGCTTGGCCAGTACCAAAGTAAATCTTGGTACGGTCACTGCCGGGAATGTTGTGCTTTCATTGGACGCTCAACATCTCCCCCTACAGGGCTTGGCGATACAGATCCTCTCTTCTGGGTAGGCTGTAGTAATTTTAGTTCACACTCAGCCACATAGAAGTAGGCTCTGACAGCCTTAGTAATTTTGTCAAGATTGAGATGCTGTGCTGCTTCAGAAATTCATAGCCTACAAAGGGAGAATAAATTCTGAAGGCATTGGAAATGTATCATAACTCCCTGTCTCTGGCTTTTATTCGTAAAAATAGATGTGTACAATAAATACAACTGGACCCAAGTATCCAATCCAGTTAAGAGACTCAACTGGACAGAATACAGAACTACTAGTTATTCATCTTATAAAAAGCAAGTTTTTAATTTTGATTCAAGTGCCTAGGAATTGCTGCATGCCAAGAATTGCATGCAAGAAAATGTACACTCTCTAGTTAGTAAAAATGTATACTGTCTAAAGCGGTTCAGAGGTCACCACAGACCACAACTGTACAATATGTCATTTAAATGTAAAACAAAACTGAATTCACCTACAAGGAGGAGAAAGAATAAATATATTTAGACCACAGAGTTGAACAGATTATCACATTTGGGCAAGAAAATTGCTATAAGATTTCCAGTTGCTAAAGTTACAAGAGAAACACAGTGTTATAAACTTTTCATTTTCTGACAACAGGAAGAAAATAAATCCATCAGCCGATAGATTTTTTTCCCCCTCTGAAACTACATGAAATCACGAGTAAATGGCATGGGGTTCTTGTATAAAATACAAAAATGTATGGAGTGAATAGAATCTTCACTAGTATAAAGGATACTGAAACAAACCCTCAGATGGTTCTTGAATCCACAAAGACAGAGGGAATAATTTTCAGAAGTAACAATGAAGTCAATTTTGCAACAGACTGTTGATAAGGAGCAAACATTGTTTTTCTAGGGTTTAAGTCAATAGAAGGATGGAATGTGAAGGTCTATATCAGAGATTCTCAAGCTTTAGTGAATCATCTTGAAAGCTTGATAAAAAAAGGTGGATTCCTAGGCCCTTTTCCTTGAAAAGCTTTGGATTCAGTAGGTCTGGGGCAGGACCCAGAAATCTGCATTTTTAACTACATTCCACCAAGTGTTTGAAGGGGAGGTTGCCCTGGATCCGATTTTGAGACACACAGAGCAGATGACATAAGTGGATTTGGGGCAGGTGCTGGATCAAGAGCTGTTTACAATTGTGGAAAATTAACTGGAGACACTTCACAACCTGTGTGGAGATGAAGCTCATCTGAAAGAAGAAAGCTTCAAGGTCTATTGTGGATCAGGCACAATGCGAGATGCTTTGCATATACTGACTCATTTAAAGAAATGAGGAGCCTTAGGCAAAAGTTTTCTTCCCAACATATTAGATTAGATGCCTATTTAAAGTATCTGCCATGAATTGCTCAGAGCAAAAAGTCTACTATCTCATACTAGTTACAGAATTATGTGAACTTGGTGTTATGTGCAGAGTCCCAAGACTATTAAGTGTTTCCTCAAATAGTTCCATTTTTTTTTATTGCTCACAGTTGTGAAACACAAATTTATAGGCTGTGTCCCCATGAAAAGAATTCACACTTTGAAGTTTTTCTACATCTGAGCAGTCTAAACAAGCCAGTGGTCATCTTGAACAGGAGGGGCACATGGGTAATGGTGATGGCAAGGAAGCTAGGGCAAGATCAGAGAGTTCCTTCAAGCTTTCCCATTGCTGCCACCACAGGAGGTACCCAGGTTTTGAAAACAGAAACAAAACGAACAAAATTCCACCTGGCTCTATGAGTGGTTAACTTTTTGGCATGGTGTTGAGATGCATCTCTATTTGTGATGGAGTGCAGGTCAGAGAGCATGTGTAGGAGAGGGAAAGATCCATGACTACTGCTGAGAGTCTAATCCATGTCCCACCAATGGTGGTACAACCTGAAACCTTTGAAAGTCTACATAAGAGATTTCCCCATCATGAATCTCATTTTTAAAAACTTTCATTATGCTAGAGCACAGGACATTGACCTTGGGACAAAGTTACAGAAAATAAGGAAAAGTCCAGTCTTCTGGATTCAGACCAAAGACTAGATGATGGCAATATGTATATAACACTACCCCCCACCAAGTTGAAAAATTAAGTCATATCAGCCATTTGTCTCTACAATATGAAACAATTAATTGAACCACTTTTCCTTCCCCTCTATTAAATGGCTACTTAAACATCTGTTTCATCTTCACTCTCTGATTTTTTTATTTATTATTTAACATTTAGGCCTGATAATACTATCACTTTTAACTGCTAAGAATATGTTTAAATCAACTAAAATATATCCATTATGTTTCATTTAGGGGATTTTTCTCTGCCTCTCTTTTAGCCTCCTAAAAGCAGGCAGCCAACTTATTAGCTCATCTATTTTGGCACAATAAAACGATGAATGGTCTTAAAAATTGGGAAATGTAAAACTTCAGAGAAATCACAACAATATCCAGCTTATGCTGCTGTTTATGTACTTCCTATGGGATGTATGGCTCATCCTGTGGAAGGATTTCCTCATTCTGAATCCCCCAAGGTCTCTGACTGTTTTTCCTCTTCCTTTGGCACTGTTTGTGTTTTAAAAAAAGAATGCCCAGGAGAAAGATAACCACCTTGCTGTTGCTTCATGGACACGCATGCATTCTCGTACAATTCCTCTTCCTTCTTCCTCATAAGTGATGAGATGAAGAACTGAGTTTAAGCACATCATCAAAATTGCACAGTAAGGGGTCAGGAGTCTTCACAGGACACAAAAGGAGGCTGAATAACCCGAGGAGGGAAGCACAGCTGGAAGCTACATATTGCATCATCTGGCCTTCCTCCGCTGAACAAAGAACATTATTCTGTAAAGTATTTACAGATGCTCTTATTTCAAGTGCCAGAATGCATTTGTTTCAATGGAGGTTTTCAATCTGCAACTTCGAAATTTTCCTTAGTATAGAAAACCCCATAACAATTCATTGTACCCTGGAGTGTATTTGAGGGAAAACAGTTGAATCTTAAAGCTAAACTGCAATTTGGATAACCTTGAAGGCTGATTTTTCTGGGATGTTTCCATTTTGTATTACAACACAGAAGTTCTGCCTTTATTTGAAAAGGGAAGACTTAAAAAAAAAAAACGTTCTGTAGTCATGGGACTAGTCATGCTGTGTGATTTTCAATCTGTACTGAACACGACGGTGTGAGTATTCAAACTGATATTCTCCAGAACTGTGAATTTGGTCACGAGAGCCAAGATCAAGATGGGCTTCTAAAAGCAATTGTTGGGGCACCTGGGTGGCTCAGTCAGTTAAGCGTCTGCCTTCGGCTCAGGTCATGATCCCAGGGTCCTGGGATCGAACCCCACATCGGGCTCCCTCCTTCATGGGGACCCTGCTTCTCCCTCTGCCCCTCCCCTGGGCTCACGTATTTTTTTTTTTTCTCTCTCTCAAATAAATAAATGAATCTTAAAAAAAATAAAAGCAATTATCATTTATTAGATTATTAGCTTATTAGGTTGAAGCTCTTTTCAAAAATCCTATTTTGTGCAGAGTAGCCGAGACAGATGGCAAAAACAAAATATTGGCATGTTTAATCTAAAGATTAGTGGTAAATACATAGCTGGTTATTTCAATGCCAGGAATCAATTGCTCAAGAAATAATTCCAGACTTAATAAGGGAAAAGAGGAAGTTCTCTATAAGCCAGTTCAAATAATGGATGTGACACTGTCACCCTTCTCTATCATGTAGGAAAGTAGCTTGTGGAAAGGAGAGACATGCAAATTGCTTAGGCAGGCCAAGAACTGAATGAAAAAGTGGAAAAGGAGAAGGCTTCCTTGAGTGAAGTCACTTGTATCTTTCTGATTCAGAATCTTGAAGGAATTTCTCCGTGTATCTCCCGGCCTTTACTTGACAAACCAAAATAAACAGGAATAATAAGAATTTGTTCAGAAATTTTCATATAGTTTTGATTTACCGGTTTCTCAGAATTGAAGGCCAATGGTATCCCCCTAACATGACGATTCACCCCACTAACCCCCTCATGTTTCTTTAGCTTCATTTCTTTTTTTTTTTTTTAAAGATTTTATTTATTATTTGAGAGAGAGAGAGAGAGAACCTATGGTGGGGAGGGGCAGAGGGAGAGAGAGAAAGAGCAGCAGACTCCCTGCTGAGCAGGAAGCCTGACATGGGGCTCAATCCCAGGACCAAGAGGTCATGACCTGAGCCCAAGGCAGCCGCTTAACTGACTGAGCCGCCAGGCGCCCCGGCATCATTTCTTATTAGAGTAAATGCTGATTATGTGTTGCACTGGAGTCAGGTTGAATCAATCAATCAACAATTATTTATTATCTGCTCAGAAAAGTCCTGTGTTGGGATCACGTGGAAGTGCAAGCAACGATCCTTTCCAATAAGGAATCTAGATTTTTACACTCATCATTAGGGTCTTTCTGGCCAAGGATCAAGGCTCTAGCCAAGTCAATTCATTTGCTGTCCATCCACAGGATTTAAATTCTTTCCTCTGGAAAGTTGCCTGTGCTCTCCACCTAGAATGCCTTCCCCACATAATTCTGGCAGTTCACATCAAGAATAGCTCAAAATTCAATTCTTCAAAAAGGTTAAAATCACTCCACTTTGAATTTCCTGTGTCACAACGGTATCTTTCATCAATGCTACAGAAAGATAAAAGTGGCAATACCTGTTATCTATGGATCTGTGTGTCCATTGACAAAATTCCCTAAGCTCTTTAGAAGCTTTCTGCCCTCTGATTGGGAAGCACTAGTTTAAAATATCAATTGTTTGACTGAATTTGGAGTTGTGTAGGGCAATTTTATAACTTATAACAAGACAAATGCCACACCTTGTAAGATAATCTTTTAACTTTAAATTTAGGCTCCAGATTTTGTTTGTTTCTTTATTTTCCCTCTCCATCCCTCTCTCCTTTTTCCCCTCCCTCCTTCCCTCTCTCCCTTTCTTCTTCTTTGCTAGACTGGATGTCTTGACCCTCTAACTGATGTATTAAGTCCAGTTCATTTTGGCTGATACTAAAGGCAGACTTGAACCTTGTAATTAATAAGAATCATTATAAGTAATTAATAAACAAGGTTTACCACGTGATAGGCTTTACACACATTACCTCATTTAGCCCTCAGGGAGTTCCTCCTCCTCTTCTCCTTCTTCTCCCTTGTCTCCTTTTATATGTCAGTCTGAATCCAGATTTTCTTATCTTAATTATACAGTTTGACCTTCAGCCTGTAGGTTTAGCAGTTGTTAAAAAGCAAAAATCAATCCAGCTCCGATTCTGTCCCAAGCTGCTAACAGCAAGGTTTGGGAAAAATTTTGCAGGCTATTATTCAAAACCGGCTTTTCCCCTAGGCCGCCTGGCAGAAGCAGGGAGGCAGCTGGGTCCCCGATGATTGATTGCCAAAGCAAGGAGGGCTCTGGTGTGAATGGAGCTCCTTGGTACATTTCCCTCCTGGGCGGCGCTGCTTTTCTGTTTCTCCTCTTTTGTGGTCATGAGTGTGTGTTTACTTTGGTCCTGATATGCTTCTGTCTTCTATCCCCAAACACACTTGGAACTCCTTCCACAGAGGAAATTTCAAAAGTTTGTTTAGGGAGCCATGTCTGGGGTCTCTTCTAGGACAAAGGTTATGATTTCCAAACATATGTTCTATAGGCAGTACTTAAAGTCATCATCTTGACAATGACCCTGTGGCCCAGGTGTATGAGCAGCTGAGCTCAGCCTGTGCTGGATTCTACCTACTGCTCTTTGTGAGGGGTCAGAAATTTTTAGGAATCATAGGGCAAGTCAGTGATTAATGTTTTGACACCATTCTTAATACTTTGCTCTAACTATAATAACAAGTTTCACAGGGCAATTCTTTACGATATATTTTAATATCTGACTATGGCACAATGCCAAGACTTGCATCAGTAATTCTACAAGGGGCAAAACACAGTGTGCCAGTTTCTTTTTTATTTATTTATTCATTTATTATTATGTTATTTTAATCACCATACATTACATCATTAGTTTTTGATGTAGTGTTCGATGATTCATTGTTTGCGTATAACACCCAGTGCTCCATGCAGAATGCGCCCTCATCAATATCCATCACCAGGATAACCCATCCCCATCCCCCACCCCCTCCCCTCTAGAACCCTCAGTTTGTTTCTCAGAGTCCATAGTCTCTCATGGTTCATCTACCCCTCCGATTTCCCCCCCTTCATTCTTCCCCTCCTGCTATCTTCTTCTTCTTCTTTTTTTTTTAACATATAATGTATTATTTGTTTCAGAGGTACAGGTCTGTGATTCAACAGTCTTACACAATTCACAGCGCTCACCATAGCACATACCCTCCCCAGTGTCTATCACCCAGCCACCCCATCCCTCCCATCCCCCACCACTCCAGCAACCCTCAGTTTGTTTCTTAAGATTAAGAATTCCTCATATCAGTGAGGTCATATGATACATGTTTTTCTCTGATTGACTTATTTCGCTCAGCATAATACCCTCCAGTTCCATCCATGTCTTTGCAAATGGCAAGATTTCATTCCTTTTGATAATATTCCATTGTATGTATATATATATATATACATATATGTATATATATGTATCTTCTTTATCCATTCATCTGTCGATGGACATCTTGGCTCTTTCCACAGTTTGGCTATTGTGGACATTGCTGCTATAAACATCGGGGTGCACGTACCCCTTCGGATCCCTACATTTGTATCTTTGGGGTAAATACCCAGTAGAGTGTGCAAGTTTCTGATGGCTTGATTTAATTTGAGGATAAATTTTTAGTGTGTCCAGTGCAGTGAAGAAGTCCTTCACAAATATTACTTCTTGAACAGCAGTGAATTCTAGGTTACACCATGGATAAGTGAAGATATTTTATGCTGGCCATTTCCTTTAAGGCAATGAGGAACCAGAGAAACTCACTGAGGGTCTATATCTAAATGGATAGTCATCCCCTCTCCAAACGTGTGAGGGGAGAATACTGGTCTGTAGAGAGAGCTTCTACATGTTCTTTTAAAACGACTTGGGCTCCAGATGCCTGGGTGGTTCAGTCGGTTAAATGTCAGTGGGATTTGTCAGAGTCCTAAATGTCAGAGTCCCGCATTGGGGCTCCCTGCTCAGCGGGGAGTCTGCTTCTCCCTCTGCCTGCCACTCCCCCTGTTTGTGCTCTCTTTCTCTCTGTAAATAAATAAATAAAATCTTAAAAAAAAACACACCAATTTGGACTCAACTCCAGCACACGGAAGAATGGATAATTATAGAAATAAAAGAAAAACACAAATTCCAAATTTATTAGTTCAGCCTGATTAAAATTAAGCTAAAATCAGAAATTGGAAATATTTAGTAACAGGACCCTTAAAATAATGAAGAATTGTTGATACATGTGCTTTGGGAATACGAAACATTCAGCTGGCTTCTTAACATCTTATTTTGAAAGATAAGAAAGTATGTTAGAAAATATTTGCAGTCTTATATAATACCCAGTGCTCATTACATCACATGCCCTCCTTAGTGTCCATCAGCCAGTTTCCCCATCCCCTCACCCCATTCCCCTCCAACAACCCTCAGTTTGTTTCCTATGATTAAGAATGTCTTATGGTTTGTCTCCCTCTCTGGTTTCATCTTGTTTTATTTTTTTCCTCTCTTCCCCTATGATCCTCTGTTTTGTTTCTTAACTTCCACACTCTACCTCTGAAACCAATAATACATTATATGCTAATTAATTGAATTTAAGTTAAAAAAATAAATTTAAAAAATTTAAAAAAATTAAAAAAAATTTGCATATTGGTCACCATAGAATTTGGGTTAATCTAATCCCTATTCTGTTTCTTAGCATTATGTTGAGTTTCTCTTTAATAGAAGAAAATAATTTTCCTAAATATTGAATTTTGAACAGTTTTAATAGTTTCAAAGACTGCTGACTTATAATTTTGAGGGTTTGAATACTTGAAATAAAAAATTAGGGGCACCTGGGTGGCTCAGATGGTTAAGCATCTGCCTTTGGCTCGGGTCATGAACCCAGGGTCCTGGGATCGAGTCCCACATTAGGCTCTCAGGCTCCCTGCTCAGCGGGGAGCCTGCTTCTCCCTTTGCCTCTCCCCCTGCTTGTGCTCTCTCTCTCTCTCTGTATCTCTATGTCTCGAATGAATAAAATCTTAAAAAAAATTATATTCATGGAATCTTTGATGAGGAAAACTGTTAAGTAGAAAACTTTGCTTTCCATAGGAAGTTTTATTCAACAACTGTGAAGAAATTTCTATTGCACCAATATTTTCTGACCCCTTCTTTCATAGCAATAGTTTTTAAAAAATATTTTATTATTTATTTGTCTGAGAGAGAGCGAGAGAGAGAGGGAGCACAAGCAGGGAGGGTGGCAGGCAGAGGGAGAAGCAGGCTCCCCACTGAGCAAGGAGCCTGATGTGGGACTCAATCCCAGGACTCTGGGGTCATGACCTGAGCCGAAGGCAGACACTTAACCAATTGAGCCACCCAGGCATCCCGCTATAGAGTTTTAGCTGGGTATAGAATATACTATGTGACTAAATTATGGCCAATAGGATGTGAGCAGAGGTAATTTGTAAACTCGTGAAAATATTCTCAAAGGGCAAGGACATGCCCTACTTTTCTTCTCCCTCTTTTATGGGGTCTGGAATGTGGATGGAGTGGCAAATTGTCTTGGATAATGCAGACAAGGACGGAACTCCAGTGATACAGAACAAAAATAGAAGGACCTGGGTTTCTGACACCATAGAGAGGGTCATACCTGCCTAAGCCCTTTTATATCCATACTTCATTTATATGAGAGAGAAATAAATAGCTATTTTATTTAAACTACTATTATTTTGGGATCATTTGCATGCTGAGAATCCTAGCTGATAAACCAACTTTGTGCTGACTGATCTCTTGACTCTGACCTTATTGATTAAGTTCTAATTAACTCAATCAAAATAAGACTCTTCAGATAATCTTAGAATTAGAAACATAACCAAAATATATTGTTCTTTTAAAGAAGTTATTTTATAAGTTGAATAAGAAATTATAGAAACACAATATAGAATCTCAATTTTCTTTTTTTAAAAGATTTTATTTATTTATTTGAGAGAGAGAGAGAGAGAAAGAGAGAAACAGACTCCCTGCTAAGCAGCGAGCCTGATGGGGGGCTCGATCCCAAGACTCTGAGATCACGACCCGAGTCGAAGGCAGATGCTTAACTGACTGAGTTACCCAGGCGCCCCTAGAATCTCAATTTTCTGAGACAATTGTCAAGGCCCCAAAGGTGTGTGTGCCTTAGACCCAGAGCTTTCCAATGGAACTTTCTGCAACGATGGAAACTATTCTATATCTGCATTGCCTGATGTTGTAGCCACTAACTATTGAGCACTTGAAATATGACTAGAATAACTGATAAATTGAAATTTTAACTTTTTTTAACTTTATATAATTTAAATTAATTTAGATTTAAATACCTATAACCTTAGATCATGGCCATAATGATTTTAGTTTTTAAACGTTTTGATATTCTGTATGTTATTAAAGCTTACTAAACATATGGAATATCTCTCTTTGAGAATTTCAATTTTTCTAAAGAAACCTCCAATATACATGGATTACAAAATATATGCCCAGGTTCTTGACCTGCTTTATAAGGTTGTTAACCATAAGACCATTAAATATTAGAGAAGTGGTCATCATGAAGCAATAACTCCCATCTATAGAGTTGTGAGGCTGGTGTGAGAGGATACTCATTAAGCACTTGGTGCAGCACCAGGATCAGAGGAAACATGCGGAACCTTATAGAAGGATAGGTCACAGTCTGGGTCTAGAACCAAAGGGTGAAAATGAAAATGATGAACAAAGGAAAAATTTTCCAAAGGAGACAGATTTAGCCACTAATGGGAATGCATTGATCTTGCAAATGCTTTGGGGTGCTTCCTGGTAGAGGTAGAAGTAGAATATATAAAAGTTAGAAGATTATCAAATAATTGACATATGTTCAAATAGACAAAATGTGACTCAATAAAGGTGATGTGTTAGGAAATATGATATCTACTTTTCTAACAAGTTGAGTTAGAACCAGAGATTTCTGCCATACAGAGCCAGAAAGCTTAAAAGCAGTTTCATGAGGTTGGCAAAGATAAAGGTTGATCAAATTAACTTTATTTATTTGCTTGTTTATTTATTTCCTTGAAAACCAGAAGGTATTAAATGTCAAAACCAGTGCATATGGAAAATTGGATGGTCTCTAGTCCTTGTCTCTTACAGGCACATAACTAATAGAAAGTCAAATACACCCTGTTTGTATCAAATCAACCATGTTTAGGGAAACTATCTCTTCTGGTTTGTATTGAGGCGTTGATGTAGGATGAGAAGCTTCACATTAGAAATGAACAAATGACTATTCTTATTTTCCAACGTTTTTGGTGCTGGAGTATTTACTAGGCATTTTGCCATTTTTTTAGCTTAGGTGTATAGGGGGGAAAACAGGAGTTAGGAGTAAATGAATTATGATCTTAATAAAAGTGAGTGAATCTACAAAAAAAAATTGTGTGGATCAAATAAAAATTTTACCAAATAACCTCTAATAACCTCTGTCAGATTGCTTTATCCAGTTTCAACCTAATATTTTCTTATCTGACTATTTTGTATATTCCTGGAAATATCCAATGATATACTAGAGGATGTTATTACAAAATCATATGACTCTCATCTTAAAGTATGAGCCAAAAAAAAAAAAAGCAATCTTTTTTTGAAATGTTGGATTTTCTAACTTTTATGATCTAATCTGGCTGCATTTCAGGAGAGGAATGTTGATCATTCTAGGGATTGTAGTCACTGGAAATTAGGAGTGAGTGTAGGGTAGGGTAGGACTTAAAGAGAGAGTGATGAGAAATTGGTATTGTTTAGAACTGGCTAAAAGCATAGCCACTAGTGTAGCATGCCATCCTGGATTTCGCGATGAAGTTGATCTGGTTTAAGGTAGAGCCATTTAGCCAGTTCCTAGACGTAGAGGAGTTTTCTGACATTCTGTATTCATAGGGGTTTTTGGTTATAAACATCAGAAATCAACCCCAGCTAACTTAAATGAAAAAGGAATTGTCAGGCAACTCACAGAATCAATAGAAGGTCTAAAAAATTAGGCTTGGAAAATAGACAGGAACCAAGAGATACTTGGCTGCAGTAGACATTGCCAGAGTTTCACCACCTCTTAATGCCTCCACCTCACTGGACTAAGGATGCTGGTGCTGTCACCACGTACAAATTCTCAGTCATCCCTAGATCTTTGTGACACCACCACAAGAATCAAAGTGCCTGATGAAAGCATCTGATTGGTAGAACCTGTACCCTTATCTTTCATGGCTAAGGTGAGTTATTCAGTTCTTTTAGTTTCACTTTAAGATACAGACAGTGGGGGATTATCTTCCAAAGAAAAGGTGTTCAGATAAAAAAAGATAAATGTCCATGATGCATTCTGGACCATATACCTTGGAGTTGGATATACTGGTTCCTCAACCAAGCAGGACTGCCCTTCAAGGCAGTAGAGTTGGGACAGGTAGGGTTGGGAGGGGGCCACTCAAAGGAGGAATACATATCTGTGCCAACTATAAATCTTTTCAGAACTTATATAATCAAGGTATATATTAAACATGGCATAGGGAATGCTGGGAACATGATGTCTCAGCAAGCCCCGCCCTCTCTTCCCCTTTATTGCCAATAACTCCAAGCCAAAACTCCTGGGTTGACTGGGAGCCAGAGCTGGGAGGCAGGTGGAATGTGGAGGCCAAGCTTCCCTTCCCCCTACCATTCTAAAGCCAGATAAAGCCTAGGGAAAGTTTGAAAGCTACAATTCTTAGGAAGGCCATTCTTGGCACATGGATATCCCCAAGCACTCAGGGAGAAAGTTGACATTGGCTAGCATGAGTGTGCCTGTCTTTTTTTCCCCAGGAAGCCAAAGAAGAAAGCCATGTCTTCTCCCACAGAGAAGAGAGGCATCTTCTCAATTTCTCAACAAGGGATGGAAAACTTTTTCATCAATGTAATGGGCCGCACAGTTAGAGTCTGCTGTGCTTCCACCACTCCCAAGATTCTAGTGCTAAAGTATCTGCAAGGACAAAGGAAAATAACACTATACCTCAAGGACCAGCAGCCATAGAGAAGAGTAAATAAAATAATCAGAGCAGACTTAAACAAAATCTGAGGAATTTACTGAAGGAAAGACTTTAAGCAAACAATAAATAAATCCAAAGTCCTCAAGACAGGAAAAGATATTCAGGGGAGAAAACAGTGGTAATGAAGGAATCTTGTGATATATCCATGTAGTTAAATCAAAATGGATAACCATGGACTATCTGAATGTGTATAACCTAAGAGGGAACTAATATAGAAGGAAATTGAAATTAATGAAATAGAGATTTTAAAATGTCACAGAGGCTAAATAAATCTGAAAATTGGTTCTTTGTAAAAGTTGATAAAATAAGTTCCTTGAAGACTGGATTAAGGAAAAAAAGAGCAAAAATATATAAAATTGGGAATGAGACAGGAAACATAACCACAGAAATGTAAGAGAGTGAAAGAATTGTAAGATAATACCACATATAACTCAATTGCAACAAATTTGGAAACTTAAAAGAAATAATTTTTAGCAAAATATAATTACCCAAACTAACCCAAAATTAATTGGGAAACGATTAGACTAATTACTATAGAGTTATGATACAAATCATCTGTACTTGCTGAAAGTATAAATTCCTACAGCTGACTGTATCCCAGATCTGATGAATCAGAATCTCCAGAGTCAGGGCCTAGTAATTTCTGTATTTATCAAGTCTCCATTGATTTCTATTTTCAGTGAACTTAGGAAATGCTGCCATAGAAGATTCAGGCTAGGTAATTGTAGACATACCATTTAAGAAAAGACTTTAGGATGTGATGCTTTTATAGCTGATTTCTATTTAGCCTTTAAATAACAGATACTTTTAATATTATATAACTATTCCAGACCATAGAAGACGATGGAATAATTCTTCTGATGTCAGCATAATGTTAATGCCAAAACTTGATATAGTACAAAGAAAAACAAAAAACTACAAACCAAACTTACTAATGAAATAGATAGATCAATCTAATAAAAAAGCACACAGAACCCAGCAATGTTTCACAATAATAATACACTATCACCATATAGAATTTATTTTATGACTGTAAGGATGATTTAAAAACAAGACTCTATCATTTATTTCACTAATTTCATTAATAAATTGAAAGAGAAAAAATGATGGTATCAATAGATGATGAAAAGATATTTGAAAACATGATTCCTAATAAAAACTATAAGAAAAATAGGAATAAAATGACATTATTTAAATAAGATAATTTCTGTTTTCTAAGAGCTAATAGTAACTATAATCACAAGTAGCAATACATCAAAACATTTTTAATTAAAATAAGAAGCCATATATGGATGCCAACTATCACCATTCTTAACATGATCTTAGAGTACTAGCAATTGGAATAAGACAAGAAAATAATCAAGATTGGAAAATAAGGGGGAAAACAATGTCATTTTACTTGTGAAATAATTGATCTAGGCAACCAAAGGATTTCGGTTAAAAGTAAAAGCTGCTAGAATTAATGAGATAATTTAGTAAATAATTACATAAAGATATATTAAAAAGTCAATAACTTTCCTATATATTTCAGTACTTAACATAGTACTGAAAAAACGGAATTAAAGAAGTCAGACTCCATTCATCACAGAAACAAAAATCTATAAAATACCTAAAAATAAATATAAGAAGAAGCAGAGGAACTCAGAAGGTAATTACAAAATCCTAGTGACTGATAGGGAACCACAAATGGAAAGACATCACATTTCTGAATGTAAAGCCAATTAGCTTAAAACTGATATATACATGTAATGCAGTTTCAAGTATAATGCCTGCAAATTACTTTACAATGGCATCAAATGATCTTAATATTCAAATGGAAGAATGAGTGCTTGAGAATAGTTCAGAAAAGTGTGAAAAAGAGTAACCACTAGTAATTGAGTATTGTTCTGAGCACTTTGCATGAATTAACTTAGTTAATCTTCAGATAACTCCATGGGGTAAGTTTTACTTTTCTCTCTTATTTATTTATTTGTTTGTTTGTTTGTTTGTTTATTTAAAATAGGCTCCATGCCCAGTGTGGAGCTCAACACGGGGCTTGAACTCATGACCCTGAGATCGAGACCTGAGCTGAGATCCAGAGTTGGATGCTTAACTGACTGAGGCACCCAGGCCCCCCTACTTTTCTCTCTATTTCAAAGATTAGAAAACTGACGCTCAGAATGTTATGAAGCTACTAAATGGCAGAGCTAGAATTTGAACCCAGGTATGCTTAACCACTAGACATACCAAAGCCAGTATACTTAACCACTATGCCATAGTCTTCTTTCCTGATATTAGGACGTACTATAATTCAGAAGTTGAATTAAATTTTTTGTCATAGAAGCAGATAGATTAGTGAGACCAAACAGAGCATCTGTGATAAAAGTGACATTCAATTCAGTGGGAAAGAATAATTTATTTAATTATAGGGGCTAAAACCAGTAATTACCCAGAAAAACATAAGGTTAAGTATTTATCTGTGAACACAGATAAATTTAAGCTGAATTAAAGATGTAAATATAAAAAATTAGGAAGCAATAAAATATTAGAAAAACATCTGGGAAACTATTTATATAACTCGGGAGATAGGAAGACCTTCTTAACTAGATAGGCAACATAAGATGTATAAAAAAGAAATATCTGACAGTATAAAAATAAGAAAAACTTTTTGCAGGGCAAAAAATTCTATAAGTAAACTCCAAAAGCAAGTGACAGAATTGGAAAAAATACCTGTAATTCAAATGTTGATATCTACAACTCATACCAAAAAGTGAGCAAATGGTATGAATAGTTCTTAAAAGTATAAATTTAAATAGTCAATAGAATGTGAGAAGATGCTCAACTAGTCAGCAGAAAATGCAAATTCAAGTAGAAATAAGAGTTCTCTCTTTTGAACTGTTGCTAGTATGACGGGTTTGAAAACACCCACTGTTGATAGAGACAGAGGGAAAAGAAAATTCTCATGCATTGGTATAAATTCTTACAGACTTTGAAGAAAGCAATTTGGTTACATCTTTTTAAAACTAAAAATTCAGGGGCGCCTGGGTGGCTCAGTTGGTTAAGCGTCTCGCTTTTGACTTTAGTTCAGGTCAGGATCTCAGGGTGGAGCTGCACTGGGTATGGAGCCTGCTTAAGATTCTCTCTGTCTCTCCCTCTACCCCTCCCCACTCATACTCTCTCTTTTTCACTCTAAAAAGCAAAACAAAACAAATATAAAATTTCATGGGGCGCCTGGGTGGCTCAGTCATTGAGCGTCTGCCTTCAGCTCAGGTCATGATCACAGGGTCCTGGGATCGAGTCCTGCATCGGGCTCCCTGCTCCACGGGAAGCCTGCTTCTCCCTCTCCCACTCCCCCTGCTTGTGTTCCCTCTCTCGCTGTGTCTCTCTCTGTCAAATAAATAAATAAAATCTTAAAAAAAAAAAAAAATTCATATGCCCTTTGACCCAGCAGTCCCATTGTGGGGAATCTATCTCAGGGAGCTGAAAGCAGCTGTAGATAAGCATATTGAATAGAAGACATTTAGTGGAGCGTTGTTGTAGTGACAAAAATCTAGAAATGCTTAAAAAGAGGGGGATGGACAAATAGAGTACATTCACATCATGAAATGTCATATCATCAAAAAGAATGAAATCAGTTGACTTGCAGGGATTGCCACAAAATATTGAAGAAATAAAGTAAGATTTAGAGATATGCAGGGGCACCTGGCTGGGCTCAGTTGGTGGAGCATGTGACTGATCTCAGGGTCGTGAGTTCAAGCCCCACATTGGGTGTGGAGCCTACTTAAAAAAATAAATAAAAAAATAGAGATATGCATAGTATGACCCTATTTTTAAAAAGCAAACAATTCCCAAAATCCTACTATTTATCTGACAATTTATGGATATTTACATATATATATATGCACAAATTTGCTTATATGTGGCTGTATGTATATGAAAAATACAGAGGGGTGCACACTGATATTAACATGAGATTAGGGTAGAAATTGAGTCAGGATAAGTGGAGAGGAGATGAAGGTGAGGGACAGAAAGAGGTTAAAAAAAAAAAGGCTGAAAGCAAAAACAACAAAAACAAAAATTTTTCTAAAATGATCTAATGTGTAAAATGTAATTCTATTTATGTAAAAAAAATGTGTGTGTGTTTACCTATAAACAAATTTTCTGTTCTTTTTTTTTTCAGATTTTATTTATTTATTTGAGAGAGAGAGCATGAGCACAAACAGGGGGTGGGGAGGGCAGAGGGAGAGGGAGAAGCAGGCTCCTTGCTGAGCAGGGAGCCTGATGCAGGGCTCGATCCCAGGACTCTGGGATCATAAGTGCAAGGCAGACGCTTAACTGACTGAGCCACCCAGGCCTCCGGAACAAATTTTCAAGCAAATAAATATTTTTAAGCAAATCCCTAATGCCATATATCTGGAAATATTTCAGTAAGAATCGCCAACATATATCCTTAGGTGTGCTTGCGACAGTATCATGAACCAGGGAAAAGGAAAATGGTGGAAAGGTACATCCCGGGTTGCTAGTAATGGGCACCTCAGGGGGTGAAAGTGGAGTGGGAGCAGGAGGGATATAATTAGCTTTGCTTTCATATGCTTTTGAACTGTATTGTTTTACTTGTTGCATTAAACATGGAAAAACTGGTGATTTGGTCCTTCGGTTGGACTTAGAATTGGAGAAGACTTAAGCAATATTTGCCGTCTTTTCTCTCATACTCAAGGCAGCATGCTTGAGCAGGGGTGAACATGAAATAGTTAAGTAGAAAAATATTAGTGAGGAAACAAATGGATGACTTTTTACCAAACCTGTTAAAATTAAGATAATATTCAGTAGTCAGAGGTACCACAAAGCAGTCAGGGAAAGAGCTTATGAATTTTGGGGAGAGGAATCATATATATATCATAAGAATAATATATATATATTTATATATATAAAGAAGAATCATATAATCATACATACATGATATATATATATATATATAGTAAGACTACACCTAAGGAAGTAAATCTAAACCCAAATTTTGAAATTTTTTTGCATTAAATGCTTTCAAGTAGATAAACTTAAATTCTCCAATCATTGTACATATGGATTATTTCCCAAATAGCGATGTAGTAATTATCTTTTTTTATGTTATTAAAAATGATGTTTAAAAAGAGTATGCAATAGCTAAAAACTTTTTTAAGATTACACGTTGAGAGAAACAAAGAATGATAGGCATGAAAATACCCCTTCGTTTAAAACAAAGCAAAACAAAACAAAACAAAACAAAACAAGGGGCGCCTGGGTGGCTCAGTCGTTAAGCGTCTGCCTTCGGCTCAGGTCATGATCCCAGGGTCCTGGGATCGAGCCCTGCATTGGGCTCTCCGCTCCGCGGGGAGTCTGCTTCTCCCTCTCCCCCTCCCCCTGCTTGTGTTCCCTCTCTTGCTGTGTCTCTCTCTGCCAAATAATTAAATAAAATCTTAAAACAAAACAAAAGGCCTATGCATTGAAAGGAGGCAGGAAGGAAATCTAGCACACTAGAATGCTAACAACCATTTCAGAAATGATATCATATATATTTATAAAAAGTTACTCTATTTTATTTTGTCACACTTTCCTGTAATTAGCATGTTTTTATAATGAAAAAAAGTCAACAAACTTAAATATCTTTTCCAATTTAAGTGCAAAAGTTTGTTTTGACATAAACCATTCATAAGCACTTTGTGGAGATTATTGTTAGAGTCCTTTTTTCACCATTTCTGGCATTACGTAGATAGTGAAACCTTACACAAAGCCAGAAATACATATGTTGTCAGTCAGTTATCCTCAGTCGGGTCAAAAAACAACGATAAGAAATTGCGGACAGGAAAATAGGAGAATACTGTGAAATCAGTATTTTGAATCCACTATCAGGAAAATACCAGCCTGGCAGGAAGTATTGAAGAGAAGGAAAAAAAAAAAAGATGTATCTTTTTGTTATCTGAACCAGTATAACTGCTCTCAAGCAGTCGCAATTCCCCTTTCATTTAATTAGCTAATTTCGCTTATTCATTCTCATTTATTCATTCACACGCATATTCATTCGTTCAAATATCATATCCTGAATGAGCCAAGTTAACCTCTGGGACTGGCAGTATCCCCCCTGTAAAATGGGGATCCTACGGAGTACTACGTACAGTGTGCCGCTGAAGCCTAGGGGTAATGAATGTAAAGTCCCTGGCACGTGATGGGCAGTAAGAAAAAATAGCACCTGTTGTTGTGGTCATTATAATTCTTATTAGGTGCCTAGCTAAGCACTAACCACTCTTGTCAGAAGGCTTCATAACTATTTTTACTGAGGAGGCACCACAGTGTGTTAGGTACTATTTATAATTTTGACATTGTACAGAGCTGTGGGTTTTATCCCACAAAGTAGATTCAGTATTTCTCTACGAGGTTTACACTAATTTTTTAAAAAATTTTTTTAAAAAATTAAAAAAAAATTTTTTTTTTACCACTAATTTTTGTTGTCTGTGTCGAATCCTTAACGGAAAGATACCTTCAGGCCCTGAATCAGGACAGCGTGACTGCCACTAGACAGGCCCGGTGGTAGATGAAGAGCTTCTTGCTGGTAGGCGAATCACCCCTTACCCACGTGTGAAGCGATGACATGGGCACCTCAAATCCTTCCAGAGGCTGTTGCTAGGCTTCTTGATAGAAACTGCTAGGTGGGAGTTTTTCTGTGAGCACCTGGTAATAGCAACCATGTGACCCAGTGGCTAATGCATCCCATGACCACTTGGAATAGTAACAAGAATCTCCAGATGGAAGGATGCTGCAAATGAGATTTTATATAGTTAAAAGGACATTTGGAAGTCTGGGAATACACATGCACTTTATGTAAATCCAAATTCAATTTAGATAGACGCCATGGCCTTCAGGCACCCAATAAAGAAAGGTGACTCAGATGCAGGTTCCCATCAGGTGCTAACTCTCATTACCTAGAGTTGTCTAAGCTTTAAGTGGCTATGGTGAATGCCCAGCATGGTCAGCTGTCAATCTTGGGAACTATCATTTCTGTTGTTGTTAGCATCATAATCATCATTATCAAGTCCTGCGGTGATTGTCCAAGAGCTCAACCGAGAAAGAACTTGCCCAGACCTCATTCTATTTAATTGCATGATACACTTAGTGTAAGGGAGGCTGTTTTTCTGGTTATAAAATCTGGTTTTATTTGGGGGTAAAAAGCAAAGGTCTCCATATATCACAATCCTTTGCTACATTTGCTTTTTACCCCCCAATCTAAGTACTGGCAGCTCCTTTTCTGACCTAGAAATCATAGTGCTTTAGAGCAGCTTTTCTTAATGCTCACCCCTCTCTTACTCTGGGATACACATGAATGCTACAGATGCCCATTGAATGATTTCAGATTTGATGAAAACCCAGAAAACTGTGATGATGCAAAGCATTACAGTAATTCGTGAGTGTTACAACTATACATGGCTCACCAGAATTGACAGCTCTTTTAGTTTGGGTCCTCTCTGAGGCAAAGCCTGAGGCAAGGACTAGAGTGTGAGTTTATTTGGGAGGCAATTCTTTGAAGCCGGAGTGAACGAATGGAGAGTGAGGCAGGGAAGGAGGAAAAGTTAACATAAGGGTACATTATTGAGGTTGTCACATTAAGCTATGGGGGCTGGTTCTTTCAGAACCTTGGAGAAGCAAGAGTATGCCTCTTGGAAGCATCCATCTGAAGGGTGTCTCCAGTCACCCAGAGTTGAGGATTTCCGGGGAGTTTATGGCCCTGAAATTCTGGGATTATGTTTGCACAAAGTTGGGGTGGGATTCAGAGAAGGCCATGAGGTAAAACAAAAACACAAACAAATCAGGGGCGTAAAGACCTCCAAAAATCTGCTCTTCCATATGAGTGACAGCAACTATCAAAATCAACTTTTTTTAGAACTCTGGAAATTAATTAAAGGTGTGCAATAATCAGGGAGTATTTACTCAAGAAAAATAGCTAAATCTCAATAAGAACAGTAAGACTTGTAGCATTTCAAGGCTGACCACAAAGCTTAAGAGGAAAAACTGGTGAATTAGGAGGTTTTGATTTTGAAAAGCTTTGGTGTATTCCTACAAATCTGGAAGGCCACATGCATGTACAAGACTATGCACATACTCAAGAAAGGCCTGGAAGGCTTTGCTCTCCCACACAAGCAAATAAAAGGGAAAATGAATGAATGGAAGTGGTACAATTTATAAAGATCACCTTGAGTCCCTTACAGTTAATTTTTAAATACAATTCTAAATTTCATATTGTAAAGACAGTTTTAAACTTAATTTTTAAAATTTATTAATAATTTTTTTCCTTTGCAACACATCTCATAACAGATAGTAACCTAGGTAGTGGGAGCATGGTGGAGAGCCACTGATTACCGGATCATCTACTGCAGTGGATCCCAAGTTTTAATAAGCACAAGAATTACTTAAGAAGCTATTTAAAAGGTTGATTTTAGATTTCTCCTATCCTCTAACCTCCCTCCACCCTCTTCACCCCTACTAACAAGTGAGACTCAGTAGGATGGGGAGGGTCCCCGTTGTCTGTATGGCCAAAAAGATTCTGATGTAAGTCTGTGGATCCCAGTTGAAGAAACAGTGATCCTGTCCAACCCACTAGTTTTAGAGAGGAGATAAGTGAGACACAGAAAGGGGAAATGACTTCTTTAAGGTTACATGATAGAGGTAGAGGTATAGAGTGAGAGTCTAATTTCAAGTCTTGTCACCTGTAGTCTTGTGTGTTTTCCAAGGTATCACAGTTCTTCTCATATATTTGGGTTAGAATCGTCCTGCAGTCACTGGTCAGGTGTGCCCAGGGAGGCGGAGGATCACATATCAGGGAGTACTGAGGCTGCCACATACCTGAGCGTGGCTTGGGCAATCAGAAATTGTGCTTCTGTTGCTCATAAAAAGCATCTGGTGCGGAGCATCAGAATGTGAGCAATGACACTGTAGTCACCGCGAGAGGGCCAGTGAATGCAATGATGTATTTGAAAGTACTTGGAGATTTCAGAGTGGGGTAACCCCAGGACCCACTAATTACTAATTTCTTCTTAGACCAGAGCTACACAGTACTAAGCATTCACATATTTTCAGACATGTGGATCACTGATTTAAGTGTTCAGTTTCCTGCTGGCATCTGACATCATGAAACCACAACTGTAGAGAATTCCAATTCACAGTTATAAATAAACTTGGCTGCAAAGATCAGAGACAACAGCAGCTATGAGACAGAGTGCTATGTGCCCTTTTCTAGGATAAAAGGTGAGCCTGGAAACTATATTATTATAATTTGATATCACTGAGCTGGTAAGGGGGAGGGATGAGGAACAGAGGGGGTTCTAGGCTGAGAAAGCCTCACATGCAAAGACATGGTGGCACAGGAAAATACAGGAAGCTGGGAATGATAAGGAGTTTGCTGTGGCTGGTTGAAGGGGGAGAGAGAGAGAGGACTGGCAGGGGGACAGGGAGCGGCATGAACACTGGGAGTTGAGTTCAGAGTAGTAGGAGGCAGGATCCAGATCACTAAGGGCCTCAAATGATATTTTTGGGAGCTTGGACATCATCTTATTAACAGTGAGAAATCCTCCATTAGGAGGATTTTAAGTGACGGACTGCGGTTTAGAAAGGTCACTTGGGTTGGAGTATGGAGAGAAGTTGGAAAGGGGGTTCAGGAATAAAGACCAACTAGAAATGATAAGAACCTGAGCTAGGGTATGGTTAGCAGTTCTTCCCATGCCTGAGGATGACCAGTTGCAGTTGCTGCTACTGGGCCAGTCCTCAGGAGGCCTAATCCTGGGAATGTTTTTGCCTCCTGCCTCTTTATTTCTTAGGAGACATTCCAGTGATCTGATTCCAGGATCAAATTTCAGAGATACAAGCTTGAATGATGGGAATAACTGTTATAAGAAAAATTGGTAAGGAGAGGGGAGGAGGCGATCAGAAAACGGGAAAGGGAGAGGAAGAATGGAAAGATATATGAACATGTAAAACTTAGAAGAATCATCAAGAGGCTGCAAAAATATCTTACAAGGATTGCTTTAAGAAAAACATCCAGAATTTCAAGATAGATATCTTCTGTATGTGATTAAATTTATTGCTAAATGTGTTTTTAAAGAGCTTATTTTTAAAATTAATGAATTATTTCATGGTGATCTCATGCATAAATATCATGCCAAAGAGGTAAAAGGTTACTGAGCTGCACAGAGGAAGCTGATCAGGGTCTGTGGTTTGACGATATGCATTCTGAGTAAGAGCCAGAGCTTAACTTTACATCTCAGAGGAGCAAAAGTTTTCTGAGAAGGGGATGAAAAATGTGCACTTACTGGGGTGGCGGAGGAGGTTAGGGCTGGAAGCCAGGTTACCAAATCACTGTCTGGAGCATGTGGGCAGATGTAAAAAGTGGGAGGAATGTTCAGACTACATCGTTTCCTAGTGAAAATGCCAACGCAACTTGTAACCATAGCAACACAATAGCCCTATTAAAACAACAAAAAAATCTCAATGTCAATTGCACTTAATGGACACACAAAAAACAACCCTCCACTTTTTACTTTTTACTAATAAGTAAAATTTTGTATTCAGTTTTGTTTCCTTTCTATCCATTGGATTAATAATGCTTTGTTAGAAGATTTCAATTTCTTGATAATCCTTTCTCACACAGGGCAAAAGTTTTAGAAATATAATCTGCCTGGTAATTTTGGATTGAATGTCAGACATTGTGAATATTCCCTTGTAGGGTGCTGGTTATTTTTATATTCCTATAAATATTCTTGATGCTTGCTCTGGGCTAAATTACTTGCATTCTTTTGAGGTTTGCTTTTAAACCTTATTAGATGGGACCAGAGCTGCTTCTAGTCTAGGGCTGATTTTTCCTCACTACTAATACTTCTACCCAACGAGCCATGAAATATGAGACTTTCTACTGGTTGGTGGGAACAGCAGCTATTTCCAGTCTTAAGTGAGCAACAAGTATTTTTTCCTCTAATTCTTTCCATGGCCTCAGGTAGTTCCTTACATATATACACTGATCACTTTCTACCTGAACATTCCAGGGGGACCTTCTCAGATCTCTAAAGCTCTCTCTGTGAAGCTCTCACCTGTGAAACTCTAGCTGCCTTGGCATTCCTAAGTTCCAGTTCCATCTCCTCAATTTAGGGAGCCTGCCTCCCTGCACTGTGGCTTGGAAACTCTTTCCAGGCAGTAAGCTGAGACGATCATAGAGCTCTCCTTGATTTCACCCCACTCTCAGTAATCACTGTCCTGTGCTGCCTGGTGTCCAGTGTCTAAAAACTGTAGGCTTATATATTTTGTCTATTTATTTTTTAGTTTTTTTCAAAAGGAGGGTCCTCGTTACTCCACTTTGTGGGAAGTAAAAGTCCCCAACTTTATGACTTCTGAATGTGGTTGATGAGTAATATATTTGGAGAACAGAATAAATTACATCTTGAACGATCAATTAAAGCTTCTTAATGGTTTAGGATACCTTAGCAAAATTTACATCATTTTCAAGTATCAAAACATAATTCTCATAATTTTATACTCATAATTTTCATATAAATACATAATGAGCAAGTACCAGTTTTATTTCTCATTAATGAGGTAACCAGAAAGATGATAAAGCCAGTTAGAAAACTGAGACACTGAGAAGGCAAATGATGTATTAGGAGGGAGGGAGGGAGAAAGAGAGAGAGCAAGAGTGAGTGAGAATATAAATGGAAAAATATGCTGGAATAGAATTGCTAAATTAGATACAAAACTGGTTCATGTCCCACAGGCCAATAAAATCATAAACTTTGGGGTTATCTTCTCAGCTGAATAAAAATAATTTTAATTCTATTATACAAAAACTCATTTGTATAGTATTCATTTCCACAAATTAACATCTAATCTTTACAGACTTAAACATGTCTTACAAATGTCTTATGTCTTAAAAAATGACCTTGGGTGGGCTTAAGACCAGTTTTAGGAAGGCATTGAATGGACACAGTCATCTTTTTTGACTCATTTCCAAATTTTGGAAATCTTCTTAACATAAGTATTACCTATAAGTCAATGAGATTTGCCATTACCTAGATGGTCACTCTGGGTCTATGTTTGCTCAGGTAATGAAAAAATTAGCGTTTTATAACTGCAGTTACATGTTAGAATCACTTGGGGGAGCTTTAAAAAATTACCAAAGCCAGTAATATTCCACTATAAATATGTGTACCACATCTTCTTTATTCATTCATCTATGGATGGACCTAGAGAGTATAATGAATGCTAAGGGAAATAAGTCAGTCAGAGAAAGACAGATACTATGTGATTTCACTCATATGTAGAATTTAAGAAACAAAACAAATGAACAAAGAAAAAAAGAGGCTCTTAAATATAGATTATGGGGCACCTGGGTGGCTCAGTCATTTGAGCATTGGATTTTTGATTTTGGCTCAGGTCATGATCTCAAGGTCATGGGATCAGGCCCTGCATCGGGCTCTGTGCTGAGCGTGGAGCCTGCTTGGGATTCTCTCTTCCTCTCCCTCTGCCCCTCCCCCTGCTTGTGCTCTCTCTCTCTTAAAAAAAAAAGTCTATCTATCTATCAATCTATCTATCTATCATCTATCTATCATAAACTGGTGGTCTCCAGAGGGAAGGTGATGGATAAAGGGGATTAAGAGTACACTTATCCTGGGGCGTCTGGGTGGCTCAGTCATTAAGTGTCTGCCTTCAGCTCAGGTCATGATCCCGGGGTCCTGGGATCGAGCCCCACATCGAGCCCCAGCTTCTCCCTCTCCCACTCCCCCTGCTTGTGTTCCCTCCCTCACTGTGTCTCTCTCTGTCAAATAAATAAATAAAATCTTAAAAAAAAAAGAGTATACTTATCTTGATGAGCATTGAGTAATATATAGAAATTTTGAATCATATTTTACACCTTAAACTAATAGAATGCTGTATGTTAATTATACTTAAATATAAAACAAAACACCACCAAAGCCAGGGTCTCTTCCTAAACTAATTACATTAGACTCTGAGGGTGAAGTCAGGGCATCGTTAATTGTTTTAAAGTCCTCTATTTATTCCAGTGTGCAGCCAGGGTTGAAAACTACTGGTTTAGCCTGGTTTTCTCAGACTTCTTGCAATAATAATGCTCTGTGATTCTATGGCTTGAAATACAGGGAACTCACTTTTCCACTGAAGAAAGTAGACATAAATTCAAACTCTGCTAGCTTTCTTGCACTACCAGTGACTTGGAAATGATTAAAGGCTGCCAGCATTCATTCTATGGTGTGGAAGCAGTGGGAAAGGCCAGGGGTGGGATGGCTGAATGACTGGTCTTTGTGTTCCAATTAGAAATAGTCAGCTTGAGTTGCTGGAAAGAGAGAGGAATGTCTGCAGATAACTTCTTTAAAAAAAAAAAAGAAAAGAAAAATCAAAATTCATTTTGTGCCCCTGCTTCTATACTCTTGAGCTCATCCATACTCCCAGAGCAGCCAGAACAGGTGTTCTTTCACATAGTTATTAATGGAGACTGCATTTCTGATTTAAGACTATGTATCAATAAATCAAGGCTATGACCCATAATATCTGTAAAAAGAAAATAATGCAACAAGTATAAGCCTTTAAGATGATTTCAAATAATGAAATTCTTCAAATCCTATTCTTTCATGCTTGTTGGGTAGTTTTTTTTTAATTGAAAGCTTTTTTTTTTTTTCATTTTAACAGTTTATTTAAAGTCGTATATATAATTACTTTATTCCTGCATGTACTCAATTGTTTCTTCCTTATATTTGCCCTTTCCCTTTCCCACTTGGTGAGATTTGCCTTTACATTTAAGGATCTTTTTTGTGGTCTTTGTCCAGTTTTAGTCTAGTGATAACCACCTTGCTAGGGTGAGTGCCCACATGGACAGTTGTGGCATCTGCCTTCTCTCGCTATACTCTTTCAATGTAGATGACGTATTTCTTCCTGTAAACCTGGACGACTTTGCCCATTTGCTGACCTTTGTAGTTTCCTCACACAGTCTGTACTTCATCCTTTTGGATGGGTACAGATCGAAAGTTTTACTTCTGTCTCAGTTCTTTGAAAAGAGGGGAAGGCATAATCTTCCTGCAAACATGGGAAGGTACACTGAGATGTCTTTTATGGTTCTTGCCCTGGTTAGAAGTCATAAAGGGATTGAACTTCATTTTGGCCATTGGTGCTTTAGCAATGTCTGCAAAAGGGAGGAGAGAAGAGCATTTTTTGAAAGCAAGGGCTTTTGAAACTCTTTACTCTAAAACTACATTTAGGAGAAACACATAGTAAATGTAACTAGCCAGCCAAAAATTAAAAGAAAATTTGCTTAACTTGATAAGTTTTTTTAAATTGTAAATTAATGTTGAATTTTTCCAATTGTATGACTTCTTTTCTTCCATCTGTTAATGCAGTGAGTAATATTAATAGATATCTAAATATTAAACTGTTTTACTTCTGAGATTGAACCCTACTTGGTCATGATGGATTATTCTTTTAATGTTCTATTTGATTATGTTTCCTCCCTGACACTTTTAATGATAATAATCTTCTTTCTTTTACGGTGAAACATCCCTGTGAGTTGCATTGGGATGGTATTAATTTTCATAGCCATTTGACAGATTAGAAAACTCAGATACAACTGTGGTAAGTGACTTATTAGCCAAGAACAAGTAAATTAGTGACAAAATCTATACTTAAATGTTTAGTGCCTAATTTCTGGCCTAGGAATTTTTTCCCCACTACTCTCCTCTAGTAAATTTGTGTTTTCATCAAGCAAATATCTCAATCATGAAATATTTCAGATAACCTTATAATATTTCACATAACCTTAGAATACTGACTTGAAAACAGAATTTTCAATTCTAGATAAACCATGAACACTGCTTAATATCCTAGTTCTTAATTCTTTCCTTTTCTTCTTCTCTACAGTAACAGTTCTCATAACCACATTTAATAATCATGGGTTTTGGGGAAGAATATCATGTGGAAGTGGGAGAAGATGAGAACAAGAGAGTTCAGGTGGATGGTTGAGCCGTGGGCTGAGCTAGAGAATCCACCTGGATGAGTAGATTTGAGGATAAGGCTGCATGGATGGGCTTAGAGAGGCTTGGGCACATTTGTTTGAATTTCCATGTGTGAAATCTACAAGGCACTAGAATGTGCAGTTCTGAAAACTCTGGAGAGAGGTTGGGCTGGACATATATAATTGATAGTGATTGGCATAGAGGTGGTACCAGAGTCTTGGGAATGGATGAAAGCCATCAAGAAGGGTATGGGGAACAAAGAGAAAGGAATGTGAAAGGCCAACATTTCTGTGGATCCATAAAGATGAGCCAAGAAGAAACAGAAAGAAGAGTCAGAGAGTTGGAGAAAAGCAGGAGAGGGCAATATCCTGAAAGCTAAGGGAAGAGAGATTCTCCTCCCTTCTCACCCCAACCTTGTCTTCTCCCAGGCTTTCCCATCTCAGTAAATGGCTCATCATCCACTCAGCTGCTCAAGTAAACAAACAGGTACCTTTCTGATTACCTCCCACTCCCAACCTCCTCCCATCAACAAGTCGTATCAATTCAGCTCCTAATATATATGAATTTCTGCACTTTTCCTTCCATGGGCACCCCATGGCTCCAAGACACTAACACCTCTCCCCTGGACAACTGTAACAGTCTTCTGAGTGGCCTCCTTGCTTCTGATCTGGTTCTCCCTCTACCTAGACCATTTTCCACCTAGCAGACAGAAGAACACTTTTTACAAAAGCACAAATAAGATCATGTCATTCCCCTGATTAAAATCCTTCAGTGGTTTCTCATTGCACTTTGACTAAAATCCAAACTTTTCATGACCTAAGTGGACCCACATTTGGCCCCTGTCCAACTCTTCAACCCCATCCTGCACATTCTCCTACTACTGCTTACTAAATCCAGCCAACAGCCTTTCGTCTGTTCTTTGAACATACCAAGTCCATGTTCCCTCCAGGCCCTTGCCTTTGCTTATCCTTTTGTCTAAAGTGCGCTGCCCCAAACCTATGCAAGGCTGGCTCTTACCCTTAGTTAGGCCTCAGCTTAAATAGTACCTCCAAAGAGAGGTCTTCCCTGACCACCCCATCTAATTAGTAGACACCTACTGTATTAGTTTGCTAGGGCTGCCGTAACAAAGTATCGCAGACCAGGTGGCTTACATGACAGAAATTTATTGTCTCACCTGCTGGAGGTTAGAAGTCTAAAATGAAGGTACTGTCATGGCTGGGTTCCTTCTGAGGGCTGTGGAGGAGAATCTGAGCCAGCCTTCTCTCCTTGGCTTGTACATGGCTGTCTTTTTCCTATGTCTCTTCACATCATCTCCCTCTATGTGAATTTCTGTGTCCAAATTTCCCCTTTTTATAAGGACCCCGTCATATTGGATTACTATCCTATTGATCTTCAACTTCACCACCTCTGTAAGGACTATTTCTAAATAAAGTCACATTCTGAGGTACTGGGGGTTAGGACTCTAACATCTGAAGGGACGCAATTCAGCCCACAATGCCCACACCCAATGGACATCACATTGAACAGTTTCATTTTCTTCACAGCATTTGTCTTTATCTGAAATTACATTGTTCATTTTTTGCTCACATTTTGTTATTTGTCTCTGGAAGCTCCACAGAACAGGAACCTTGCCTGTCTTTGGAGCAGACTCTGCTGGTGCCCCTGACATATCCCCTGTTACCATAGATACCAGCAGCTTCTCACTGCAAGCCTCTGCAACATTCTGTCTGAGGCTTCTTCAAGCATACTTGTTCTTTAGTGAGGCGGGCTGGAGATGCCGGAAGTTACTGACAGATGAGGGGAGACAGAATACCCTAGTTTCCTCTCCTCCCTGTCAGGGACAGTGCTGAAGTTTGCTTTCTGCTGTTTCTGAGAGGTCCAAGGCAGGACTTCGCCAAATTATCCTTACTGCTCATGAATATACCTATATTGGCTTCCCCGTCTTCTCTGTTTACTTCCTTACTCCCCTACCAGTGTTTCTAGAGTCTCTCCCCAAATAAACTACTTACAGTGAACTCTTGTCCCTGGGTCTGCCTCCTGGAGAAACACAACCTAAGACAGTCTTTATCACTGTATTCCTGTCCCCTAAAACCGTATATAATGCAACATTTATGGTTAATGCTCAATAAACCATGACAAATTAATCAATAGAGGGTGGTGGTAATAGACATGGCCAAATGCTGTGGAAAGAAGTCCAGTAGAAGAGAACCTTAAAAAAAAAATCTCAATTTGGTAATTGTGAGATCAGTGGCCACTGCTAGAGGAGCTTATTAGAATGGCGGGGGGCAAGTCTGATTTTGGTGGGCAAGATGAAGTGAGAAAGCTAGGAGCCATGGACAGGAAAGAGTTAACTTCATATGACAGTGGGGTGGAAAGAAGTGGGTTTTTTATTTTTCTGGAGGAGAACAATTTGAGCCTATTTGAAGCTGATTCAATGGAAAAGGAGAGAAAGATGGTACAAGTGAGAAGAGGGGACAACTGAAGGTCAGGGTCTTAGATGATAAATTAGAGGCTGGGTTAGTGAGTACAGGTGGGGGAGTTAGCATGCGGAAATAGAGGCCTCTGGTCTTCCAAGAAAGGAGGCAGGAGGTAAGAACTTATAAACAGAAATAGGAACAAACATACAAATATACAGTAATACTCTCTCTTTTTTTTTCTGATTTCAAAAGTGACAGGGGTTCATTGCAGACATTTGGAATAATAACTAAATTTATTAAGTACTTACAATATTTCAGGCTCTGATCTATGTGCTTTACATGTGTTAACTCATTCCCTCCTTCAATCTACCATATGAAGCAGGTATTGTTTCTCTGTCTTTACTATAAGGAGAGAGCCTGAGTCAATTGCCCAAGGTCACAAGACTGGTCAGAATGGCAGATCAGGATGTGAACCTACTTTGTCTGCTTCCACAGTCATTCTGTACTAACTGCAAAGGACAACCCAAAAGGAAAACTTATCCATCAGAGAGAATAAATAAATACGTATGAAATACTCAGATAGATAGAAAAATCACCAGGAGTTCGCTGCCATTGCTTCCCTTTTCTCATGGAAGTAGGTGGGGACCCTGAAGCAGGGAATGGGGGTGAGTAGAACTCATTAATAAAAATAGTTTGAAGATGTTTCTTCTGGGAAAGGAGAAAGGAACTGATGAGGGATTTTGAACAGTGCTGAAGAGTCGGCTTGAGGTTGCAAATACTAAATTGGGGGAAGATCAATCAGCATGGTTCAGTGATTTTTCTCCGGGGCACTGAACTGGTGGTTGGGGTAGAATTTGCCATGGGAGGTCCACAGAAAGTCAAGAGAAATTGATAGTCTAAAAGAAGGTGTGGTTGAAATGACTGCATCTTCATTTGGGATCCCTGAAGGCAGACCTTGGGGCAGATATTTGAGAGCAAGCAGTTTCCAGGGAGACGATTGTAGGTAAAAGGATGGTAGGGGAGGGCAGGGTAGGGAATGATGCCAATAAAGGGTGTGCACTGTAGACAATGGGAGCTTTGTCCTGATGGGGGACTCTGGGAGCCAGTGTGGAAATATATCTCAGTTATCTCCCTTGAGGGGATTTCCATTAGCTAATGGTTAGGACTGCTCCAGGGGTAACCATGCAGGAGCTGAGAGCACCACACTTGGAGATACAGAGAACTTGGGTGGCCAGAAAAAGGCTTCAGGCAAACAGATGTTGGCTGCTGGGGGTCTGGTCTCCTGGTGTCTATGGGAAAATAAGACCTGAGGGGATAAAGACCAGGCATCCAGAGTGTCTGCTACAGACGGACCATGGATTTGTGGTTGGGTCAGAGAGGTAGCAGACCTATAAGGAGCCTAGGAGAGCAAGGGAACAGTTGGATGAACATCTTTTTGAAAATTATTTTAAATAGGTAATATTGGCACATGGAATAAAATCCAAGTATGAAAGAATATGCAGTGAAAAGTAAATCTTTTCTCACCATCCATCTCTGTTTTCTACTGTTGCTAGTGTCCTCTATATCCTTTCAGAGATAGTATGGTAGGTACTATGTGTGTGTATGTATTACAGGTGTAGATATTATATACACATATTTATATTACAGGTATAGGTATTATATACACAAACTAGGTACAGTTAATATATATATATCATTTATTTTTACATAAATTACCCCATATAAGTGGTAGCATATAATATACTCTGCCTCGTTTACAGGGGTATCTTGGGGGAACCTTTCATATTATTGCATTTAGATTTGCCTCAATTTTTTAAATAACTGCATAGCCTTCAATTTTGTGTATGGATTTACTTAATGAGTCTTTTGTTGATAAATTTTTTCAAGTCTTTTTTTTCTGAAATATTATTCTTATACATGTGTGTTATTGAGCACACTCCAGTGATCTATAGGATAAGTTCCTAGGATTAGCATTGCTTGGCCAAAGAGCATGTGCATCTAAAATATTGATAGATAGTGCTGAATTTCCTTGAACCAATGTACACACCCATGGGATTGACCATCATAATGAGGCCAAAGAGCAGAAGGACAGGAATAGGGAGGAGAAGAGGGAGGGGCAGTTGGACAATGAAATGTCAGATATCAAGATTATGGTGTAGTAGTTCCATTCCTGCCAAAGTCCAGGGTGTGGCCATACCAGGAAGTTGTTGGCCTGGAGTGGTGTGCAGGTGAAGGTCAATGACGCAGAAGTCAAGGAACTATGAGGTGTCAGAATAACTCACCCAGATGACGAGCCAGCCAGTCTATCCTGGGGTTTGTCATTATATTAAGTTGTGAAATGCAGTTAGAGAAACCTTCAGCTTTATTATTTATGTATTTATGTTTAAAAGATTTATTTATTTATTTTGGAGAGACAGAGAGAGAGAGAGAGAGAGACAGCGCATGAACACAGGGGAGGGGGTGGCAGAAGGAGAGGGAGAGAATCTCAAGAGAATCCTCACTGAGCACGGAGCCCCACGTGGGGCTCCATCTCACGACCCTGAGATCATGACCTGAGCTGAAGTCAAGAGTCAGAGGCTTAATGGACAGCCACCCAGGTGCCCCTCAGCGTCCCTTTAAATCTAGCAAGGAAAAGATGCCAGATGTCTACCAGTCCTTTCTACTCTGTGGAGCAGAAAACTCTTCACACTTAAGCTGAGGGAGAAGTACATCAATCAACATGGCTGCCCCAGGGGACAGGAGATGATGTCTCTATTTTTTTTTTATGATGGCATCTGTGGCAGTGGGACTGGCAGGGCTGTTCTCCTGAATCCTTCATCTTCGAAGGAACATCACTTGGGTCTGTGGGTAACTCATTTTCCAACATCTCCAGTCTTCCAAGCATTGCTGACATTGCCAAACCAACCCTGGCCTGGGCACCCCTTTCTTGGTAATAAAACCAATAGCAAGAATAGCAACAATAGAGGGTAATGTGCTGAATCAGTTAGGATTTGTGTTCAGCAGCAGGTAGTTTAAACACTGGTTTAAACCAGAGAGGAGTTCTCTTTCCTCTCGGGTAACACGGAGTCCAGAGATAAGCATTCCACAAAAGGTGTAGCATTTCCACAAGGTCAGTGGTATCTTGGACTTCTTTCTGCTCTGCTTCCCCAGTGCTGACTTCTAGCTCATAGTTTCTGGATGGCTGCTGGAATGTTAGCCCTCATGCCCATGTTCCATGCTGGAAGAAGGAAGAGAAGGTCAAAGATAAAAGGGAGCATGCCAGATGAATCAGCATTCCCCACCCCTACTTTTTAATGAACTTTCCCAGAAGCCCCACTCAATAATGGAACTTAAATCTCATTGTACAGAGTAGTAAGTCACATGGTCACCCTTATCTGAATCATGGTCATCACAAGTCAGTGGCACTTAAGTATATCTACAGAGTCGTGTAACCATCGCCATCATCCATTTCCAGAATGTCATCATTTGAAATAGAAACTCTGTATCCACTAAACAATGCCCCCTCCTTCCCCATCTCCTCTCAGCCACTGTTAACCTCTCATTTACTTTCTGTCTGTATGAATTTGCATATTTTAGGTATTTCATATAAGTGATCGTACAATATCTGCCCTTTTGGGACATGCTCACTTAACTTAGCATAATGTTTTCAAGGTTCATCCATATAGTAGCCCATGTCAGTACTCCACTCCTTTTTATGGCTGAATAATATTCCATTGTGTGGATATACCACACTTTGTTCATCTATTTGTCTGTCGATGGACATTTGGGTTCTGTCTTAGTCTGTTCGGGCTGCTATAACAAAATACCGATTCTGGCGGCTAGAAGTGCCAGTGTGGTCTGGCTCTTGTAAAAGCCCTCTTCTGGGCTGCAGTCTTAAACTTCTTGTTTTTCCTTATATGGTGGATGGGTGAGGGATCTCTGTGGGGACTCTTTTTAGAGGGACACTAATCCTATTCATGAGGGCTCTACCCTCATGTCCTAATCACTTTCCAAAGATCCCATTTCTTCTCTTTGTGTATGTGTGTGTGTTCATGTTTTGTTGCTTTAGTAATGATTCTTCCTCATCTCTTAATATCATCACATTGGACATCAGGATTTCAACATATTAGGGAGACACAAGTATTGAGACCATTGCAGGTTGCTTCTAGCATTTGGTTATTGTAAATCATGCTGCTATGAACACTGATGCACAGGTATCTGTTTGAGTTCCTGCTTTCAATTCTTCTAGGTATGCACCTAGAACTTGCTGGATCATGTGGTAATCCCGTGGTTGCTTTTTAAGGAGCCAGAAAACGCACTTTACATTTTGCATTTTATTTAGTTTTTACAAACTTGGAATTGTTGAGACCACACATTGAAATTCTAGTAGAGAGGATCCTCCTACTCTGGATCCAACAGATTGATGCTGCCCACTGAGTGGTGTTCTTCTGAGTAGGGGACTTCTGAGTCATGTATGCTAAAGTGAGCTGGATGGAGTTGTCTCCATTTTAGCAATGGATAACAAATAAAAAAGGCTAGGTTACTCTTCTCTTGGTAATGAGAGCTCCACTAATTTTTCCTAGCTCTGTCCCTAGGAAGCCTCACCAAGTGCTTGTGGGGAGCCTTACTGGGTTTATACTTGACTCCCTTGACCGGTGTGGACTTATGAACACCACCACACCATGAGGTTCCAGGCAGGAGCTATCTCCATCCCTTCGCTTGACCTCAAGCCAACCTGTCACAAATTTATCAAGGAGATGGAAGATGAACTTAGTTATTCCATGATCCAGTAATAGTTCTAAGTGTGCACTAGTATATTGGGTAACAATATGGCCCCAAAGTTGGATGGCTTGTGTTCAGATCCCAGCTCTACAGTCTATTTGTTGTGTGATCTTCATGGAGATTATTTAACTTCTCTGTGCCTCAGCTTCCTCATCTGTAACGTGAGGATTCATAATAGTGAATTCATTCATAATAGTGCTTTAATTTTCATATGGTTGTTGTGAGGGTTACCTGAGTTAACACAGTTAAGAAGTGCTTTAGAAAGATGCCTGAACTGTGGAAAGGCTCTGTAAGTGAGGGTAGTGTTAGCAGTATTGACATTATGATCATACCCAGGAAATGTAAATTCTATAAACCATAATAGTTAACAGCAAATGAACTATGGATCAGTATTTATAGTGCTGGTAACTAAAAAAAAAAAAAAAGGAACAAAATTAGGAGGACACACATGAACAAAGCATGGAGAGACACACTCAGATGGGTTGAAAAAGTCACTTTTCATTATCTTTGGTCTGATGTTACAAGCCTGGAAAATGCTAACCACTTGGCCTCTTAAAAATTTTTTTTAAATTAATTATTTGAGAGGGGGTGTGGGGAGGGGCAAAGGGAGAAGGAGAGAGGGAAAAAAGTCTCAAGCAGACTCCCCACTGAGCGCGAAGCCCAACGCGGGACTCGATCTCACAACCCTGAGGTCATGACCTGAGCAGAAATCAAGAGGCAGACACTCAACTGACTGAGCCGCCCAGGTACCCCTTGGCCTCTTAAATTTGTTTCTCACCTCCAAGTTGGAGATAACTGCTATTTTCATTGCATCATTGTAAGGATTTACTGAGGCAGAGATAGGACTTTATAAATTATTATCACTAAACAAATATAAACACTTAAATTAACAACATGAAATAGCTCTTCAGCTACAACTGTCATTGTCCAGATGGATCTGGTTTGTGAACAGGCTTGGCATAATACCAAGGGAGGTTGTGGAAAACATGGAGGAGGTTCAGAGGCCAAGGACAGACATGAGGAAGAGCTGGAGTTTCTTTCTTTTTTTTTTTTTTTAATTTTTTTATTGTTATGTTAATCCCCATACATTACATCATTAGTTTTAGATGTAGTGTTCCATGATTCATTGTTTGTGCATAACACCCAGTGCTCCATGGAGAACGTGCCCTCCTCAATACCCATCACCAGGCTAACCCATCCTCCCACCCCCCTCCCCTCTAGAACCCTCAGTTTGTTTTTCAGAGTCCATCGTCTCTCATGGTTCGTCTACCCCTCCGATTCCCCCCTCTTCATTCTTCCCCTCCTGCTATCTTCTTCTTTTTTTTTTTTCCTTAACATATATTGCATTATTTGTTTCAGAGGTACAGATCTGTGATTCAACAGTCTTGCACAATTCACAGCGCTTACCAGAGCACATACCCTCCCCAGTGTCTATCACCCAGTCACCCCATCCCTCCCACCCCACCCTCCACTCCAGCAACCCTCAGTTTGTTTCCTGAGATTAAGAATTCCTCATATCAGTGAGGTCATATGATACATGTCTTTCTCTGTTTGACTTATTTCACTCAGCATAATACCCTCCAGTTCCATCCATGTCGTTGCAAATGGCAAGATCTCATTCCTTGAGCTGGAGTTTCTATGTAGTGCACTGGACCAGATTAGTATCTGCCCACTGAGGATGTGGGTAGGATGAGCTGCACCAGAGTCTGAGGAATTTGAGCTAATTTTTATACAGCATTGAAATTAAAATACCAGAAAGCGTTCTTGAAGAAAATGGTGAAATCTGAGTCTTTCTCCATGATTATCCAATGGAATAGAGAAAGAAGCTACACAGCCAGTCCGTGGTTGTAGCAAAGATGGGGGATGGACTGGAGGCTCTCCAGCCTCGAGGCAGCCTGGTTACCAGACTGACCGATTCTATGATGTCATCCAGACTAGGTATTTATTTAGCAGTCAACTTGCGCCATCTATGGGTCAATATGTTTCCTTGCAGTTTGAGGACCATAAGCCACTGTGACACCTTCAGATACAATGTGGTTGATTTCATTTTTGTGAAAGCCTTATTTCATGTTTTGGCTTACTTGTTTTTGTTTTGGGTAGATTCAATACTTTTTGTGACTATCAAGAATGTTCTCTTTGTAACCAAGGAGAAATTTTGCTTTGGGATGCAGACGTGCCTGAAGAAGGACCTGGATGCCTAGATTCCATTTGGTGATATGTTTCTTATTAATAGCCAGGGAATGCTTTCCTCTATTAAGTGACTAGGACGACATTTTAAAAAATCCTGTGAGGCTTGCATTTTCCCGTAGTTTACTGGAAAAGGGCCAGGAGTCGGAGCCATTTCTGCTTTCTATTGTCCCATGTTTTATTCTTAGCGCTGATTAGGACAAAAGAACCCTCAGGTGCTGTGAAGGGAAATCAGGGAGGACTGTCTGGAGGGGATGAGGTGGGTTCTGGATTTTAGAGGAAATGAGAGTCACAGGAAAGGAGGAGAAGGCCACCTGTCCTCTGTGTCGGCAGCTCAAGAGGGCCTCCCATAGAAAGAGAAACTTGTTGCTCATGAGGTTGTCTCATATGAAGCTTGTTTTCATTCAGTCTCCATGTCTATGGCACCTGTTTGTTTCTGTGCTAAGCTCCCTCACCCTCTCCCTGGTCCGACCATGCTGGTGGTCTCTTTTAGTTTCTGGAAAGCCCCATGTTCTCTATCACTAGGGGCTTTTGCAGCGGCTGCTCCCTCTGCTTGAAACCCTCCTCATCCTGGTAAGTCTTCTTCATCCTGTAGATTTCAGCTTACCAGTCACTTCCTGGAGGTGGCCTTGCCTGGTCCCCTTGCACGTGCCGCACGCTGCGTTCCTACCTCTCCTATGGAACTAACATCACACTTGTAGGGCTGCAGGTCCAACATTTGTCTTCGGGATTGTAGGTAGGACACCCTGTCTGCATCCCATTCTCCAGTCAGAGGCACCTGGAGGGATCAGGAGGGAAGAATAGCAGCAAAATTGTACATGTTCCATTATTAAGTTTTCTTTGGAGATTTATTTTAGAAACCAAGCAAAAGATAACCGGAAATGCCCAATCACTAACTCATGGTAGGGTTGGGGGAGGGAATGTTGTGGGTGCTCTTTTCCCAACACAGCAATGGGGCAGGCCCCTGTTTTCTGATCCTGTGGGGGCAAAGCGGAAACACTCTGGGGGGTGGTTGTCTTTACTCCTGTCCCCGAGGGTGGAGTAGGTTAGTGACCATGCAGAGAAGCCTCCTAAGTGAAGCATGACAAGACCACCAGACTCAGGACGGGAGAGAGAACTTGTCTCCATCAATGAATTGAGAAAAGCCATTTCCCTGAGTGCAGAGAATTGGAAAAATTACATCCATAGCGCAATCCTTTAAAACATGTACTAATAATATGTAATAAGCTATAAATAAACTACAAAGAAGACTGTGCTGAGGCTTTAGTGTGTTGAACCCAATGGTAGAGCTTAGCATTTTGAACTGGGAGGGGATAAGGCCAAGTGATCCAGGTCTATGCTTCTTTTTTATTTTGTTATGAATACAATAAAATCTTGGGGTTATGTTCAAAATAATAATAATATATGATTTTGAAGGTGAGAAAGAGAAATGGTATCCTGTGAAGTGATTTTGGCTGCAGTATTTGGAGGTCAGTCCAGGAAAGGGGGGTGAGTGTTAGGACTAGAGCCAAATCCATGAGGCAGGGTCTGAAGGAGGACCTGGGGCTTAGAGTCTGTGGTGTGCTCAGGGTCTGCAGTGAGGTTGCTCAGCTGTCAGAGGGCACCTGGCTCCAGTTAGTGTCAAGATGGTCCTGGAAAACTGTTCCCAAAGTTTTGTAGGCAACTGTTGCCTCACCTGTCTCAGGGCCATATGAGTGTCCTGTCAACATTATTTGAGGCTCATGAGAGAATTGCTTTGGGTTGCCAGGGGGAAACACTTGGTTTTGCAAAGGTGGGACAAAAGTAGGAGTTGGAGTTTGCATGCAGTCCCGGTCACTTGACTCCTGGTTGGCTGAAGAGATGTGAGGATACCAAGGGGAGGGCAGGATACTAGGTCTTGATGGCTGTACCCTGGCAGTAGTGGGTTTCCTGGGTAATGAGGTCAAGGCATAAGGGGTATCACCAACACCCCTTTAAGGTTTAGAAAACCCACGTAAGCTCAAAGGGAGTTGCCTATGCTATACCCACAGAATTGACTAGAATCTTTGAATCCAATTTGGCTAACACCATGACCCTTTCTTGACAGGGAAAGAACCTCAAGTGTTGGATTTAGGAATATGTACTGAGTTTCAACTGGCCATACAACATTTCATGGCTCCTTTAGAACATTTCATTGTTCTAAAGCCCTCCCTTGCTAATAAATAAAGATCTGGCCCTTCAGAATTTCTTCTGAAGAACCCATCCTTTAGGGGCTGCATGGGACAGTGGAAAAGAGCACTGACCTGGCGGGGGAGTCTGGGTCCCACTCCCAGCTTCACGGTGAGCAATCTCCAAGAGCAAGTCACATCACGCATCTGGACCCCAACCTCCTCACTGTAAGATGAAGGAGCTAATATTCTTTCTATGTCTAACATTCTATAATTCTATGATCTAGTAACTGGATGTAGTGATGTGTCTTGGTTCTAGAAAACAAACAGAGGCATCCCTCCTGTGATGCACTGAATGTGTCCCCCTAAAATCATATGTTGAAGCCCTAAACCCCAGGGTGATATATATGGAGATAGGGCCTTTAGGGAGTTAATTAAGGTTAAATGAACTCATAAGTGTTGGGTCCTAATCTGATAGGACTGCTGTCCTTACGAGAAAGGCACCAAGTCTCTCTCTTTCTCTCCCTTTCTGCTTGTGCACAGAGGAAACACCAAGTGAGGACTTGGTAAGAAGGTGGCTGTCTACAACAAGAAGAGAGCTCTCAGCAGATACCAACCCTGCTGGCCCCTTGATCTTCCAGTCCCCAAGACTGTGAGAAAATAATTTTCTTTTTTTTCTTTTTTTAAAGATTTTATTTATTTATTTGAGAGAGAGAGAATGAGAGAGAGCACCTGAGAGGGGGGAGGGTCAGAGGGAGAAGCAGGCTCCCTGCCGAGCACGGAGCCCGATGTGGGACTCGATCCAGGGACTCCAGGATCATGACCTGAGCCGAAGGCAGTCGCTTAACCAACTGAGCCACCCAGGCACCCGAGAAAATAATTTTCTTTTGCTTAAGCCATTCTGTTACGGCAGCCCAAGCAGACTAAATCATTTCCTCAGCCCTCAAGAACTAGACTATGATTTATTGGTCTGTGGCTTCTGGGTGAGTTTGTATTTAACTTTTTCCATTGACAAAGGAACAGCAAAATAAATGGGATCCTGGAAAAGAAGACATTCCTATGTTGGGGCATTTATAGGCCATGTCTCTTAAGGCCCTAGTGACCAAGTCTTTTTCAGGGTGGAATCATGGATGTCCCTGCGGTATTTTCTTTGACACCAACCAATTCTCTGACACCACCTGGGTGTCCAACAGTTCAACTCAATTCTGACATTATCCACCTGGAGTTAGCATCAGATCCAGCAAGTTAAAGGACTGCCCTCACATTGGACACCCATTGTGAGCCAGGCCACCTGTACTACTGATCAACCAGCTATAAATCAGGGGTTCTCATGACCCCCTCCTGAGGTTTGGCAGTTTGCAAGAATGGCTCATGGAACTCAGGAAAGCTTTACTTACGTTTACTGGTTGATTATAAAGGATACAACCAAGAAATAGCAAAATGGAAGAGATACATAGGGCAAGTTATGAGGGGGGTGGGGCAGAGATTCAATGCCCTCTTTGGGCACTCAATTTCCCAGCACTTCAATGTATTTACCAACCCAGAAGCTCTCCCAATCTCATTGTTCAAGAGTTTTTATAACCTGGGGTGCTGGGGTGGCGCAGTTGGTTAAATATCTGACTCTTGGTTTCGGCTCAGGTCATGATCTGAGGATCATGAGATGGAGCCCCGAGTCGGGCTTAGTGTGGAGTCTGCTTAGACTCTCTCTCCCCACCCCCTACCCCTCCCCACCTCTCTCTAAAATAAATAAATAAATCTTAACAAAAAAAAAAGTTTTTATAACCCAATTTCTAGTCCTTCTTTCCTTTCCACCAAGGTCAGTGGGTGGGGCTGAATGTTTCAACCCACTGGTCACTTCCTCTTTTTGGTGATAAGCTCCATCCTGAGGCCAGCTAAGGGTCTTACCTTAAGTCACTTTATTAGTATAAACTCAGGGGTGATTGAAAGGAGCTCATTATGAATAACAAAAGACACTTCTGTCCTCAGGAAATTCCAAGGGTTTTAGAAGCTCTGTGTTAGGAACCAGGGATAAAGACCAAATATATTACTTATTATACTATGATGTCCAACACATATAATGCTCAGTCTTGGGTGGTCCCCTTGTAGTTGTGGTTGAACCTGTGGGGCTACTTTATGAGCAAAAATTGAGCACTGAAATCTAGAAAAGATGTTATTGACTCAAGAAGTTTTCTGCAAGTTCTGCCAAAATATCTTGGCTGTGGGGCATTGGATAGAGTGGACAGCTGTGGGGCAAGTGGACTGTAGGATTTCCAGAAGGGAAGGTCCACACTGTGACCTCAAAGACTTAGATCAAAGGACAAAGAACATGGAGGTGTAGAGAGTTGGGCTTGTAGGTCTTCTCTTCCTTGGGTGTTCCCTGTTTAGGCGCGTGGCACCAGCTGGGTAGTGAGTAATCTCTCAGGACCCACCTGTTCCAAGGACCCACAGAGGAGAAGCAGGAGCAGACAAGCAGCAAAAGAGCAGGACACCAAATATTGGGGGAGGCTCTCCCTGTGGGGAGTCTAAGGGATCTGAAGACCCAAAGTAACAGCAATATGAGGGTCCATGGACTTGATCTGGACCCTGAGCTTTCTGTGGGGCAGCTTTCTTGGTGTGACAAGGTGTTGACGTTACTCAGTGGGGTGGAGAATGCAGGGCCAAGGGACAGCTGTAGGTTCCTGTGACCACACTGTGCCTTGTCCTGCTGGGAGCATTATGCCCACGCACTTGGACAGCCCCAGATCCAGCCAGCCATACCCACGGCCCCTGGTGAAATCTTGATTCTCATTCCTGGTATGGGAAGTATGTTTAATTTGGAAAAAGACCATACTGAAATCTGACTTATCATGATACTCTCAAAGCTGTCTGTGAAGCAACATTATTTCCTTCTCTTTCATCAGACACTGATACTCTACATCAGGGTTCGTAGTGCCATTCCAAAGGCGTTTGCTGACAATCTTGGAGGTGAAGGACTTTTCTGAATCCTCATCGAAATAAATATTTTTAAAGAGTAGGTACATCTTACAGTTTTCTGTTTGTGAAAGTTTGCTATCTATGGGCCAGATGGAGATTTTTCTATATCCAGAACACTGGATTTTCCAGAGTGCGTGTGGGATTTTATTGTATAAGTGTACACAAGAGTGCATAAATATATTTCATCTATGTAGGAGAATAGATTGAAACATGCACTTTTCACACACTTCAGAAACATTTTTTAAAAACCAGATTATTTTGCTAATGAAACATTTATTGTAGGAAGTATCAAAGAATGTAACACTTGGAATTAATTGGAGTACTGTATGAGCATCTAACATGATGTTTCTGTAAATGTAGAGATGTTAAAGCCTGCAATCTAATTTACTTCTGAGTCCTCGACCAACCTCACTTGGGACTCTATATAGGATACATCCTTGCTAAAATTTTGTTGAATTAGTTTTTTTTTTTTTTTTTTTAAAGAAAATCGTCTTATTTGAATACCTCTGGAGTTACCTTAACAGAATGGGGAGCCTTTTTTAAAACAGACCCAAGAAGACCCAAGGGAGCACAGATTTTTAATTTGTGGTTTTAAATATTCAGTTTATGGGTGCCTATTGCTTCCTGTCTCTTGACAGTTCCGCATGTACCGCTCAGTTCATTGCTTTGATCTGTTCTCTTTTATGCTCCACTGAACATGTAGCTCTGTGGGCTAAGAGATTAAAAGCCCCCCACAGGTGGCCAGCTCTCTGGTGGTGGGTCTGAAGAGAAGGAGAGATCAGGTCAGGCCTAAAACTCCCCCGAGGTGGGGACAGCCCAGCTCCAGCTTTCTGAATCTTTATTTTCCCCTTCGGTGCTCAGTCTGTCAGAAATTTCTGTCTTGGTTGTGGGCAGTATAGACTCCAGCTGATTTTACCTCATTTATTAAAATGGCATTGCGTGGCTGGTAGGGTTCCTGGCAGAGCTGGGGAGCTAGCTAGGCGTGGGGCTGCAGTAGCAAGGCGGGCTGCCTGCCATCACGCCACGCGGTGCTCGGGGGGCGGGGGGGGGGGGGGGGGGCCCCGCCCCGGCCCCGGGGGGGGGGGGGGGGGGGGGGGGGGGGAAGTCACTGCCGCTGCCCCGGCCAGGAGCTGAACTCTGTCGCTGCCCTGGAAACGCGCTGCCATGGAAACACCGTCCTGCTGCAACTGCCCCCACCTCCAGAGACGGTCTCCGAGGTGCTGCTTCTTTGTGTCACTGAGCACCTGATTCACACTCCAGAGTGGGTGCTCCATCCTGTGCCCGTGACTACCTGCAAGGGATGCCTGGAACGGCCATAGCTGGCATTTCAGTCTTTCGAGCAGCAAGTGGGCCCTGCCTCCCATGAAAACTCATAAGAAAGGCAACTGTTCAAATACAGGCAGGACATTCAAAGGGTCGGCAGCCAGAAGAAATGACAACCGTCCATGATAGGAACTAAATTAACTAGACTACCGCCCCTCACCCAAAGGAGGATAAAAACCCTGCTCTACACAGATTATTAAAAAACAAAGCAATACCTGCCAATAGTAACCACGATAGCAAGGAGATAGTAGTTTATTCCTTACCTTTGAAAACCTTCACTACTGTGAGAACGATTTCAAATGTAATTGTTTCTTTTTCTTTCTTTTTTCTTTTTTGCCATACTAGGAACTTTCAGCTTCATCTAAATATTTTCTTTAAGGGAGTTTTGCCCTTCCTTTTTCCCTTTTTCGAACCCTACATTATTGGTGTGTGATGGTATTGGATTGGAATGGGTTACAGGTATTTTCCAGTCATGGAGACCACTAATTTGTACATAGGGGTTATGTTTCTAGAAACTTCTAAATTGGAGATCTTCAGTCCTTAAAACCCCTGTGGGGATAATCAGGTTTTCCTTAACTCAGTTTAGGCAACATCTCCTTGGATTTTATAAGAAATCAGAAATAGAGCCAAACGGGCCACTTTTACTTAGGGGGAAAAAAAAGGTGTCATATCTCACTTGATTTGTACGGTGTCACTTTGGCAGTGAAGATTTCCAGTTCGTTTGTGTTCACTCTTACACAGGTGCAGTCTCAGAGTGCAGGGCATGTGGCATAATGGTGAGAAAAGGAGAGAGTGATGTGGGCGGGAAGAGTGAGAAGTCAGGGAATGGAGATTCCCGAATTGTGTTGGAGAAGCCATTTTACTCTCTGGAGAGCGCCCTCCCCACCTGGACCCTGCTGATGTTGGTCCAGTTATTTTAGATGGTTCAATATAAGCCAACATTGTTGCCACAAATGAATTGGGAATTATTCTAATATGATTTCCACCTTCCCACTGACAAAAACAAGTCTTGATCAAGGGAGAATAGGGAGTAGGTCAATGAGGTAGAAGAAAATTACTCATCTTAGATATTTAACTTATATCATTGTTTAATTAATAAGCCAATTAGTTAATTCACTCTATAACCATTTACTAAGACCCTACCACATACTAAGTGCTATGTTTATTATTTATTACCTTTATTACTTCATTTAATAATGCCTCTAACAACCCTATTTTATGAAGTAAATCTAATTACTTCCCCTACTTGAGAGATAAGAAAACTGAGGCCCAGAGAGCTTCAGAGGTTTTGGTTTTGGTCAGAATTTTATAGAATGAGGTAGAACAGCACATCTGCCAATCACGCCTTCTTTTGAACTTTTGAACTTTTTAGGTCATTATCATTGCATTCCTAGAATGTGATCTTCAGTGATGAGTGCATCTCTGTCTCCCATACGCTGCGCCAACTGGGAGGAGAGGGAAAGTTCTCATGGGCAGATTGAGAAGAGTGGTTTCATTTATGTAAGGAATGTGTGTCCCATGTCAGGCCCAGCTAAATTAACACTGACCCAGGAGAGCATGACATCACGATGCCAGTTGGAAGCAGGGGATGATATCACTTAGAAGGGCCCCTTGGTGGTGGGAGCATGAGTGGTGGGGGAGAGGTTTTAGAAGATAAAACACACCTGCTTCCACCCACATTTCCCTCAGTGCTGTCAGAACCTGGACAGGTTAGAGCCTGTGCATGGGCCTGCATATGTGGCTCAAACCCTAGGGTCCGTTGGTGGTGGTCTGTATTCTTTTTCTATTGCTGCCATAACAAATCAGCACATATTTAGCAACTTAACACTCCTCTTTTATTTTACAGTCATATGTGTCAGAAATGTGGGCACACATGGCTTAGCTGGTTGTGTTCCACATTTCATGAGGCCAAAATCAAGGTGTGAGCAGGGCTGTATTCCTTTCTGGAGGCTCTGGGATGAATATGTTTATAAGCTCATTCGGATTGCTGACAAAAGTCAGTTTCTTATGACTATAGGAATGAAGTTCCATTTCCTTGCTGGCTGTTGGCCAGGTGTCATTCTGGGCCTCTAGAGGCTACCCACATTCCTTAGCGCATGGCTTTCTTTTATCCATTTTCTTTTTTTCTTTTTTAAGATTTATTTATTTATTTGAGAGAGAAAGAGAGAGAGCATGAGTGGGAGGGGCAGAGGGTGAGGGAGAGAAAATCTCAGGCAGACTCCATGCTAAGTGCGGAGCCCGACATGGGGCTCAATCCCAGGACACTGAGATCATGACCTGAGCTGAAACCAAGAGTCTGATGATTAACTGACTGTGCCACCCAGGCACCCCTTTCATCCATTTTCAAAGCCAACAGCAGCAGGTTGAGTCCTTCTCATGCTTTGAATCTCTCTGGTTTTTACTTCTGCCTCATTCCTCTTCTGCTTTCAGATGGAGGAAGTTCTCTGCTTTTAAGGGCTCATGTGATTAGATTGGGCCCACCTAGATAATCTAGGCTAATTTCCCTATTTAAGGTCTGTACCTTAATTACATCTGCAAAGTCTCCTCTGCCATGTAACATGACAAATTTGGAGGTTCCAGGGACTGGAGTGTGAATATCTTTGGGGCCATCGTTCTGCCTTACCACAAGGATTGCTGGTAGTCCTAAAGCACTGGACTCATCCTGTATATGATATGACTGAGCTTCACTCCAAATCAGCATGTCAGCACCATTCTGAGGGCCCAGTGTTGCATGAACCCATGAAAGAAATGCTCCACAAGCCAGCAGGAACAATCCATTTGGCAGGCTGCCCTCTTGGAGTGAGGCCTGTCCATGGAACTGAGAGCTACCACATGAGCTCTTTGTGTGATGTGGTCCACTTCCTATGTTGGTAGGTTGGTGAACATCCCCAAAGGGAGAAACAGAAACTGGGGCCAATGAAGTTCCCTGTTTAGGCTCCTGCCTGGATGGTACTACTGATTCTGGGTGTTCCCAGGTATTGGAGGGGAACACAAGGAAGTCTTCCTAAAATGTAGGGGTCCCCGGAGATGGGTCAGGTTCTAAGGTCAAGACAGTACTGCTTCCAACAATGAAGCTGACCAAAGCTTAACTTTCTTATTATTCATGTAATATCTCTATAGACTGTAGTTCAATGCCCTGTTGGGGTTTTCCCTGATCAGGCAGTGCTGTGTGACAGATAGCTCAGAAGCTTTCATTTCAGCCAGCCTTGGTTCAAGTTCCAGACATAACCCGTATTGGCTGGATGACCTTGGACAATCTACTTAAGCACATGAGCCAGAGTCTTTTTACCTATATAGCAAAATGAAGGCAATTACAGTGAACATTGGCACTCAAAGAAATGACAGATGTCATAGCTACTTCACACTCTTATCTGCTTATTATTTCCACCTTTAACATTGTGATAATCAAGTAAAAACACGTGGAATATAATAAGCGTTCCATAACTTTCAACGATAAAAATTAACTGAACCCAGTGGTGGGCTGATAAATGTTTAACAAGTGGCTTTCTGGGGGAGGAGAGGAGGAGGACTTGAAGCATTTGCAATTTCCATGGTATACATACTCCCACGATGGCTAATTTTGAACTACCAACATGGTGTCACTCATCAGGGAGCTGTGAAGCAATGCTAACAGCCGGGTCTCCTGGGAAGATGGGAGCCAGCTCCAGCACCCACTGGTTGAGCTCCTATTGTGAGCCAGGCAGAGTGTTGATGCTGGAGACAGTGATGGAAATGATGGAGCTCATAGTTCTTGTCTTTGTGCTCTTCCCTTTTCCCATTCAAAAGTACAGTCCTCCAAAATACTTGGTAAATAAGATGTAGTTCTAGGTAGGGACGCATGAACCCAGGAACCTCTCAAGGTGTCTCTCAGCTCTTGCCTGAACCAGTAGAGGAAGTGTTATTTCTGGCTTCTTTGCAAGCCAGCAGTCTTGTTTCCATAGAGCTGAGTGGGGTATGATTAAGGCCAGAAATGCTGCTCCTCTCATTGGTTTGGGGTTTGGTGTTGGTGGAGACGTTTCATTTCCTGGAGGCCCACTCAGCAACACTAAGAGGGGAAGGTGCTGGCTCATCCATTCATTATAGTGGGGACTGAATGCCCCGTGAGAGCCAGAGTCATTTCCCAGTTGTCTGAGGTCACACCCCTAGCCATGTCCATGCTTCATTCTCCCAGGGCACTTCAAGGATGCCATAGATTCCATTAGGATTAGCATCTCGTATTTTTAATAGGAAAGCAATTTATCCTCAAAATGGGAAAGCTATTTTCAGAAGATTGTAGAAGGAAGTAGGTTGGAAAATGTCTATGTAGAGTACTTGGAAATGTGTAAACTGGTAAAATGAGAGACCAAGGAGAAGTAGGTTGTCTCTACCTCACCATCTTGAGTCACTGAACTCATATACTGTAAGTTGCTTTATGTCATTTCTCAGAAGCCAATCTCTTTTCTCAGATTAAGTTTCCATGTAAAGTGATATTTAAGAGGGAAAAAAAGCATAATGCAAGCACTGTTGTTACTAGTGTTTAAAAAAGACCATTAAAAATACTAACTTATGGGGTGACTGGGTGGCTCAGTAGGTTAAGTGTCTGCCTTCGGCTCAGGTCATGATCCCAGGGTCCTGGGATCCAGCCCCACATCCAGCTCCCTACTCAGCAGGGGTCTGCTTCTCCCTCTCCCTCTGTGCTCTCTCTCCCTCTCAAGTAAATAAGTAAAATCTTAAAAAATATATTAACTTATACCTGCCCTGCTTAATATACAACCCACTGAAATGTAATATAAAAGCTGGGATCATGATGTTTTTTGGTGTGTGTATAAACTTACAACAAAATTTACTTGGGATATTTGAGATTTTATTTATTGTTTTTAGCACACCTGGGAAATTAAAATATGTATTTAATATGAGTTCAAGCTAAATACGCAAATTTTGGAATAAAGGACAAACTCTCAGAATTTCAGAATGGCTCCACAATATAAATAGAAAGAACAAATTAAGATTCAAAGATGATAGAAAGTAGAAAAACAACTTCAGTTTATTTTCGGAGCAGCATGGGTATGGGTGGGGTACTTTTATTTCACTAACATATAGGTGCCAGGTGGTTCAGTTTTAAGTTTTTCCATTCTGGACAACTCTAATTGATTTCTCATGTGTCAAGGATTTAGCTTTGTGAGTTAGTTTCCATAATAACTTTTACATTTATTATAGAATAATATATCTTTCTCCAGGTTGGAGCTTTTGGATTCAATATAGCAAATGTGCAATGAGAATTGGATCAATATTTTGCTGTTTTTTAAAAATCTCATCCACTTTCTTTTTTTGAAGTATTATACAATTACACTATAAAAACAAACATTTATTGAGTGCTTTCTGTATAGGTATTATTACTCTTTGTTTCTGATATGAAACTTTAAGGATATAAAGGTATTCTAGAAGTTGGAATATACCGACAAGATAAGGGGGCAGGACAACATGGAGTTATTGGGTCAACGAATAGTGTAAATCCAACCGAGAAAAATTAAGTTAAAATGCCAAAATGTGATTTTAAGAGGATATTGTTATAACCTTGAATGCTAGGGTAGGGTGCTTGTGTTTTAAAATCATCAGTGAATTCCTTTTTTCCTGAAAAATGAAAGGTAATGATGGTATGATATGATCAGAGTGTATTTTTTAGATATAGGTAGAAATATTTAAGGGGGAGATTTGGACAAAGAGAGGATAAAAACATGGGTTAGGAGTAGAATTGCCAGAAAAAATTCAGGATGCCCAATTAAACTTAAATTTCAGGTAAGCAACAAATATTTTTAAAGTATAAGCGTGTCCCATGCAATATTTGGGAAATATTTAGGACATACTAAAAAAGTATTTGTAGTTTATCTGAAATTCATATTTAATTGGGTGTCCTGTATTTTTATTTGCTAAATCTGGCAACCATACTTAGGAGGCTACCAAAATAGTCCAATAAAGAGGTAACAAAGGCCAATCAGGGCAGTGCAAGGGGAAACTGATAGAAGAGTTTGGATATGAAAGAATTGGGAAGGAAAAATTGATAGGACTTGACAACTGAGAAGGGAAAATGATGTGACGTGCAATACTATAATGTGGGAAGATGAGCCAGAATCTAATAGACTAATTTTCTAATAGAAAATTCAGGGGTGCCTGGGTGGCTCAGTTGGTTAAATATCCAACTTGATCTTAGCTCAGGTCTTGATCTCAGGGTTGTGAGTTCAAGCCCCATGTTGGGCTCCACGCTGGGCATGGAGCCTGCTTAAAAAAATATTTTAAAATTCAGATATTTCAAGGAAAGAAAATTGGCTAACAACATAGAGCAGTGATTCTGTGAATTGATAGCCTTGATTAGGACAATGACACAAACATTAAAAGACATTATTGCAATTTTAAATTAAATTGACTTAAAAATTTAATAAAAGTTATAGTCTTTGAAGAATAATTAACATTTTCGTAGATGTATCACACAGTTTAAATATTTTATTAATAGCATTGGGGATATAAGTCTGCTTTTTCATAACCTAGATAAATGAAAGCTCATGGATCTTATTCTCCCAAGCATTTAAAGTTGTACCCTAAATCAAACAGCTGTGTGTTTCATTTCTACTGAGGAAATAGTCTTTGAAATGAATCTGTTATCAAGCTGGGCAAAATAACTTGTGCCTCATATCAACCAGTAAGATTAAAGGATGTTTTACAAAATCCTGAATTAAAATTATTTGATAATATTCTTATGTTTTTTTAGCACAGTAAACTGGGCCATTATATCTTTTAAGGGCTTTGATTTCTAGATATACCTATTATTGAACATATATGGGCATATATTCTATTTCAAGATGGTAGAGTAAAATTAGAAATTATAAAGATGTCCCTTGAGACCCTTTACACTTTTATAAAGCCCATTGAAATTTATTCAATCAATATTTATTGGGCCTCTTTTATGGACTTAGTTTCTACCAATTAAAAAGAAGACAGACCCTTTCCTCTTAATCTTAAAGAACAAATCAGTTATGGAGTAATCAAGTTGGAATAGAAACTTCAGAAAAAAAAGCTGCAGTTCTCTATTTTTTCTGCTACATCTCCCCTGTCTGCTGTGGTATTGCATTAGCCACCTGTATCTGCCAGGGTCCAGTCGGCGGATAGAAACCACACTATTTGAACAGAGAGAATTCAACTTAAAGAGCTCACCAGGCCTAGTGATGTGAAGTAGGTAGCTGAGAAGCAAAAAGAGAACTCTAATGTGTCAATGAGGTAGCCACTGCAACCACCACACTGGGGCAGGGGGAGCAAAACGAAGAGGTTAGGATTACTAAAGCCTAGGAACTCACAGAAGGACCCTCATTTGTCTGGGACCCTGACCGCTGAGGAGGGGTCTCCAGTTGGTTAGCACTAGTGTCTCTGGGGAGTGGGGGTGGGAGCAATGAAGCTGGCTCTGCAAGTTTTGGGAAAAAGTTGCAAAGTGGATCCAGCTGATGCTAATGGAAGACACTGGGGCTGCAGAGTTGAAGGGAGCCTTGGGTGATGTTCACACAAACATGGAGCAGACAGGAAGAAGCAAGTCCCTTCTTGCTTCAGCCTTGCAGTGTCCTTCAACACCTTCTATTGACAGAGCCTAACATGGATCCAGGTGTCGAATGTAGACATGTTTTCAGACTCCCAGCTTCAGTATCACACTGCGTGATATAGAAAAGTCGATTTGAGCTGAGAGACCATAACTCAATGACTGGCACACCTCCTAAATGCTTCTCCTGAATCACCTCTTGCCTTTTCCAATGGGAGTTCTACCCTGCACCAGAGTGATCTTTCCAAAGCTCTTCAAAGCTTCTTATGATCTCACAATAAAGGTAAAGATCCCTACTATGACCCAAAAACTCTGCATAAGTTGACTCCTCGACCTCTTTGTTGCCATGTTGGCCTCCCTTCCAGTCCTAGAATGTGCCATGTTCTCGCCTCCTCCTGGGCTTTTGGACATACTACTCCCTGTACCTGGAATATTCCTCCCCTGATCTTTGCCTGGTTTCGTTCTATTCAATGTTGAGATCTCAGGTCAGGAACAATTATTTCTTTAGTAACAATGCTTTTTAGTAATAATTACTCTCTTTAGGAGAGCCTCCTTTGCTCCCTAGACAAGATTATGCCTCTCTCATAAACGCTTCTAGGGCCTCCTTGATTTTCTCATGATTTGAAATTGGATTGTTGTATTTGACTAACGTCTGTTTCCCTACTATACTGTGAGCAACACAAGTTAGGGATGATGTCTGTTTTGCTCATCACTATTTTCTCAGTGCCTATAAGGTGGCGTGTAGTGGGTATTCAACAAATTTTTATCACGTGCCTGAGTGGCTGGACCAAATTTTTCTCTGGAGATGAAGGATTTATTTTCATAATCTGGGATACTATTGTCATAAGTACTGTCATTTTATTATAAAGAAAAACTGTTGATAGGAGCACTATGAAAACATGTTGGTTTTTCAGGGTCCAATTTCAAGGCACTAAGTCCCAAACAGTGGGAGATTTTTCTTTTGCAACTTATTCCAAGATCCTGGTTCCCAGGGCTCTTTTTATTTCCTAGGTTGTCTTATTTCTAAAGGAGGTCACCCCTCTTCATGGGGTTGATTACAGACAATCACAACAGAACATAATAGGCCAGTATTGTTATAGACAATGCTCATACACAGGTATATGTATGTGGTTAAGGGTGTGTTTGTGTGTGAGTACTTATTTTTCCTTTCTGAATTCCAAAATTAAAAGACAGGCAGCTTGCTTGTTTGTTTACTTAATTAATTTAAACCTTTCTCAGAGCTTGGGTCGCTCAGGCTTTAGTAGCATGTATGCTGGGTTGTAATGATAGAGTTCTGATGGCGTGTCACCAGGCCCAGGCCTCTTTACTTTAAAATGAAATGAAATCAGGTCTACACATTGTTCATTTCCAAGGTCCCAGCCACAGATTTTCTGCATGCCTCTCTTCATACAAAGCACCACTCCATGGGAACCAGAGTGAGTATGCAGACCCAGAATCATCCAAGTTCTTTCTTAGAAAAGAAACGTTTCTTCAAAGGAAACATGGTCTGCTCACCCTACAGACAACCTTTTACATTCTCAGAAGAGAAGTTTGCTTTTCTGGTGTGACATCATCTCAGACGTGTGTATTTATGATTAGGGTCTTTGTTCTATAAATGAAAGGCCTACTCAAATGATCTTATGGTCTGTACCAAAGATTTGTTTGAGTCTCCGCTTCACAAGGCAGAAAAGTGCTTACGACCTTGAAATGGTGGTTCCAGTTTGTATACCCCTTCCCATCAATGCCTCAAAGATGTGAAGACTAAGTTACAGTCAGGGCTTAGGTTTAAAGTACCATGAATAACACATCCCCCCACAGTCTCTGTAGGAAGAAAGTTTCTTACAAGCATGTTTATCCATTCAGTCATCCACTCATTCAACACACATTTACTGAGTGTTAACTGTGTATGAAGCATTGTTTTGGACATTGGAACTATTGAGTTGATAAGGAGAGACAGATCATAAATAAACAAGAAAATGTAAGGCAATGATAAGCACCATGATGAAAATAGAGAGTGACTTGTGGGCCTGCACTAAGATGGGTGCCATCGATATCATTAATGAGATGATATTTAAGTGGAAATCTGAATGATAAGAGGGAACCAATGTTACTAAGATATGAGGGAAGAGCACTTCAGGCAGAGGGGACAAAATGTGCTAAAGCCCTCATGTGGGAATGAATTTGGCTAGGCATGGCGGCAGTGTAGGGAGTGAGGGGCCTGGGAAGAAGAACCCATCCCTGAGATTATGACGTAAAAGTTGACTTACCTCTTCTACACTCTGTGCCACTTTGCCTTTTCCCTGTGCTGGGGTTACTGCATTTTCTGGTATGTCCAGTTGTGATTTCTGCTTAGGTTCAGTGGGAGCGTCCAGTTGCTCTACTACTATACACCATCAGTTAAACTTCAAATATATTTTTAGAAAATGATAATTCAGTTCTAAGATCAACCTTGAAATATTTTATAAAGGAGCTACTACATTATACACTTGGGATATTGGAAAATAAGATAAATAAAGCTAGCCATGGAGCCACGTATTCTGTCAATACCTCCCCAACTTTAATAGAATTACCCCATTTATAAATGTTATAAAAACCTAAAAACAATGAGACATAGCTACATGTCTATTAGAATGATTAAAATTAAAAAAAAATGCTAATAATACCAAGTGATGGTGAAGAGGCATAGTAGTCAGAACTGTCATACGTTGCTGGTGGGAAAGCCAAATGGTACAGCCAGTTTGACACTGTCTTATGAAGATAAACATCTACTTTGCATATGACCCAACAATCCCACTGCTGAGTATTTACCCTAGAGAAATGACAACTTATGTTCACACAAAAACCTGTACTTAAATGCTCACAGCCTCTCTGTTCATAATCACCCAAAACAGAAACAACCTAAATGCCCTTTAGCGGACGAATGGGCAAACTAGGATACATCCATCCAAAGGAATACTACTTAGCAATAAAAAGGAACAAATAATGATACATACAACCTGGATGAATCTAAAAAGCTTTATGTTAAGTGAAAGAAGTGAGTCTTAAAAAGTTACATAGCATGTGATGCCATTTATTTGGCATTCTTCAAAGGACAAAATTATGGTGCTGGAGCAGGTTGCTGCTAGTGTTTAGGGCTGGGCAGAGGGCATGGCTACTAACGGAGAGTATGAGGGAGTTTTTTTGGGATGAGGGAATTGTTCTGTATTCTGATGGTAGTGATGGAGATCTAAATCTATCCATGTGTAAAAATTCATAGAATTGTACACAAAATAGAAAAAGAGTAGACTTTTTTTGTGTTAATTTAGAAAATAAAATAAAAACCCAAACAGTAATCATTAAGTATGTGGGTGTGTCTGAGAAAAAAAGTGCAAGTCTTTAAATTGATAGACAACAAAGAAAAATCTTAAAGTCTTGGTTGTAATGATTTCTGCATATAGTAAGTTGTTAATCTTTCCAAGCTGAGAAGTCATCACTTTGATGTGAATTCAGAAGGTACCATTTACTCTACAGCCAAGAAATTCTTATCTATTAATGAAATATAACCAGATTCACATAAATTAAAAATTATAATATAGCCAAACTTTGAGCAGTTCAATAGACTAGCACATGCTAAACAGTGTTAAAGAAAGGTACTGCAAGGATTAAAAAACAAATAAGATTTATCTTGGCTCCCAAGTAGCTCATAATCTCTTAGGGAGAATATGACAAAAAGAAAATAACAATAATACAAGGACGTTTAGGAGCACAATTAAATAAGGATGCTAAGACAAACACAGAGCACAAAGTATCCCTGGACGTTGAAAGGAAACAGGGGTCATATCAGATTGGGGATCCGAAGTTCAACTGAACTCTTGATTTACTGATCTTATTTTCTGCAGTCCGAGTTTGGGAGAAAGAAGTAAACAATAAGTTCATTTCAGAGATTTTATGAAAAAAAATAGAAAAGAATTATTCATACTGTATCTTCAAGTAATTATGGAGTAAACCCTATCTCCAGGGAAGATTGTTTTTCATGGAATATCTAGTGGGCCTAAAACACTTTGAGAAATGCTTTATAAGGCTCAGACAACTTTTAAAAGTAGTTTTCTGAGCATTTGGATCCTGGTGTGTATGAGGAGATAGGGAGGAGGTTTGGGCTAATGCTGAGGACTGATCCTTACAAGAGGGAGGGAAAGGAAAAGTGGATCGCTGGCTCAAAAATGAGAGAGAATGGTCCTCAAGAGGAACTAGGCTCTCATGACAACTTCAGCGCCATTCTGGAACATGGGTTGCAGGTTGCTAATTCTCTACTAGATTTTACAGCCCATAAGAATAAATTCACATAGTTATTAAGCCTTCAACAAAGGTGTTCCTTCAATGGCTTCCCAGCCCACCCTTGAACCAAAGAACCTGGGTTGGGATAAGCCTCAGAGGTCATCTCGGAATCTGCACTGACCTCCTTTTAATTCAGACATTGTTTTGTGTCCTGATGAATGATCATCCTGCCTTTGCTTGAACACACCCAGTGCCATTGTCTGCTTTTTGAGGCAGCACATCTCACTGTTGGATAACTCTGGTTTTTAATACAAAGAACAGCTTTCTAAATTGAACTCTTCTGCCCTTTCACACTTTGGGCCTCATCACACCCCCAGGGCCATCTAAGATGTCTCTTCCTTCCTATATGACCATGGGGAATTACTTCATTTTTTGAGCCTCACCTCCATAAAACCAGGGCAGAAATATTTTTAAGGATTTTGTGAAGGAGGATTAATGAAGTAATATACATTAATCATCTAGCATGGTAGTTGATATAGTAGACATTTAATACATTTTAATTTCATCTCCCTCTCCCGACATAATAGTCTTTCAAATAGTCATTATTAGGTGTCCATGTTTTTTCTCTATAAGAAAATCTTTCCTCGTTTATTCATTCATCCATCCATTCATTCATTCATTCACCTGTTGATTTTACAAATATTTGCTGAACATCTACTTTATGAAAGCCCCCATGCTAGACACTGAGAGTACAGTGGGGAGCAGAACGGAGAGTACTCCTCCTTATCCTAATCTCATGGGAGTATAAAGACAGGCAAATAGGTGATCATAGTTAAGTGCTGGAAGTGCTATGCCAGGTGTGCCATGGAGAAGAAAGAAGGAGGAACTTTTTCAGATTGGAAGTGTATTAATTTCTTGAGGCTATTTTAACAAATTACCATAAACTTCGTGGTTTAACACAACAGAAGTGGATTTTCTCATAGTTCTGGAGGCTAGAAATCCATCTGGGTGGCTCTCCTTCCAGGGATCATAAGGGAGAATAATTTCCTCATCTCTTCCAGCTTCTGGCAGCTGCCCTGGCATTCCTGGGTTTGTGGTTACATCACTCCAACCCTCCTTCCTTCATCTTCATTCGGCTGTGTACTCTGCATGTCTTTGTTATCTCCCTTTACCCCTCTTCTAAGGGCACTTGTGAAGGCTCATGTGGACAATCCAAGGTAACCTTCAAATCATCATAAGATCCTTAATTACATCTGTAAAGACCCTTTTTCCAAATAAGGAAATTCCAGGGATTAGGACATGTTATCTTTGGGTGGCCATTATTCAACCTACTATGGAGGGGTAAGGATGAAGAAAAGCTTCCTAGAAGAAGCAATGTTTATCCTGAGATATAAAAGATAAGTAGAAGTCCTTCAGATGGAGAGATGGCAAGAGTGGTCCAAAAGGTTGCAAGTGGAGGAAATCGCGTGTTTCTGGGCAACGGCCCAGACGTGAGAAGGGATGGTGATTCTGAGAATATGAGTGGAGTATGGGTATAACTGGAGCACACAGTAGGCGTGCGTGCATATGTGAAGGAAAGGCTGGAGAGAGGAGGGGCGGTAGGGGAGTCTGGAGACATAGAAACACTGGGTAGATCATAAGGGGCCTTGATAGCCATGCTCAAGTTTTTGGATTTTATATCAAATATAATGGAGGTCCTAGAACTGTTTTAAGAAGTCTTCTCACATGATTATTTTTGTGCCAGCTACTGGAGAAAAGGTGAGAGGCATGAGCAGAAGCAATCATTCCTGTTTCTTCTACCACGATTCCAGATCCACCATAATCCTTGTTCAGGAATCAGACCTCATTTACCACTGTCACTGTGATTCCTACCTATCCTTGAAAGTGGTGAATTAAGACCAGACCACAGAATGCTAAGGTAGGCTACTGTTATTTGGCTTCCAAAAGCCATGGGATTCCAATCTTGACTATAGAAGAGAGGCTTACACAGACTTCATTTAAGTGACACTTCTCCATCTCTCTTCTTATGCCAGCCCCTTCCCAGCACCATCCCAAAGGTAGAGGTGAGAAGCAATGATGGAGGAAAGGCAACTCAATGCGAAAAACAAAATAGGAATTTCCCAGTATGTTTTCTGACTTTTTTGGACTTTTTGTGGGCTAATCAGAGGTATGGTATAACTGAACACACACATACACACACTCAAAGGCATCTGTAAAATTGGAGTGAAGTTAACATTTTATGAGAGGACCTTGGGAGGGGTACTTCTGCCATTGGTTTGTCTCAAATGCTTGGTTATTTTCAGAACCAGCAGAGGTGTTAAGCCTGGGTGTTTCTGATGGACTATATATATATATATATTGGCCCATCCTAAGGTTAAGAATCCCTAAGCATCAAATTCTTTACTTTGGATTGTTGGGATCTGGAAGTAGACCTTTATATATTCCTCTCAAAATAGAGCAGGGCTTCCAGAGGGTTCGAGGTTTCTAAATATTGAGAAAGAGTGAAAATATGCTTGTAATATTCTGTAGTTTGGCAAAATGGTGATTCTCATACTGGGGTCTCTCCACCCTGCTGCAGACACATCACCTGGGATCTTTTTAAAAAATGTACAGGTTCTCATGACTCATTTCAGTCAAGTGAATTCAAATTTCTAGGGGCAGGGCTCAGGAGTCTGAATTTTTAACAAGTTCTTCAGGAAAATATAATGCTCATAAAAGTTTGAGAACACCTCCATGAGAGCTCAAAGAGAAGGAGAGACAAAGGAATGAGCAGTAATCCTGATGAGGAAGACAGGAAGAAATGTGCCTTAACTGGCTCAGTCAGTTAAGCGTCCAACTCTTGGTTTCAGCTCAGGTTATGACCTCATGGTCCTGGAATGGAAACCTGCATAGGGCTCTGTGCTCAGTGGGGAGTCTGCTTGAGGATTTCTCTCCCTCTCCCTTTGCCCCTCCCCCTGCTCATGCTCCATGTGCACTCTCTCTCTAAAATAAATAAATAAATCTAAAAAAAAAAAGAAGGGAAGGAAGGCCTCCTCTCAGTGGGCTCAGAGAGAAGAGGAATCCATCATGTAAATTATGGTATAAACAACAATCCTAAAATATAGCAAAAAATTCTGTAGATGAATATATATATATTTTTTTGATTTTTTATTTATTTTTTATTTTTTTATTGTTACATTAATCACCATACATTACATCATTAGTTTTTGATGTGATGTTCCATGATTCATTGTTTGTGTATAACACCCAGTGTTCCATTCAGTATGTGCCCTCTTTAATACCCATCACCAGGCTAACCCACCCCCCCACACCCCTCCCCTCTAGAACCCTCAGTTTGTTTCTCAGAGTCCATAGTCTCTCATGGTTCATCTCCCCCTCCGATTTCTCCCCCTTCATTTTTCCCTTCCTACTATCTTCTTTTTTTTTTTTTTTAACATATAATGTATTATTTGTTTCAGAGGTACAGGTCTGTGATTTAACAGTCTTACACAATTCACAGTGCTCACCATAGCACATACCCTCTCCAATGTCTATCACCCAGCCACCCCATCCCTCCCACCCTCACCACTCCACCAGCCCTCAGTTTGTTTCCTGAGATTAAGAATTCCTCATATCAGTGAGATCATATGATACATGTCTTTCTCTGATTGACTTATTTCGCTTAGCATAATACACTCCAGTTCCATCCACGTTGTTGCAAATGGCAAGATTTCATTCCTTTTGATGGCTGCATAATATTCCATTGATACAAATCGAGAAATAAGAAACACATTTTCTTATTCTATATATATATATATATACCACATCTTCTTTATCCATTCGTAGATGAATATATATTGACATGAAAATATATTTATAATATGTTGTCAAATGCAAAATAGTGTGCATGGAATAATTCCATATTTATATATGCATGGAAATATTTATATATGCATGGAATTATTTATATATGCATGGAAAAATCTCTCAACTCCATTTATCTTAAGAATATTCATTGAGTTAAGAGTGTTGAACAAGACTAATAGAGTCCTTTGTCTACAGTCTAGTATGTATACATCTATCATGGTGTTAGCATACTATTTATGGATATAGGAATTTCTATTATTATATTTATGAATTTTCTAGTTTATATGTAGTTAACATGCATTGGTTTTATAATAAAAATAGTAAAAATGAATATAAATGCTCTTCATATATATATATACACATATATATGTATATAATTTTATAAATTATGTTCCTTGTTGGTATGTAAGTTTTTAACAGAGTACTTTCCTGCTCTCATCTCCTTTCATACTGGTTCTTTCTGATCATGGTCTGCTCTTCCTTTTCTATATCCAAATCATCAGTCATAGTCCATCAAATTTATGTGATGAAAAATCAAATTCATTTCATTTATTACCCATATACTATGTATGTGCATATAAATATCTGGTTGTATAAGTATTTTTCATGACATCTTTCCTATAGTCTACTCTCCACTACGGTGCTTTTTTTTTTTTTCTAGCTCAGACTACCTGATACACAAATGAGTAATAATTCTAGGTAAAGAAGGCAGGAGTCAGGGGCAATACATCTCAGTGTAATTCAGGTAGGTCTGTAGTGTACGAGTACTCCCTGCAGTTTTATGTCCAGTTCAGACTAGTTCCTCTTTTAGGACCAAATAAGGCTGGACAGAAACTAAAGGTAGTCAAGTGACTTTAACAGGGAAGCACCTTCAACTCAACTATACTGGCTGAGAGGGGCCATAGAGTAAAGGGGAGAAACAGGATTGTGTCAGGCAGCCTTTCTTCCTTTCCCTTCCCTCCTGACCAGACTTGGTTTAAAGACTTTCTTTTGTTTTATAGACATAGTTTCAATAACCCTGAATTTTAAAAGCTATAGGAAGACTGAGTAGGTACAATTTCTTTTAAATTCAACTTTATTGGAGCCTGAGACCTGAGGAAGCCTATTGGACGAGTATTCAGTTACTTCAGATGATACAAATCAAGAAATGAGAAACACATTTTCTTTGCTTTTTCCTTCTTTCTGGCTTAGCAAAACCACCGAAATTCTAGGTTACCATGTTGTAATATGTTTTCAACATATTTTCAACTCACAAATAAATGCCTTTGCTTGCTTTCCTTCCAGCAAACTCAGTTTAGTTCCTCATGCATTTTTAATGTTAAGTAATGGCCCACAGTCAAGCATAGACTAAGTCTTATGTTTCTTCTGGACCCATGTAAGGACTTAAAACTGTAGGAGAACGTAGGTAGAAAGGTGGCGGGTGTTTCTTCTTGGAGCCTCCCTTCCACATTACATGTTCACTATTCTGGGAGTGCGAGAGAACACTGCTGAGATGTTTTTTGTGTGTGTAACCAGTGTGTGTGTGTGTGTGTTCATGGGAGAGTGTGTGTGTGTGTTCATGGGAGTGTGTGTGTGTGTGTGTGTGTGTGTGTTCATGGAAGTTACGGTTTCACTTCAGGGTTGCTTTCACCTATGAAAAGGTTGTGATGAAGCATCTTAAGAATAGCATTCTATTATTGTTTAATTCATTTCTCAGCCCAAAGCCATTGAAAGTCTCTTTCCATGGACATCTGGAACTCATTTAGGATCTTCTCCATATGCATATTGGAAGCTCAACAAGAGCTGTCAACTTTAATGCACTTTGGAAGCTGCAAAGTATATAAGAGCAGCTGTGATCCTTAATGACATTCCTTCCAGCTTCCTAGTAAAAGTAGGGCTGTGTCCAGATCAAAATGGAAAGTTCTGATTTGGCATCCATATGTTTTTTTTTTTTTCAATTTGATATTCCACATCTAGATTTTTAAGAAGTCTAGGTGAGTAACTGTTGGAATACTTGTGATTTTTGGTGCCTGCCTGGAACCTCCAAAACATGTGAACTCAGACTGTTTACACTTGTAGAAAGGTTTTATTGTTGCCTTTGAGAAGCCACCATAATGGAAGGCAGTCTGATATGGACACCTGAATGTGCTGGTTGACCAAAGAAAGGCATTGCAAAGTGGTCAGAAAAAGAAATAAAAAATAAAGAATATAAAGCTGTGCTACTTTTTATCCCCTTTCCTCTCAGAGATAATTTTGAAGCATTTTATTTATTTATTGCATGCACACTCACTGTTCAAAATGCTGATGACAATAAGACAAAAGTGATATGGTCCTTGACTTTAAGGAATAGAATATGGGGAGAAGACCTGAAAATTAACAAAGCCAATGGAGCATTGTGGATGCTGATAGAAGTATCTATAGGTTACAGCAGTGGCAGACAGAGTGGTAAATCTATTGGGGGTGGAGATGAGGGAGGAGGGAAAAAATGTTCATGGGAAAAGTAGGCACTTGCCCTGCAGGAAAATACTGGCAGACTGAGGACTGTTAGGAAGCAGCATTGCTAAGTGTGAGAGTCAGAGAACTTCTGCTGTAGCTCCCAAAGAAGCCTGTATCCCCTGCAATAGAAGGAGAAATGTAGCTGAGAGGCAAACTGATGGCGTAATCATTAGAGTCAAAGAGCTTCAGAGACATTTGAATGTTCAGCCAAGGCAGGTCTATTATACAAAGGTCAGGGATCTGGTGGGAAAATGTACAATACTGAGATATGAGGTAAAGACATCTGGATGGAACTCTGAGGATGTTGACTCTGCAACCTTCCCGAACCTTCTGGGCTTGCAGAGGTGGTTCACCTTCAATAGTAAGGGCTAGTAGTTCTACAGTGCTGGAATATGCTGTAAAAACCTCACCTCCACAACAGGGGCCACCTTCAGGACTGTCCCCATCTCCTTTCCTGCTGGTCAAGCCATTAACTAAGGTTAAACCCCAGTATACTATGGCTGGGTTTATGCTAGGCCTGGTAAGTAAAGAGAGTCTATATCCAAAGAATTGCAATAATTAGTCACCATGTATTTGCAGGAGCTAGGGGAATACTGGGATTCGATTTTAAGGATGCTTGATATAGGGGCCTGGAATATAAGATGGGATAAGAAAGAATTAATTGACTCAAGAGCACTTTCTTGATGCATGGGATTTAATACCCTAGTGAAGTTGTTAGGGGATGGGGCAAACTCACTGCTGGGGTGGCACTTAGAAGGCTGGATAATGCAATGGCCAACACTCATGAAGTTGCCCTGGCATATGGAAGGGAAAGACTAAAGAAACTGAAGAGGTGGGCGTGCTATAATGGATATATCCTATGAGACCAGAAGACCCATCAGAGGATGATGTTTGATCAGAGAGACCAGAGGACAAATTATTTGCCAAGGCCATAAGAAATATGCTGGGAGAGGGGCACCAACATCAGTGGTTGCTTCCTCTGTATACCAGAGATTATGGTAAGAGAGGGAGTCACAGTGCTGGGCTTGTTAACATCTTTAGGGGTGATAGAGCTCCGGAAAACCATATAACTGCAAGAAAAACAAAGACAAGAGTGGAGGATCAGAAGGCTGAGGAAAATTATCCCCATAAAAAGTTGCAATCCTTTGCTCAATAACTAAACTTGATCCAATTTTCAGATCTGGAACCCACTGACTGAAGAGGTAGCCAGGTGCTTAGGAAGATGGACCCTTTAACACCACAGCAAGAATATATTGTGATAATTCCTTCAGTTCATCCCCCAAGAGACTATGACCTCTTACTTGAATGGGGAAAGGGGAATAACCAGACATACTGAGGATTAATGGACACAGAGTCTGAGATGACATCAATACTTGGAGCCCCAAAGTATCATCATGGCATCCTTTGTTAGAGTGAGAGCCTATGGGGGCCAAGGGATAAATAGAATCCCGGAGGATTGCAAAATTGGAGTTGATCTATTTGGAAATTGGAGTAACCCCCACATAGGCTTTATGGTCTATGGAGTAAGAGTTATCATTGGAAGGTCAAGTAGAAACTTTTGAAATTTACCAAACCCCCTCCTTTCCCATCCAAGATAATAGACCCTCAAAATATCACATCTTGGGGGAAGGGGTGGTAGAGATTAGTGCCATCATTACAGATCTAAAGAATGCAGTGGTGGTGATTCCTACCATGCCTCCATTTAATTCACCTGTCTAGTGCCTTCAGAAACTGGATGGATTTCAATAGTTCTATAGACTACCATAGCAATAGCAGCCCCAAGTATAGCTGCTGTACCAGAGGGGAATCATTCCTAGAGTAAACTGCAAGGGCTGAGGCTCATGGTATGTAACCATGTCTTGACAAATACATTCTTTTTCATTCTAATTAGAAAAGAGGATCAGAAACAGTTTGCATTCTTCTGGGACAGAAAATAATATTCATTTACAATTTTGCCTCAGTTCTGTTTCTCCCTTATGTTTTTCTCATCCTCTGATATGGTTTGGTCTAAAGAGGCCTTGACCACCTGGACATTCCACAGAACATCACACTGATCTACTTAATAGATGACATCATGATGACGTCATGACAGGTTGAACATGAGGTGACTAGTATGCAGGGCTTTGGTAAACTATATATGTCCTAGTAGGTGTGAAGATTCAGGGTCAGACACTTCAGTTATGATTTTAGGGGTCCAGTGCTCAGGGGCATGCTGGAATAGCCCCTTAAAAATGAAAGACAAATTATTATATCTTGCATTTTCTATCACAACCACACACAAAACAAAATGAAAAAAAAGAAAAAAAAGAAACTGTATTTGGTAGGCCTCTTTGAGTTCTAGAAGCAACACACCCCACATCAAGGACGTTGCTCTCACTCCTGTACCAGGTGATATGGAAAGCTGCTAGCTCTGAGTACAGTTCAGAGCAGAGAAGCATACTGTGGCACGTCCAGAATGTGATGCAATCAGCCCTGCCACTTGGGTCACATGACTCAGGAGACCCTATGGTGTAGAAGGTATTAATGGTGGAAAAAAGATGCAGTATGGAGTTTATTCCAAACTCCAGCAGGAGAATCCTAATGCAGCCCTCTGGGATTCTGGAATAAGGCCATGGCATTTGCAGCATTACCCTTTGAGAAATCCCCTTGAGAAATAGCTCTTGGTTTGTTACTTGACCTTAATAGATGTAGAATACTTGACCATAGGACTCTAAGTGACTGTGCAGCTGAAATTGCCCATAATGAGCTTAGAACCACCAGATTATAAAGTCACATGGCCCCAAATCAGTCTATCATAAAATGGAAATGGTATAGCTGGGATTGAGCCTAAGAAGAGCTAGAGGACATGAATAAGCTGCATGAGCATATGGCCCAGATCCCATGTCATCCACCACAATTGTTACCAATGCCCCTTACCCAGAATGGACCTATTGTCAAATGGGTGTTTCAGTATGACCAGCTGAACGAGGAAGAAAAAGCTAAAGTTTTGTTTATGGGTGGCTCTGCCTGGCACTTGGGTGCAAGCTGAATGTTGACAGTGGCTGCATTATAGCTTCATTCAGGTATGGCCTTGAAAGACGGTGAGGAGGAAGAATCTTCCCAGTGGGCAGATCTGTGAGCCAGGCTCCCAGTTATTATTCTATGTGGAAAGTGAAATGGTCTAAAATGAGACTATAGATCCTGGGAAGTGGCCAATGACCTGGACATCTGATAAAGGACTTGGAAGGAAAGGATTGGAAGACAAGGAAGCCTGGGGTAGAGTCTTGAGACTAAACATTTGTAAGTGGGAAAGCACAAAGATTTTGTTTCATACATTAATACCCATAAGAAAGCATTCACCATGTAAGAAGCACTGAACAACTAAGTGGATGAAATTATTTGGCCAGGCTTCATCATTGGTTACCCCAGCACTGGTACAATGGACACAGGAATAGAGTGGAAGAGATTGAGGTGACATGTTGGTTCAGTAGTATGGACTTTTTTACCAGTGCAGATCTAGCTAATGCTATTTATGAATGTCCAAACTGTTAGCAACACGGAGCCTCTCATGTGGCACTATTCCTTTAGGAGACTTGGGGGCAGGGTGACTACACTGAGACCTTTCCATCCTGGAATGGCTAGTGGTTCATCCTCACAGGTGCAGGTATCTATTCTTAGGATAGACTTGCTTTATCTGCCTGGAAAGCCTTGTAACAACACCACTATCCAGGGACTTCTAGGCCTGATCCACATACATCCTCTGACCAGGGGATCCACTTCACATTGAAGGAGGTGTTGGAAAGGGCTCATGTCCATTGGTTGTATCACATACTGTACCAAGAGGCTGTCAGCCTCATAGAGTGCAGTAGCAGAAGTGTCAGTTTGGAAAAAACACTCTGAGAGGATAGAGGGCCATCCTTTAGGATGCAATGTATTTATTACATCAGAGACTCCTATATGGTGCTGTGTACCCAGTAGAAAGGGAACATGAATCAAGGAACGAAGGGGTGGAAGAAGTGAGCCCATTTACCGTCACTGCCAATGACCCATTGGGAGATTTTGTGCTGTCTCTGCTACTCAAGGGGAGCACATTCTTGCTAGAAGACACAACAAGGCTCCCAAAGAGCTACAGATTATGGCTGCTGTGAGGGTGCCTTGGAATCCTGTGTCCCCTGACCAGCTGGCAGGAAGAAGACTCACCACACTAGTGGAGGTAATTGACAATGATCAGGGAAGGAGGTAGGGCTGCTTCTACACAATGGGACAGGGAAGAATACAGGTGAACACAGATGATCTACTTGGATGTGTCCTGGTACTCTTGACCCATCGTAACTATGAAAAAACACGTGTTGTCACTCAGAACTGTGAAGGATATGATCCTCAAGGACTCAAATCATCAGGATTGAAGGTTTGGGTCACATCAAGAGGTAAGTCACCAAGATAGGCTGAGGTGATAGCTGAGGATGTGGGGAGGGAATTTAGAATGGAGACTGGGGGAGGGAGAGGAGGAAGATTAGTTATGGTCTTGAGATCAATTGCGGTGATGAGGGTTGTTTTTCATCCATTAACCTCCCTCTTTTGAGTTTTCTCTCAGGAAGAAAGGCCCCCAGGAAATGCAGAAGAGAAGCTGCCTGAACCTAAGTGAAGTGGATCCACATGGCACAAGGGTAGACTATGAGAAGGAACCTCACAACCCCCCTACTGTAAGGAGGATAATGGACCAAGGACTCAAGCTGCTGCACTCTGACATCCATTGCCCTATTTCTGCTGAGGTCTTGCTTCCCATGAGTTGCTCCTGGCCAATAACTCTAAGTGGTAAGAATTCTAAAGCAACCCTGTTCCAGATGGTCCATCTTGGCTCAAGGACCCTTGACAGTCTTGGCAAAGCTTTCTTGGACTGCATAGGGGTCTAGCATGCTTCCACCAAACCTCCCCTCCCACTCTCATTCCCTTAGGGGTCAGATTTGCATAATGATCTGATGGTTCTCCCAGCTTTCCCTATCTCCCTCCCCATTTTCTTTCACAGATATTTCTCCTAATAGGACCCTTGCATGTTTAATCCCATTTTGGTCCAAATGTCAATTGTTCTGAAGCTGAGAAACCCTGGCTTACAGGGATAATAACAGTGGGAGTTGAGTGTCAATATTGGCCCAATTACTTTGTGATTGCCTGGAGATAGAGTTCCTGGGGATTGGTCCAGATGGCAGATGCTGCACCAAAGAAAATGATGTTTCTGAGAAGCACTTGGACTAAGATTAACAGCATTCTGCTTCCAAGGGTTTGGTCAGAATTGACTTGCTCTGAGAATACATGGTCTTAACAACCCTTGTCTACTCTGGCTTCCTTCCTCCCTTCCTCCCTTTCTTCTTTCATTCCTTCATTCCTTCATCTTCCTGCCCCCTTCTCTCTTCTCCCTCCTCTTTTCCGGTCCCAGTGACTTTTTGTCTTTTGCCTCAGTATTGTGTAGTTAGTAAATGGCAATGATTACTCAGTAGTTCCATCATGAAAACATAATTCTCATGCAAGCAGTCTACGAGGACTTTTAGTTTGAAATTTCTCATGGTTTAGTTTCAGATAAAAGGTGAATGTTCTTGGAAAGTTTGAACTTAATCAGAAAAGTTATTTTAGAATTATGATCTTAGAGTAATTGCTGGTCTTTTAGATCTGGAAATATTTTCGTACCAGTTATTGTCCATTCATTGCTAGGAGATTTGGGTTAATAAATTTATCACTTAATAATTTTTTCCTCCTCTTCAGTTCTTACACATTTGCACATATTTAGTTTCACTTCTGCCAGCACTGCACCCCCAAATTAAAGCTGATTTTAATCCAACCTCAGGTTTTAACTGGGTCAGGTTTGCTAAGAATCAAGCCCACTTTTATCAACTCTTTTCATAAAATTGGTCTGGGTTTCAAGAACATAATGAAACCAGAATGTGGGGGAGTTTAGAATATAGTCTGATCTCAATTTGTCTGCTGTTTGAAAACCACGGTCTGGTTTCAACCCAACTAAACTTGGATAGTTTAATTTAAAAAAATAGTGACTAGAAAAATCCCATCAGTCCCTGGAATACAATAGCACCCTTCTAAGGACAATGAACCCAAAGGAAAAGGAAGTACGGCATTTTTCTTGTTAGGTTTGCCAATGAAGTAAAGTGATAGATATTCTAAAATAAATGTACCAGAACTTATGAGTGCTAGCTTCTTCAGAACATGATCTTGGCCTCCAGTCAGACCTATTTATGTCTCATATCTCTATCTTGATCAGTTTTCTTCATCTGGGTTCCCAAATGTCTTGCCTCACCTGCAGGCCCTGTGTTACCTCAGTCCTAACTGAAGTTTTAAGGGCTTTAAAATTCTCAGTCCTTCACTGAATGAAACTTAGCACTAGTCACTATCCAAGACTTAGATCCAGTTAAGATCTGACCATTGGACTTTCACTTTGGAAAATGGCCACTGGGCTCTCGCCATACTCAGGTAAGACTTTGCATTCCTCCAAGTCCCTTTGCCCACATCTCAGAGCACTGAGTTTCTGCTTTCAGCCTTTTGAGTCTTGCCCTTCCCCTGAGGCCAGAAGCCCTGACCTGATCTCCATCTTTTTATCTTGGGGCCTGGGGCTCATCAGTCTGTGGGCAGACCTTCTGAATAAATAAATATCAGGCTACTATCTGCCTGGATTCCTACTTTTTGTGCTCTACTCATTGCATATAATCTCTTTTCCTTGGCTCAGTGCTGTTAAGTTGTACCTTGTGAAGGTTTGGCCTAATTTACCATCTGATCCCCCAGGGGCCTGAAGCTCAGCTGCAGTTTTTTTGTTTTTTTGTTTTTGTTTTTGAGAGAGAGAGAACACGCACAAGCAGGGGAAGTGGGAGAGGGAGAAGCAGGCTTCCCGCTGAGCAGGGAGCCTGATGCAGGGCTCCAGGACCCTGGGATCACAACCTGAGCTGAAGGCAGACACTTAATGACTGAGCCACCCAGGTGCCCCACTCAGCTGTAGTTCTGCCCTAGTGACGGATGATGAGAGAGTCACCTTCTTCTCCACTTCCATTTGCTTTGTGGGGCCATGGAGTCGGATCACACTGCTTGCTCAAATCCAAGATGTTCATCCCTTGTTCTACTGCTGCCACAATTACTGAAAATGTTCTTGGTATTCAAAGGCCTGTAGCATGATCCTTCCAACGTCTTCAAAGGCAGCACTTATTTATTGTTTGATTAAGAATCTGACATCCCCCCAACAACAATTTCCTCATTATCTGAGGAACTTTTATGATCGTATCTTGGTTTTGATCACCAAGTAATAAGACACTGCATTTTTTTTTCTCCTCCATAAAAATGAGAATAATTCCAAAAGAGGCATCCCAGGGATTTTCTGAATAATGACAGTATCACTGGAAAAATACTGTCTTCCAAGATGACATATTTAAAGGGCTGCAGTCATTTGAATTTGCAGTCTTATGTATACTCACATCCACATGAAGATAAAACAATTGAACCATTCATCACAGAAAGTTTTTGTTTTGTTTTGCTTTTTAGCTATAATGAGTTGTGGGGAGCTGGTCAGCCTTACATTTCCTTGGCATTCTCCTTGTGACACCTAGAGACATCTCCTTTAATGTAGGGCCCCATGTAGGAAAGAAAGGCTGAACGTCTTCTTTCTCTTGCTTCCTTTTGCCAGGAAAGAGGCTGGTGTGGTTGGGAGCCTTCGACCACACTCTCATAGCACAGAGAGAAAAGTACCTTGAAGTAGGAATATAATTCTGACATAAAGGAATTGGCTAGATAATTTAAAAAATTGCTTAGGATTAGTTCTTTAATTTTCTGCCTTTGTACTCTCAAGAACATGTCTAATTTGTATTACTGAATATGGGAATGTCTAGGAATCTCTGATACCTGATTCTGACAGGTTTTCCCCATGACACCTTGAAGACCATCTTAAACTGAGAGTAATCTGTTCGAATGAGCTACTTGGTGTGTCGTGTGTGATTTGTCAGTTAGAAACCGAAGACAATGTACCTAGAGAATGCAAAGTCTGCAGCTGATATGAAGCCCGGCTTCTCTATCTGCTTGTGAGGATCAGTTTCTCCTTTTCACAACCAATCACAGGTCAAGAGGTAGACCTTAAAGTTCTGATTCCCATATTCAAGATCTCAATGAACTAGGGCCTGGATAGCTCAGACTACATTAAATAAACCTATCTTCCTCTTCTAAAATTTACCATAATCCATTTACTTGCATGTCCAATTAACCATACATTGCTTATCTTTGGGGAAAGGAATGTGTTTCTTAATGTGTAAAATATTTTTCACAGTATTCTAGGAAAATTAACAGGAGAAGTGCTTCAGATTATTGAGATGCCAATGGGGTAATGAAAGTAGAGAAGCTGATGGTACAATATGTTGCGCTGATGAAATTGCTTCTTTGGTTGATATTTCAGAAACTAGAGTTCTCATATAAACTAATCTTGGATTTCAAACCTCTGCATGAAAGAGAAGAAACTAAATTCATATCTTGTTGTCTTTAAGCTTTTTACAAAAACAGGAGTGCTCAAGTTCTGATGAACTGATATATAGTGTTCTATAAACAATAAAAAACTTTGATTTTTATTGTTTGTAATATCTTATCTATTTTTCTAATCACAAATAATACATATACATTCAAAAAGATGGAAAATATAGGTAGATGAAATAAGAAAATAAAAATTCTATAATAATCACGGTTCGCATGCTGCTGTGTATAATTCTGTGTGTATTTTCACTTTATTTTTACAAAATGAATCATATTCTAAATATAATTTTCTAACCTGCTTTTTCCATTTACATATCACGAAGGGGAAAATATACAGATGAGAAAATTAAACTCTAGTGAGATTATATGATTATATGATGAAAGTGATTTCCATTTAGGTAGCATTAGAACCACATCTGTAATTCAAACTCTGAAATCTCCTGTCACCATTTTATGCATTTTACTCCTTATTTGCTTATAACCAAATCTGAAACAATAAATCCGAATCAGAGAGTGTTAGAAAATCTTATCTTCCCCTGATGTGTTTTGGCTTGGCTGAATGTTTGCTGGGAAATACAGGGTGAAGATTAATTGGCCCAGAATTTATTGAAAATATCTTATAGAAAATGATTTGTAAATTTTATAGATTTGTTTTCAATCTTTAAAACTTCAAATTGAAGTCTGTGTGCAGGAACAACAGGGTTTGAGGCCCTGAATCTTGGTGACATCCCGAACTGCTATAAATCTATAAAAAATTATCGTTTAACCCAGTGTCATAGAAATATGGTTAAATCTAAGAGTTTCTAATTCTAAGAGTTTATGCTGCAGTAATTTGAGTTAAAGACGTTTTAAAAAGGTTCTATGAGTCTTATCAATCACAATCATTTGATTTGCTAAATTTAGTACTAGAGCGACATTATCTGTACATTCTTTGTATAAAAACATCTAGCGGAGCGTCTTTTTTGGGGTTTTGTGATTTCAAGAGGTTTTTGGAATTTTATGAAAGTTCCACCCACAATCAAAACCAATATTCTCTTATGGCTGATTAATTCTGTCAGATGGGTCAGAATTGGTATTTCTTTGAATATATGCAAATTATCCTTTGTTTAAAGTTTCTGTGTTGTCTTTCTCCACTCCATTTGCTTCTCATTTCTCTTATCCTTCTTTCTTCTCATTTTCCTCTTTACTTCCATTCTCTTAAAATAAAAATCTTGAGGATTTCTCTCTAGTTTTTCTTTGCTATGGGAAATATTGAAGTCAATGAATATATTAAGATTTACAAGGGACATTCACTTACATAGACATTTTATGACGCTAATTAAAAGAAGGCCTGGATATCTAGAGAGAGTCAGAGAATTTGGAAGTAATTTATTTTCTCAAATAAAAACAGTGGTTCCAAATGATAAGAAAAAAAATTGCATTTGCTCAATAATACTTATCACCATAAACTTAGTTGCTGAATTTGTCCTATAAATCAGGATAATAAATTCCAGTAGCAAAGATTTAATTTTTAAAAATCAACTTCCTTTATCTTTCTTGTATTGTGAATTAAAAATTTCTAACAACCTCATATGTTCTTTAGTACACATTTGTCTATCTTATCCAAAGGGTGAAATGCAGGGGATATAGTTGACTGACACTTCTTGACCTGTTTATATTTTGATAGGACAAGAAACAAACATTTGTTGTAGATTCTACTTGTTGGTATTTTTTAACCAAATAACACAAATGGCTGGAACTGCAAAGTTTGCACTTAGGGTAAGAAACTTACGTGATCAGAATGAACTTAAATAATGTTGAGAAACAACAAAAATATAGGCAATGCGTTCCTCAGGGTTTTAAAGTCCATGTCATTTCTGTAACATGATTCTCTTAGATGAGTGCAGAAACTGGCTCTATGTACGTGCCAGACAAAAAAGACCCTGGGTTTTCGTTTCAGTGCATTACTCTTACTGCCTTCAGCAGGCCTTGATGGGCCCATGTAAGTGCAATTATTTAGTTTCCTGCTCATGGATGAAGCTCTGGGACAGAGATTTTCCTCTTAGAGCATAATCCATGATATGGGGCCTTGTAAGGAAAGCTGCTAAATGCAACCAGCTGCTCCTAAATTATATTCTCCTAAAACACACTTGAATAATACGGTTCACTGAGCCAAAATTTCCTACATGGCCTCTCTTCATCTCATTTAGTTATTCCACAACTGAGTAACCTGTTAGAAAATTGTGCCCAGGGAAAGCCAAAGCCAAATGATCCATATCTCAGATTCTGGCTGGTTATGATTCAGTGTGATGCGTGGTCAGAGTTGTAGATGATGAGGAAAAACAAGAATGTTTCTCCCTTGCCTCAGCCAGTTAATGATGCATTTACCAGTTCATTCTTCTTATACGTGGAAAGAAGCCAACTTGGCTACAGATTTTGTCCAGTTTACATTCAGAGAAAAACAAAAAGTATAGCCAATACATATTGTAAGACCAATGGGATGCTTTCCAAGATGGTGAATGCCAGTTGAATCCATCAGCATGACGATATTTGTGTGTGTGTGTGTGTGGGGGGGGGTGGGGTGAAGTACATACAAAATAAAAATTTACCATTTTAAACATTTAAAATTATATAATTCAGTAATATTTAGTGTTCGCTATGTTGTGCAACCACCACCACTATCTAATTCAAGAACATTTTCATCACCTGTACCCATCAAATAGCTACTCTCCATTCCCGCCCTCCCCACAATACCGGGCAATCAATAGTCTGCATTCTGTCTCTAAGGACTTGCCTATTCTGGATATTTCAAATATATGGAATCATACAATATGTGACATTTTGTATCTGGTTTCTTTCATGCAGCACAATGTTTTTAAGATTTATCGGTATTGAAGCACGCATCAGTACTTCATTCCCTTTTATGGTTGTGTAATATTCCATCGCGTGGGTATAGCACATTCTGTTTATCCATTCATCCGTTGATGGACACTTGGGTTGTTTCCATCTTTTGGCTATTGTGATTGGTGCTGCTATGAGACTGTAAGTTTTAATTTTTACTCAGAATCTGATTTGCTGATTTGTGTTTCCAGGTACCTAAAACCTACCAGGAGGTTTGGTGGAGCTGGGTTTCAAGTTGCAAACTTGCAGGAAATTAGAGCCAGAAGCCATGTTAGTTTAAGAGGTCTTGGGAAGATGGTGAATGATGGCAAAGGCATAGTGAGAAGAGAATTTGAGTTAAGGACTTTGGGGCCTCATTTTGTTTCTGCCATCAACAGGCTGTCCATGTAATTTTGGGTAAATCACCCCCCCACACACACACCCCGGGCTTTTGTTTTCTCATCTATAAAATGGGAGAGCAAAACTCACTAACATTTCTTCTAGGATTCAATACCTGCAACAGGCTATGTGAAAACACTGTGTTCCTTCTTATCTAACACACATTTCTCCACATCACAGCTGCTACTGCTCACATGGCAAAGGAGTAAAGATGCTCCTTTTCTATGCTTAAGGTGTGAATATAACAGTTTCCTATGAACTGGAGGTGTGGAGGAGGTTATGGCCTGAAATCATTCAAGTGCTGCAGTAGCAGTAGGGTTAGAAATAACACAGCTCAAAATATGAAAACAGTGATTGTCTCTGTAACCAAGAAACTGAAATAAGTGCTTGAGGCTGAGATTATACCAGCCACAAATATCACGGGAAAAATGGATCCCGTCAAATGTTTGACACTTCCAATGTTACTCTTTAGAGAGAGCTTGTAACTCTTTGGGATTGGGTAGGTTATTCAGCATTAAAGAAAAATTTTAATCACACTCTAAGCTTTCCTACTCCTTGCGCTAAGACAAGAAAACATTAGTGACTTGTGACATTTCTGCTTTTGTAAAATGGAAAGGATACTGGCATATCTCAACTGGTTCCGAATGGAAATGAGGTACATTTTGAGTGTTCCATTCAGGTGAGGTGAGCTGGGGTGCATCATAGGTCAAATATCAGACTGTTTACCTTCCCTTTCTATTTCTTCTTGGTGATGAAGAAATAAGATCTAGATGCACAAATCTAAATCTAAAATCTAAATGTGTGATCCTGGGCAAGTCAATTAACTTCTCAGCATCAGTTTTTTGGTCTGTAAAATAAAGAGGTCTCCTATTTTGAAAACATTTATTCTTGGCTTTTGGTAAAGTCACTTACCCAAATTATTCATGGCTGACTATGTTGCAACAGGGGTGAAGGATTAAGAATAAAACACAATCCAACTTTAATTTTACTTTTAGGTGTGAGAACCTAAGGAGATTGAGGGATAATGGCTAAAACCAGAAGAGACCATTATACATAAATGGAGATAAGATATTTAAGAAGATTTAATTGCATAAAGTAAGGAGCTTGGACAAGTAGAACACAGATTCCCCCTACGAATTGCTTTGACCACAGTTAACTTTGTCATTTATTCATTCAAAAATATTTGTTTTCATCTCTACATAAGTAAAGCTCTGACAGGTGAGGATTAACCTTCAACTGAAGCAGCCTTGACATTTCATTTTGTCATTCAGATCAGCAAATAAAACTTAGCTTCCCCAACAACCCTTTCTACTTTCCCCCTAGCGAGGGGACAATGTAGACTGAAAGGCCAGCAGGAATCGATTCTATTTCCCCACTAAGGGGTCGTTGGAAGGTCCACAGCTCAGAAGCATCCGGTTTTACCTGACTTTATGATGTGGATAACAATTCCTTAGGGACTGAAAATTAATCTACCACGTTTATTTAAGTGAGTTCTTGCCCAGCCCAATTTTCACCCTTTAATGGTAATGAAGCTAAAATTTCTTTCCAGTCACTTTGCATATCATTTCCTTTCTCTTAGCTCTCTTTCGAAGTGAGATGATTGACAGGTCCTTCTTTAGCAATCACTTGGGTAGATGATTTTCTTTTTCCTCTGAAGTCGATTTTGAAAGGACTTGTACTGTGATGAGCTAATTAGCACAAAAGCAGAGTATATAACCTTAATTAGGCATGATAATAGGCTCAACGTAATGGGATGTCCTGAAACTGCACGCTATGCAAATATTAGACTTTTCATTCCTCCCATTACATCTGAAACCATCAAGCAAAGGATGTTTTGCAGTAATGCCAGGTGCACGTCTTTCAACAAAAGGTTGGTTTTTTGGGTGAACTAGCTGGGGAAAGGATAATAGGAGGAGGTTTAGGAAAAAAAATAAGCTTAAAAAACTGAAAAGTCCAATTAAGCTCAGAATGAGCTTTATAAATTCAGAGGAGCTTTACAATTAGGTAAAACAATCCAGTTACCCTCCCCAAACTGTATCTCATCTGGAATTCTGAACACACTTCACTGTACGCATCACTGTCAATTATGCAAATCTTGAGAGATCTTTCAAATCCAGGAACCACTAAGAGTACTACAAAACCAGTCTGAGGTTTACTCAGACTGGTAGGATATAGGAAGATAGTGAGGAAATGAAATCACAGTGAATCCCCAAGTCCTAATTTTAGCCAATTATTTTCATTTCCTTTACCACCAACCCCACCCCTTTTTTATTGGAGCGATAAAAGTAAATAACAAAATTGACTTTCCTCTTTCTACTCTGAAATGAATATATCCAAGGATAGAATACCCCCAGACATTTGAGTATTCAACCACTGAATAACTGAGAGCTCACATTACATAATTCTTAGATTATGTCTGGTGTTGTGAATTTTCAGACTCAACCAGTAGCTTATAATAAACTATTTGGTTTCAGATACTGATGGGAACATTGATAACAGCAGATAGTAGGTGTGTATCAGAATAGTCAGTCCCTGATTTAAGTCTGAGGTACCATCCATTCATTAGAAATGATAATGATTTAAGTCTGATGTACCATCCATTCATCATATAACAGCTGAAGTGTGAAATCCATAGTTTTCTCTGTATTTAATATATAAGCTAACATTTACTAAGCTCATACTATATTCTAGGCCAGTTTTCAACATTTTATTGGCATAGTCTCATTGAATCATCACAATAACTCTATAAGATAGCTACCATAATCAGCTATATTTTACAGAGGAGGAAGCTCGGGATCAGAGAAGTTAAAAACTGTATCCAAGATCACACATCTAGTAAGGAGTAGAGTCAGGATTTGAACTCATGTCTGACCCCAGCCATGCTCTTCTCCACTGTGCTGGGCTCATTAGTGTCTGTCAGTCCCCTGATCAAAGAATGCTTACTTACTCTCACTTTTCCCAGAGCTGGAAATGAGACACAAAAGAAAGAAAAAGGGTGAGACCTAAATTGAAATGGAGAAATTCTCCATCACCTGTTATGTACAAAGGAGACCCTAGTTAGATGTTATATGTGGGGTGAATGTGTGAGTGTCATGGAAATAGAATTTGAAAGAGGGCAGACAGAATTGCATGTTTGACTGTAATAAATACAACATGTTATTATTGTACATGAGATAATAGGGAAAAAGTAAATACTGGATGAGAATGAGACCAGGATTTAAATCCAGTTTTAACCACTTATCAACTGTGGGACTGGATCAACCATGGACTCTACAGGAAACAGGTGGTTCAACTAAGAGAGTCAGCAAAAGGACTATTTTAAGAGGTATAAGGAGGGTAAGGAAAAGAAGATGCTAATGTACACAGCTGCTAGCAACACTGGAAGCTGGTCCACTCCGAGGGCTGAAAGGACCAGGGGAAGAAACAGTGAGAATTGGCTCCTAGGAGGGCTACGGGGTACCTGACAAAAGCTGTAGTTATGCAGAGCTACCATTACTGCCATAGATAAGGTCCTGAATCTGGGAGAGAGCAGGGAAGAAATACTCTGACCTCCATCCTCTTGCCTTTGGATCTTCTTCGGGAGCTTCCCATCTGCTGATCCCTTCCAGAAGCCATTCTGCCAGGGAACCTAGTGGTCCATGGGGGTCTGTCTCCCAGGAGGAAAACGGATGTAAGGAAGGGGGATGGAGAATAATCCTGAACAAGTCACTTCCTCTCTCTAAATTTCAGAGAGGCTTAAAGCCTCTTTGCTTATCTGTGGTATGGTAACTACCAGAGTAATAGTGGCCTTACAATTTTTACTTTCAACTTTTTATTTTGAAAAATTTCAATCGTACAAAGAATTATAAGAATAGTACCATGAACACACAGATATACTCTTCACTTAGATTCACCAATTGTTAACATTTTGTCACTGTTGTTTTATTCTTTTTCTCTCTGTAATAACACAAACATACACACTTATTCTTGCTAAGCCATTTGAGAGTTGCTTGCTGACATCCTGAGACTTTATCCCTAAATACTTAAGCAAATATCATCTAAAAAAAGATGTTTCCCTACATAATCCCAGTTAAATGACAACACCCAGCAAATTTAACATTAATATGTTATTCTCAAATATAGTCTCTATTCAAATTTCCCCAAGTGTCTCAATAATGTGCTTTATAGTGGTTTATTTTTTTTAACCAAGGATCATACATTGGATTTTATTGTCATGCCTCCTTAATCTCCTTTAATTTAGAACAATTTTCTAGGTTTTTTTTTCTTTTTTAATCTTTCATGATATTAACATTTTTGAAGAATCAAAGGCCCATTCTGAAAGCCAGTTATTTTGTAGAATGATCCCAATATGGATTTGCCTAATTGTTTTTTCCATGATTAGATTCAGTTTAACCAATTTTGTCAATAATACTACAGAGGTGTTGTGTTCTCAGAGCATTAAATCTGGAGTCACAAGATATCAAAATGTCTCATCCGGGGTGATTGATCTTCAGTTTGAGCCCTTGGTTAAGGCGGTGTCTGCTAGATTTATCTATTATCTTTTTCCCTTTGTAATTATCAAATAATCTATGGGATGATACACGTGAATATATCTTTTTCACCAACATTCTTTTTACCTAATGTTTTTCAGAATGATTGCATTTTCTTGCTGTTGCAGAAATAGTGTCATGAACGTATAATTAGGGGACCTGGTAAACTTCTTTGAAAGTTCCTATTACAACCCTCATGTCTTCTTATATTAAACTGTTTTCATTCATTTATCTATTCCTTTAACAAATGTTTATAGAGTGTTTCTCTGTGAAGACTTGTCTGTGAAATTTTCATCAGTGGCCTCATGGTTGTCTACACTAATGTCTCTAGCTCAGATCTTTCTTCTGTGTTCCAGACCACATTGGCAACTACTTTTGAGTCTCTCCACCTTACCACCTATAGATAAAGTCCATGTGGCCAAAGGGAACTCATCATCTTCACTTCCCGATCTGCTCTTCCTATGTTCCTTATTCTAAGAAACGGTACTTCTGTTTTCTCAATGACTCTATAAATACAAAGGAGTCCTTTTCTTGAATGTCCAGACACCACAGGTCATTTATACATGCTGCATGCATTATCTCATTTAATCCTTGCAATAGCCTTGAGATATAGTCACTATTTTCTGGAGGACATTTGGCTCTGAGGCCCAGATCAACAGCTAGGAAGTTTTCATGCTAGGATTCAAATCTAGTTCTCTTTGACCTTAAAGCCTTCGCTTTAGTGTAGTGATTAACAGCATCACTGCCTTCAAATCCTGGCTCTACCACTGACTATGGGGGATTGGATAAATCTCAAGTCTCAGTGCGTTGGTTTTATCTTTCATAAATTGAGAAAAACCGTAATCCCTGCCTTGTTGGGTTGTTCTGAGACTTGGATGAGATAATATTGACAAACATTTGAACGATTCTTGGCAGGACCGCAGTAACTCCCAAGCCATAAATCTGGTGTTTTCCATCCATTCACTGCTTTTGGATTAGTCCCCTTAGGGACTTTGTCACCACTGTTGTCATTTCCTTAGTTTAGACCAGAAATTGGCAAACCAAGGTCTGCAGGCCAAATCCAGCCTCCACCTGTTTTTGTAAATAATGTTCTTTTTTCTATTGGGTCATGATTGATATTGTGAATTGTGTTTTATTGGAACACAGCCATGTCCATTCATTTATGTATTTTCTGTGGTTGTTTTCACCCTACAACAGCAGAGTTGAGTAGTGGAAACAGGGACCATATGACCTGCAAAGGCTAATATATTTACTGTCTGTCCTTTTACAGAAGGTTGCCAATTCCTGATTGCTTGGGGTATTGCGATAGCCTCCTTCCTGGTTTTCCTGGTTCTATCTTATTCCTCCTTGAACCTATCCTCCCCACCCCTTCTCCTGTGTAAGGGGAAATTTCCCTAGGATGTGAACTCAGCCATGCTAATTTGCTCCTTTTGGTGCATTGGCCCTCAGTGCCAAGAACATCAGCTTCCACCTACTGTGGATTACCAAACTAGACTTGTCCTCTGGCCATAATGAGTGCTTTATGCCCTTTCCAATCTTGGCACATGCTATCCTTTTTGTCTCAATACCCACCCCTTGCTCTTGTCCTCAATAATAAGCTCAGGTTTTACTTTTTCTTTCTTTCTTTCTTTTTTTTTAAGATTTTTTAAAATTTATTTATCTGTCAGAGAGAGAGAGAGAGAGAGAGAGCACAAGCAGGGGGAGTGGCAGAGAGAGAAAGCAGGCTCCCCACTGAGCAAGGAGCTGGAAGCGGGACTCAATCCCACGACTCCAGGATCATGACATGCACTGAAGGTAGACGCTTAACTCGCTGAGCCACCCAGGCATCCCAGGTTTTACTTTTTCTGAGAAACCCTTTCTGACTTCCACAGGCTGAACCAATGGCTAAGGGAGTATAGAAAAGGGCCTCAGTAAAGGCTCCCTGGAGGAACTATCACGTTAGTTAACGCCTGGAGGATGAGGAGGAGGATTAAATAAGAGAAAACAGTCATTGGAACAGCATGGATAAAGTTGATGAGACCCAAAAGAGGTGTGTTGGAGAAAGGACAAGCAGCGGAAGGAGGCACGTGAGGAAATGCTGGAAGCCAGGCTAAAAAGAGAGGCATTAGGTCCATATTCTATAGAGCATCTTCTGCTGTGCTGAGCTATATGGACAATGGGAAACCATAAAGGGTAGAGCTGAAGTAGGCAAACACCATATTCCATGCTGTAATGGTCTGTTTGCATGTCAGTCTTCTAGAAGTCCCTTAAGGCGTTAGTTATGTTTTGTCCAGTCATCATTCAATCTAAGTGCACATACCGTTATCACTGGCATATCATAGGTTCTCAATAAATGTCTTTTTTGTTATTCAAGTATATGAAAACTCCTCAGTATTACGGGAGGTGGTCCCCAATGTTTAGTATTCTCTTACAAGATGAACACTTGCCCTGTTTACAGTTTTCTTAAATTTAAGAACTTCAGTCATATTTAATCTTAGCTCTTGGATTTTATGCTTGAAAAATTCCCTTTAGAAAGAAAAACAAGTCTGTCATTTTATGGAAGATTTGAATCTCTTGGATCATTTTGGCTAACTTTTTCTGGACCTTCTCCAAGTCTGTTTTGTCTTTGTTAAGGCTTTCAAGAATACCTGAATTCTTTCTTAATCTGTAAGCCAGAGGCAAATTCATTTATTTCTCATGATTTTGGTATTTTTCTCTCAACAAAATGCTAAATGGGGTTTGGAGAAATAAACTCATGTTTGTAAACTTGCCAGGGATGGTGAACGCAGAGCTTTTATTAATGATGTCCACAGACTAATGCTGTCATGGGCCAAGGGCTCAGACCAGCAACATAGCAGTTTTGGAGATGTGAATGAAGTAAATTAGCTGATAAAAGATGCCTAGATGATTGGACTAATTGGGACCTAGGGAGACTCCTGCACTCCAGGAAATTCTCCAAGTCTCCACTTATCCTCAAAGTGAACAAGAAGCTTCAGTTTCAAATTGAGTGCATTTTCCATCCATGGATTGGCTTGTTTTGTTCAGTTTTACTTTGAGTGTTTGAGGTTATCTTTTCGACGTAACAGCTAAACCCACGGCTTCCTTTCTCGTAAAACCAAAACAAAAAGGCTTTCTATTCAGGTGCCTTCAGTGTGTGCACATGCATAGTACATACCTGGGATCAAAGCCAGCTATATAAAGTCCTTGATTCTGTGTGGGTTCAAACACATATCAAAGCTTCAGGATCCTGAAAGGTTTCACTCTGCTTCCTGAAGACCTGAACACTGCTCCCATAAAGCCATGGCTTGCTTTGGATTCCGGAGGCATGGGGCTCAGCGGGACCTGGCTTCTAGGACCTGGCCCTGCACGGCTCTCTTTTCTCTTCTATTTATCCCTGTCTTCTCCAAAGGTGAGTGAGGCTTTTGGAGGATGAAGGTGGAGGAGGGGTTTCTCCCACCTGCGTTTCATTTCTTTTAGCAGTCAAGGACAGTGATTTATAACAAAGCCAGAAGCTAAAGCTAAAACTCCTGGCTTGGATGGCTCTGTATTCCAAGGCAGGGAGGGGAGAGCTGACAGCAGCAAATAAGCAGAGCTAGAGCTCATAGCACAGCACCAGGCATTGACTAGGAGCTTAATGAATACATCTGAGTTGGTCTGGGAGATGAGCAATTTCAGACACTTCTATAAGATTGGAAGAAAATACTGTAAGGTTAAACGATTTAAGAGAGGAAAGATATCCGTAGCCCTTAATGCATTTAAGTTTGGAATCAGGGTGAACTCGAGAATTTCCTTTTTAAAAAAACATGGATTTAAGCGAATCATATAAAGTTTCTTTCCTACCCAATTTACGATTTTAAGATTTTCTAATTCACTTTTATAAATGAATCAGCTCGTTTAAAATTTAAGCCTTCTTTACTCAATTCAGAGTTTTAAGGTACTCAGTCAATTCTATAAACTAGTTAGCTAATTACTTAAAAAATGAAAGCAGTTTGAAATTGTAAAACCAAAAAAATAAATAAATAAATAAATAAAAGAAGGAGAGAAAGAAAGAAAGACAAAGAAAACCATCAGTCTGTTTGGCATAAGATACTTAACAGCCACCTGACCTATCTGTGGACTTCGGATGCAGATTCCCCAGTTTTCAGATAAAATAAAGCTCTTTAGAGGTTGTTACCAGGTTTGCTATAGAACATAAAATGGTGAGTATTCTCACTGAATTTCAACTTTATTTCTCTCTAGGCTGTCTCAGTTAAGAAACCATGTGGTTTATATGAAATATCTTAGGTGCTCAAAAGATATTTGATGATTAAATTATTACCAGATAAGATATACTCATGTACATTTTCCTATTCTACATGTTTTGAACATGTAAAGATTAAATACTCTTAGAAGTAATTACCTTTACTTTGTAGAAAATTTACCTCAACCTGTAACTGAGATTCTCCACTGAAAAATGAGTGTGACCAGATTTAGTGGTGATAACTGGGAATCTGTCTGGGGGGAGGACAGGAAACTTGGTTTTCTTTAGGCTTAGCGTCAAAACAATAAAGATTATCGAGTGTTCATATGGGCAAGTTCTAATGGTGGCTCCCAGGAGTTTATAAGCCAAAGGCAGACGTTTCAAGAGGTGTGATTAGTGCACAAAAAACGTTAATACAGGGTAGAACATGATTAAATACTGCAGTGGAGTTATAACAGTGCAATGCTGATCTGATAGACAGGGATGAGGGTTGGGGAAGAAGACTGTTATCTAGCCGGCCGGGGCTGCTGGATTAACCCTAGCAATGGCTGCTATCATACTGTTCTCTCTTCTGAGGACAGATGTTGTCCAGTCCTCTTGAATATCACTAGAAAGGGCTAGTGATAGAGTGATTTCTGTAGAGTGATTTATACACAGGAAGAGGTGTCCTAGAAACTCAGACTGGAGTGATAGGTTGGGATTGGATCATGGAGGACATAAATGGCACTTAGTTTATTTGTCTTTGCAGTCAATGGTATGTAAGGCATTAAAGGGTTTGAACAGAATGAGTGACATGGTTCATCCAAGTTTTGAGTGTCACTTGTGTGATCGACCAGAGAGGGGACAGGTTAGTTACAGGAAGGTTTGACACAAAGCTACCATTTTGTAGATGACAAGAGCCTTTTTGAATGGAGAGCTGGCCTCCCTTATCCTGTTGAAGCCAGAAGGAGAAAGAACAAAGGAGCACGAGGGTGTTCGAGTGAAGGAGAAAGAGTGGCGGAAGAGGTGGTGGCGGTGGCAGGGGAAGCCCACAGAAGTTAACAGCAGGGTTGCCTCAGCCTACAGAGGAAATGACCCGGTGCCCTCTACTCTGTGGCTTCCTTCATCTAGCAGCATCCCTCTCTCTGATAATAATGCCAGGGAATGTGGTGGCTGGCATAGTGATCCAGGGTTCAGCCACTGTGCCTGAGAGAGGTACAGGACCAGGTAATGTAGGCAGAGGTTTGTGAGGTTTACATTGAGGGGTAAGGCAAGATTCTGTACCTCAACCTACAAAATTTCCCATACTGCTCATTATAGTTCCTGTAGTTCTATGATAACCTTAGAATACCAGAGGTAGAAGGCACTCTGTTATCATCTGACCTAATCCCCTCTTTCTGCATGTGAGGGGAAAATGAAGGCTACAGGGGAGGCATGACTTGCCCCAAATCACATATTTCATGGTAGGACCAAGCCTTCAGTTTGTCACATCAATGTTCTTCCCGCTATAGGAAATTCTTGTACAATAAGGAAACACCTTCTGGAGATTAGCTGGAAGACAGCTAAGAGATTGAGGGGACGGGTTGGGGGGAGAAGCAAAGGGATGGGGAGTGTTTGTTGAAGGGAGCGAAGGGCTGAAAGGTGAAGCTGGAGGGTGCCCATCACAGATCAACTTCTGTCAGCTGGAGATTTTGCCTGAGCCTTGTGGTAGGTGAGCATGAGTTTGCTTAGTTCCCTCTAATTTTCTCTTATTAGGGATGCACGTGGCCCAGCCTGCAGTGGTTCTGGCCAGCAGCCGAGGTGTTGCCAGCTTTGTGTGTGAGTACGGGTCTTCGGGCAATGCTGCCGAGGTCCGGGTGTCAGTGCTGCGGCAGGCCGGCAGCCAGGTGACTGAAGTCTGCGCCGCGACATACACAGTGGAGGATGAGTTGGCTTTCCTAGATGATTCCACCTGCACTGGCACCTCCAGTGGAAACAAAGTGAACCTCACCATCCAAGGGTTGAGGGCCATGGACACGGGGCTCTACATCTGCAAGGTGGAGCTCATGTACCCACCACCCTACTATGTAGGCATGGGCAATGGAACCCAGATTTATGTCATCGGTGAGCAAAACCATGTCACTAAGCTGACACCTTTTGCATTGCTGTCTTCTTGGCACAAAAACAGCTTTGTTCCTTAACTTCAGGTGGTTCATTTTAGGATTATGGAAATTCTTTTTAAGAGTTCTTTGGTATACCACAGGGTAGTCTGGTTAATATGGGTGGTCACGCAAACAACATTCTGACTAAAAATAAAATGGGTTGGGGATAGTGTTTTTTCTACTGGAGGTTGGGGCATTCATTCTGGAGTGATAACCATCACGAAGTTTGGTCTTGGGCTTTTGATAGGACATTCTTGGGGAAGTGGCCTCCAGTAGCCAGACTTACCTGTGGACTAACAATACTATTTAGGGGTGGACACCAAGGTTGGAAGCTCTTCCAGAACCTTTTCCTTTTTTCACTAGTGGGGGGGAGTAGGGTCCTAAAGTTTAAAGAGTGTCTCAAGCAAGCTCTGCTTTGTTTTCTGTTGTAGATCCTGAACCTTGCCCAGATTCTGACTTCCTCCTCTGGATCCTTGCAGCAGTCAGTTCGGGGCTGTTTTTTTATAGCTTCCTTATCACAGCTGTTTCTTTGAGCAAAATGGTGAGTGCAGTGCTGATAACACACCACTTTTGGTGGGGATGCCTTCAGTGATAGCAACTGACCAAATGACGCTGTTGAGTTCAGTTTTCTTGAGATGAAGCAATAAATGAAGAACAGTGGTAAAGGAAGGACAGTGGTAAAGAACGCACTAGAACTCTTGGCATTGGCCTTTGAGGTTTCAGGATGACTAACATTTTAGATGAGTGTGTTTGACATTGAATGTTTGTGTGCTTCTCAACAGGGTTTCAGTTTGAGTAACCGTTTGAACAACATGGGGCAGCTGTTTTGCTCTTTGTCTTCAAGACAATTGTACTTAATAACCCTGAAATGTAAGATTAGGTTGGGCCAAATGCTGCTATAGAAGACCACCTGGATGGGTTTTATTCTCCCCCGTAGCGTCCCTCTACTTCACCTGGAAGCCATCTCTTGGGGCCACCCTGCTTGTGCCTTTCTTGTCCAAGCTGTAGCTGTCCACAAAACACCTTTCCAGGGCTCCTTGTCACCCAGTCTGCTGAAATGGGAAGTCTTGCCTTCCCCTCCAGCCCAGTAAATGAGAACACCAGTTTTTATTTATTGCAGTTGTTGGAAGAGATGGAGGTACAAAATCAGGCCTCCTGTCAGGATTTCTTTCTGATGGTCTCTTTCAGCCCCCTCTGCCTATGGTTAGCTTTGTCACCACAAAATTCTCCTTCCGGGCCTCTCATCCTCTCCTCCTCTACCTCCCCTCTCCTTCAACTCGATTCCAAGACCCTCTACTCAACCTGTTCTATTGCTGTAGATTCTTCCTACCTCATTTGCTAGAAACTGCCACACAGACAAGTAGACTAGAATCTCAATTTACTGAGGGGATAAAAATTGGGAACCGAGGCGGACTAAAAAGTACATGAGGAGTGGAGATGAGAAATACAGCTCTAGAACAGAGTACCTGAAGTTTAATATCTTATTAAGCTCTTCCCCTCACAGATAAGATGTAGTCAATTACCATAGGCATTTTGGGTGTTCTTTCTAAAGCTTTCTCAAAGTCCCTTTCTCCTCTCTTGCAGTCAGGGAAAATGATTGCTATTTTACATCAGTAGCACAGAGTGATTTATCTAAAGTGAATTATAATAGCTGAATCAAGAAAATCCCCTGGGGCTTATAATTCTGTATGTGTACATTCACTTTTTCAATGGGGTAGGGACCCAATATTTGTTGAGTCTCATTACGGCTAGAAACGGCTTCTGTATTTCTCAATAATAATTACTGTTTCTTTTTGTGTTTGGCAGCTAAAGAAAAGAAGCCCTCTTACTACAGGGGTCTATGTGAAAATGCCCCCAACAGAGCCGGAATGTGAAAAGCAATTTCAGCCTTATTTTATTCCCATCAATTGAGAGACCATTATGAAGAAGAAAGAACATTTTCCAGTTTCTAAGAGCTGAGGCAATTCTAACTTTGTGCTATCCAGCTATGTTTGCTTGTTTGTATATTTTCGGGGGGATCTATCTCTCTTTAATATAAAGCTGGATGCAGAACCCAAATGAAGTGTACTACAATTCAAAGCAAAGGTGCAAGAAAACAGAGCCAGGATGTTTCTGTCACATCAGATCAAATTTTAGTAAAAGTATCACTTGAGAGCAATATGTGGATGCAGCATTATGATGTGGGGTCAGGTATATAGGTTAGGGAGTGGTGCAGTCCAAAGAAAGCAAGGGAAGGGAGTTAGGGAGAGGAGATATTGTACACACTTTGTATTGTAAATACAAGTGTGAGAAGTTTATAGCTGAAGTGATGTTTTCAAGATAAATTTTTGTGTTATTTTTCTTAAGTGTAGAATTACATGAAGACTTTAAAAATACTCACATGGCTATATTCTAGCCAGTGATTCCAAAGGTTGTATTGTACCAATATATACTTTTTATTTGATAGTATTGTGCATGGGGGCCACATGTGCTTTTGTGTATTTGCTGATGGTTTCAATATAAACACTATATGGCAGTGTCTTCCCACCAGGGGTTCAGGGGAAGTTTTATGGAGGGGCTCAGGACACTAATACACCAGGTAGAATACAAGGTCACTTGGTAACTGGCTTGGAAACTGGATGAGGTCATAGCTGATTCCTGTAGCCACATTGGGCTGGATTGGTGTTGACATGTGCTTTGGGCTTTTATGTTAGCTCCATTCAAAGGTTTGCAAGGGAGTCAAGACTGGTGTATCTGGTTTAACTCCATAGAACACCATCATCAAGTACATGGCTCATTCCGGGACTCTTGTAGGTATGAACTTCCAGGAAGCTCTAGTTTCACGAGAGCCCCAATTCCTTACACCTGGTTAATGCCGTGGATGGAAATCAGCAGCAGGTAGCAGGGTGGGGAGATGAGGGTTTCTGAAAACTAACACTGTTGGTGTTTTTTAACTCACTATTTTCCATGAAAATGCAACAACATGTATAATATTTTTAATTAAATAAAAATCTGTGGTGGTCATTTTCCAGAGTTGTCTTTATCTTCCTTGTATCTGAATATTGTGTTTGAGTTTGTTTTTAATGGATTCATTCAGCAGCTGGTGGAGTCTCCATTATTAGGAATACTGGGAACAGATTGATAAAAAGGTAAATAATGCTTCATGAGGCAGCCATTACCTGCAAGCCATTCTTGGAAGGAACTCCTCCTCTGTCCTTTTCATTTCTTCCCATCTATTTGAAATATAAAGCAGGAACAGCATAAGGCCTTTATAAGTCACACAACATTCTCTCTAGCACAAGTTCCTCATCTCCTCTTTCTTGCCTATAAATTTCTCAGCTCAACTCATACCGTTGCCATGGCAACTCCTGTGTTGTCAATCATGTTCCTTGCAGCCATTTTGATCTGCTTCCATAGTAAATGGAGCTTTCCTTGTGGCTTCTGAGTGGACTATTTCACACATGTGGGGAAAACATAGCTGTGGTCCTGTGTTGCCATCAGCTGGCAGACCTGGGCCTGGCCCACTGAGCCCTCTGTGACTCTTGGTTAACCAATGTTTAGCCTCAGTCTACTGGGTTTCCTCTCAAGTTTTCTTATTCTTGACCTCTACATCCTGTTATTATCTTGTGAAATACTTCTCAGTGTGACCAGGGACCACCTATAACTGAATCAACTGGGTCACTTACTAAAAATGTTGATTCAAGTGCTTAATCTCAGATGTACTGAATCAGAAACTTTGGGTGATGGGGCCAGGTGTTTGCTCTCCCAGCAAGTGCCTCAGTTCTTATACCCATCGAATTTTGACAATCACTGTGTGGGCAGCCTCCTCTCTCTCCTGCTCACTATAGCTCTCTCTCTCTCTCTCCCTTTTTTTCCTGCAGGTGCTAACAAACAAATGAGACAGCACATAGTGAGCATTCCATAAAGATTTTTAAAATAAAAACGAATATGTCTTTCAAAATACAGTAATCACAATGACCTAGAATGAGCCCCTACTATGTTGAAGACTGTACCTCTTGCTCTCTTGGCCTTTGATTGGAAGCCACGAAGAAACACACAATTTAGGAGCCCCAATGGATAGTGTGTTACTATTTCTACTTCTTTATATGTCTTTAGAGAGATAATTCTTTTCCATAGTTGATGGGCCTTAGACAAAGGACCTCTCAGGTATCTTTCAGACATCATTAGACAATGGGCTACTTTAAATAAGCTTAATATCTCCTCTACTGTTACCTGAAATTCTACCATTAGTTATTGAGTTAAGCATTGCCTTCTCTACTCATTATCAATTTTGAAAAAGATATAATCCTGCTTTAAAAAGTTTCCCCTATGGCAGAGGAAAAAGGCAAGAAAGACTGTGACCTGGGCTTCCACTCAAAGGGGAGAAAACAAATTGGGGGGTTTCTGGGCACCAAATGGAAGTCTTTTCTGATCCCTGTTTTCTTTAGAGGGTAGATCTGTTACTTGCAATGATCAGAGAGATTCACTGCCCCCAAATCAGAGGAGTGACTTTTTCCTGGCATGTCAATCTTCATCACTATCTCCAACTCTGGCATCAGGGTCCTGGGGAAGCCCAAAGACTCCACTCATCTCAATAGGGCTTAGTTCACCATGGAGAGGAGAAGGCTGGGCACCATAACCCTTCTCCCTGGAACCACTGGTCTCAGGTAGGAATGTGGATGACAAAGGGAACATGGTAGAGCTACCAGTGCTGCCTGACTCAGCCCCTACTCCTACCAGTTCCCAGCACATACCTCGCTCACCTCCCTTCTTCCAACATGGCACTCTCATTTCTGCTACTTTCTGTTTCCCTATTTCTCAGTGCCAAACATCTTTAGCCCTCATTTTCACATCTAACAAGACTCATCTCAAATTCCGCATCCAGCATCAGATTCACTGACACTTCAAGCCCACGTTGATCTCTCCCCTTCTGTTTCACAGCTATACTTGGTTTCATCCCTAATAATTTCAAATGTGCATGTCTTTTCTCCCTAGATTCAGTGGGAACTTCTCCAAAATAGGAATCATCACAGCTTTTGGCACACAGAAGATGCTCGGATCAACGTATTGAAAAGTTGGGGAGCTAGGACATCTGGGACTGTCTTCTATGTAGAACCTGGCTGTGTTTTCTTGGTCTCAGTCGAATGTCTTTCCCATTTGACCAGCAGAACTATGTGTGGGTCAGTCTATCACTTGGCTTAAACCTTCAAGACTCTGGAACGTAAGCTCCAGCTGGCTACCCTGCTTCATACATTTTACTTTTATCTCAATCCAGTTTTCCAATCTTTTTTTTTTTTTTAATTTCTTTTGAGAAGGGAAAGGAGATGAATTCTCATTGTTACTCCCCTTCTCTCTTTTTTTAAACCATAGGTTGTTGCTAGAACTGACTATATTTTTATACTGAAGCTGAGCCTTCTTCCACCTTCACAGTGGATACCCAATTTACTTGAGACTGAACTTGCAAAATGTTGATGTCACTGTGCTGTTAATTGGAGCAAAGCCAGCTAAGAAGTTTAAGAGTTTATGAACTTAAGTTATTGTTTTGGGAGGTCTCAAAGCAAAAGAGAAAATGGTTTTCTCTGGAAAGTTATTCCGATTGCCTCACTTCTCTTTTGCACCTGCTTAGATTATGTGACTCAAGCGCCTTGCGGGCCTTGTTTTATTTATTTTTTTCTTATTTTAGGTCAATTTTCTCTGATCAGACCAGAAAGATGACACACCCTATTGATGGAGAGAGAGGCAAGGTTTTTTCCTTTCTCCTTTACGTGACCTTGCCTGCAGGCTGGGATAGCTGTCTGTAGGTAGGTTTGCCAGATTCAGCCTTCCACCCCCTTAAACAAATAAACCCACAAAACCCAAAAAACAGGATGCCTTATATTTGACCTGACAACCCTATCAGCAAGAAAGTCAATACATCTAATGTGGTGTGAATAAAACATGTTCTGATAACCCTCCCCAGAAGTTTCTGGGCAGGAACAGCCTGAGAATAGCTGCTGTTTCCATTCTAACACTCTCATTCTCTTGTCCCCATTCCTGGGCATGTGTGGGGCTGATACTTAGTGTTACTGGGGGCTACTGGGTCCCACAAAAGGGGTAGCCATTAATTTTCTAAACATTTTTCTCAGAAGAACTCAAAACCCTCTGTTCTATATGGTCAGAAGTCTGACATTCAGACCCTTCTTGGAAATCTTTGCTTTCCAGGGTGTACTCTATTATAGCTATTCTTGCATTTATTGTGTCCAGTTGTTATTTGGAGCATTTGGAAAAAATGCAGATTGAGGTGCATCAGACCCAGAGCTTCTCATTTATAAGATTGGAGGCGAGACCTGGGGATTTAAATTGTCCAGTAAGTTTTTGGATCATACTTTTGGAAGCCCTGGTTTAACTCAGGATCCTACCATCGCAGATGATTAAGACTAAAGAAGGGACTTGGGAATTATTTTTACATTTTATAAGAAAATGAGGCTCAGAGACATTAGGGAACTTGTCCAAGTTCCCAGAGGAAGGCAGGGTTTGAACTAGGCTGAGAATCAGTTCTCTAGATTTTCACATCAGGGCTGTGTACAGTGGGTGACACTATGAAGAATTCTGCCCAGGGGCTCCTTTTCAGGCTGCTTCTGGAATGTCACTATCACCATTCCAGGCTACCCCAGAAAACCTGCTTGTCTTCCACCTCCTCCCCAGCAGCTCTGGGTGGTCATTACCGCTGTTCCTGGCCTGCTGTCGCTCTATCTTCTCTCGCTCTCCCTTAACTTTCTGGGTCACTAGCAAGAGAATCTCAGGTGTTGCAGCCTGTCCTCAGCAAACCTACAGAAGAATGCTGCAGAGGAAAACAGAAAACAAACCCCTGCCAAGAGTCGACCAGCAATGCCAGCAGTAGGCTGAGAAAACTTCCAAATTCTGCGGGAAGTCATGGAACAACTCTGTGAAAAGATACATGCTCTTTTTATCACACACAATCAGGTCGCCATAGCAACCAACAGTGTTTTAAAAACATGATATTAGTCCCACAAAAGAATATTATCTATTCGAACAAAAAGAGGAGGCTCTCTCCAGGAGGGATTGTAGGAAATATGTTTCAGGAAGCCATTTCAAATTTTAGAAAGCAACACAAATGATTTCTCATGAACAGCGCTTTTCAGGACGTTTCCTCTTTCTTCACCTTCACAATATTTTAGTTTGTGCTGCAGTCATCCCACTGTTAACTTATTTTTTTCTCAACTTTTTGAAAATGAGTCTTGCTTTCCTTCTTTGTAGTTAACTTGCAATGCAGACAAGATCTCTAGTTTCCTATAAACATTTTTTTTTTTTTTTTGCCCCTGACACATCAAAGTTACCACTAATCATGACTGGACTTCGAAGACAGGAAGTTTGGATTTGTGAACGAAGAGCAGCATTCTCTAGTATTGCTCTCCTGTGGAGGAAGCTGCCATGGTGGATACGGTTCACGAGGTCCTTATTCTGAGTGAAGAGGGAGAAGAAACCAACTTGTGAAGCCTTTCACACTGCATAGGTATACATTAGCTAAAGTAATTCTCACAATGTCTCTGCAGAAGAGGGGCCGCCATCATCCTCATTTTATAGATGAGAAAATCAAGTTTCATAAAGATTGTATTATTTGCCTAAAGCCACACAGCTAGTAAGAATCAGGATTAGAAATGATGTCGAATTCCACCATACCTTAATTCTGGGGGTTACCTGCAAAAGGAAGAGGGCAAAATGGCAAGTGAATGGGGATTGGAGTGTTCAGCAAGTAAAGCATGTATCATGGGGGCTACAAATGTGTGTCAGAATAAGTAAATACTCTTTGGACAAATGTTTTAAAAGGTTTTTTGAAGGTGCTCATTATGAGATTAGCTGTAGCATCTGAATTGTAACCAGAGCGAGAGGAAAACAGGAAGTTGAAGACATTTCACAGTGGACGTCTGGTTTCAATCCACAGTCGTAGCAGTAGCTGATTCCCCATTCACTGGTGCTGAAGTTAAGTGCGGCCACATTGCTGGCTGGTCTCAGGTGTTATAGCTTCTCACTGGGAGATGGGGGAAAATGGAAATTAGTCATACATCCTGTGGGAAGAGTTGATCCTCATATAACCAGTAGTGTGTTCCCTGCAAATGGGGTCATTCTGCATTCAAAACAGGCTGGTCATAGAAAGTAATTACCAGTGCAAGTCAATAGGACCTACTCTGCATGTATCTCTAGGACTCTTGGAATGGGGCTAGTTTGTGAAAGAATAATAATCAGCCTGGAGCAAAAGGGGAAGTTAGGGGGTGGAAGTAAAGAGAAGGGAGAGTCTCTGAGTTGAGGTTGAGGGATGCTGGAAAATAGCAACGAGTCCCTTGAGGAAAATAAATAGAGAACAAAAGCAGAAGACAGAGGCCTAAAGATACCTCCCTCCCCACCCCCCCCACCAGATGGCAAATAAAGTGGACCAATATTCTGGGATCAAAATTATAGTGCAGGGCCCAAAGCCACAGGCCACATGGAAGATTGAGAGAAGCCTATGTCAGAACAAGGGCACTATCCAGCCTAGTTTGTGACAGAGGTAGCTACATAATTTCTACCAGAAGTCAATGTGTGGGAACACCTGGGCCCAGAAACGGAAAAAGATGTTCTCTGCCAGGAATGGGAGTTAAAGGCAACAGTTCCACTCTGGATGGATGGTGATGGAGGCAGGTATGTGTGGTGTGGGAATAGGAACTGCACAGAGGTGAAAGCTCCTTATGGGAGAGCAGTGTCAGAGAGCATCACAAAGGAACTGCTGAGTGCTTTAAGCTTATACAAAGCTAAGTAGCATGGACCGTACTTGTGCCAATTTGAGTGTTTATAGTGTTTGTAATTTGTGCTTGAGGAGATGGTTCAAGGAGGGTATGAGAGACGTTTTCAAGATGTGAAGGGCTATCATATGAAAGAGGAATTTGATTTGCTTTACGGGCTTCCCAGAGCACTCAGCACTGGTGTTCCATAGGGGCACATGATAGAAAGGGGGATTAGCATGATTTTTATTCCTATATGTAGACTTGGGTTCAGAGCCAGGGAAAGTACATTTTATTGGGTCATATTACAGATTGGCTCAAGGCAGGCCAGCTGGATCCTCATCAACATCAGCTGGTGGGGAAGGGAAAGTATCAGAGGATTGGGTGGCGCATGGGGTTGGGGAAATAGACCTGGTTGAGGAACTAGCTGCCGGCTGGGCAGGCAGATCGCCTATGGACTGCATCTGAGACTTGCGATGGGTTCAGGCTCCATCCAGGCAGGCATCACTGCCCATGGAAGCTAACTTGGCAGATGAATGCCATAGCACAAAGTGATATGGTAGGAAATACCCAAAGCCAGATGGTCATTGCTGTTCTGGAGGGTCAGTTGGTTCACATTAAGACTTCTACAGCCATTTGAGGGTACAGAGATCAAGATCCCATGCTTGGGGGTGGAGAGCTAGGAAGGGTGTCAGGGAGAACTGGCATGCTGGGCAAGTAAACTGAGGCCAGAGTGCAGTTGAACTTCATTAAGTCAAGGAGGACCACACTCTCGTGGATATCTTGCCTAGAGGTATGGCCATAGCCTCGGTCTGGGATTAACCCTACGTTGCTGATCCCAGATACAACCTCAGAATCCTTTTCAGCACGGTTCCCCAGGCAATCATAGTCATGACACGTGGCATTCAAGATGCCACTGATAACCCCAGGGTTTGTAGCCCTTCTCCCTTTTCCAGGACCCAGCTCCAATATTCCTTCCTCTGTAAAGCCTTCCTCACACTGGTTACCCTCACCCTACTAGTCTTTCCCGCTTTTAGCTCTCACTCCTCTACAGTATCAATGCTTGTGTCTTCTCTAGATTGAGCTCACTGTGGGCAATGGGAGAGAGTCCTTACATCTGTCTACCTCAACTTTAGATAGGAAGATAAGATTTCTACTTCTGTTAAATAACTTGCCCAAGATTTCACCACAATAAGTGGCAGAGATGGATTTGAGTTCAAGTCAGTTCAAGATGTGCCTTTCAGCACCTTGGCACTGGCTTGCATAGGAGGAGAACAAGACAGCATTTGTGGGCATAGACAGACATATGAAGAATTTCATGGCTGCTTTGGAAGTGGAGTCCGCAGCTCCATCCTCAGAAATGCATCTTCTTTGGTGCATTATATACACTGGGATCAAAGTAGTCTGGATGAATTTGACTTTTGACAACCATCCTAACACCTTTATTCAGTCACAGCTGAACTATCTCTGACTTGGCTGCCTAACCGACAAATTTTTGCAAATTAGATGTGTTTATGCCTAATGAAACTGAGAGAATTATTTTATAATCACACTCTCTGGAAAAAAAGTCAATGGAAATTTTTAATAAAAAAGAATGTGATAGAAACACAATTTTAAGTCATGAATTGGAAAACATGTGGCAAAATCTTTATCCACTAGACTATACAGAATTTTGTGACCATCTGTGGAAATTTATAGTTATTAAATTAGATACACGCTGGTTTTTCTGTTTGCAGAACATAACAGAAACCTAATTGAAAACCACACAGCAACATAAAACCAAATGTGATGTCTATTCCCTTCAAGGTCAAAATGCATGCGCAATGTAAAGAAAATCATTTGCTTTGTCTTGAACAAAAAGACCTCTCTGTTAATACTTGTATGAAATACTGCATGTTTCTAAGAGACAGATAGTTAAGAGAGTAAATATAATCACCCACCATGAGTCTAACTTGTATTCAAAAGTGATAATAGAGACGAAAGTGTGAGGTACAAGGTTAGCCTTACTTTGTTTATATTCTATTGTTTGAGGGTATTTCTGTGCCTAGGTTTACAAGTCTGTGTCCCTTAAAAATACTGGTCCCTGGCTTTTCCACAAAATTGTGAAGATGAGTACAGAAAAATTACTTCATTTGAGAAAAGAGCATATCAGTGTTTCCTGGCCTGAAGGGGGGAGGCTGGCTAACGTGAGCCCCCGGGATCCTGTGGGGTGAAGAACCACATCTGTACTTTGGAACCCTGTTCCCAAGGAAACGTCTATGGAGCCCGGAAAAGCAAATTGTCAAGGGCAAGGGGACTAGTCGTCCTTATTTAGAGAGCTGGGAGGCCCGGGTTCCGCTCTTGGCTCTGCCCAGCGGGTTTGCGGTCATCCAAAGCCATTTCTGGGTCAGACGCTGTTTCATAGTCACCCGGTTGCTCCAGCCCCAGCTGAACCCCCATCCCTGGAACTTATTCTTGAGGTGTTTTGTACTGATGTAATTTTTGATGTAATTGTTGCTTAACTCCCGTAATTAAGTTTTCATACATTAATATCCCTATCTCCCCAAATATATAATGAATTCCCTCAGGGACTTCTTTTACTTCCTAGAGGCAGTGTGAAGCTGTGGTAAAAGCCCGAGCTCTGTGCCAGGCAACTGTGGACAATCCTGCTCATCACTGTATGTCTCTGTTTCCTCACTTAAGAACAAGGCTGCAGATTAAATGAGTTGGGATATATAAAGTGCTCAGAATGGGCCTGGCATAGGCTAAACACTATATTATGCAGTGATATACAGAGTAAGTATATTTGTACAGGTGCTTTTATGATCTCTTCCTGACCTCATAGTACTTGGTTCAGTGCTTGGCACAGGAAGGTTCTACATTTTTCCTGTCGGTTTTCTTTCACCTTTCCTTCATTTCCCCTTCAGCAAATATCTGTCTGGCAAATGGAGCCTTTGCAATCAGATATATACTGGTTCAAATGGAGATGCTCATTTTAATGGGGATGTTGAGTGATTGAATTCATTATATCCACTGGTTATCCTTCTCCAGATCTATTCTCTATGTTTCCTGCCATGTGGGGAAGAGCTGACCTGAATGGACCACATCACCTGCCTTCCTTGCTCTCTGGTTTTTGGCCGATGGAAGGCATCAGCAGGTGATGGGAGTGGTTGGGGTATTTCTTCCAGTCATCCCTGCTTTGACACAGCATCTAGGATAGTTGTTGTATCCTTCCCGGACTACAGCTCTGGTTAGGCAGCTCCTCCTTGTTTCCTACTCTCACTGAGCTCTGGTCACTATTTTTTCCCTTTTTCCTTAAGCCCTAGGGAAAATAAAGAATTTTTGTTATTGCTGGTTGCTGGGGATCTTAGCATCTGCCGTTTTCCCTTAACCCTGCCCACAACTCTGTAAGTAATCCCTTTATTCCAGTTTCTTTCAATAAACCATCAGAGCCAAATTCTGCTTAGTGCTGAGATCCTAACTGATATATCATATATCCTTGGAAATGTCCTTGTGCGCGTAGATCTCCATGGGAGTTGGTCAGACTCACTATCTCCAAGGTCCCTTTGGTCTGAGAGCCTACAGAGCTAGCATTAGAATTCAGAGTAACCTTGATAAACTGCAGAGGTTTTCAGACGAAAACAAGATGAATTTCAATTAAGAACAAGTGTAGAGGAGCACTCCTGGGAGGAAAAATAAATGATAGAAATGTCAGGTGATAAATGTCTGGCTGTGTGCGAGTACATCCGCAAAAAGACTCAGGGATGAGTAAGCAGTACATGATGTTGCTCAAATTGAGTAAATCTGGGGGATATACACAGAGTGTGATCTGTAGGAAGTGCAAGGCAATCCCCCAGAGTAGCTTGTCACCGCACAAATCAGACCTGGGTGCTGTGATTTGATTTGGCTCAGTAACTTAAAAGACAGGAACTTAAGAGAATAGAGACCCAAAGTTAGATTGGAAATAGAAAATGGCTTATGCAAAGATCAATTTCTTTCTTCTTCTTTCTCCCTTTGTTAAGAGCCTGCAGGTAAAGAATTAAGGAGCAGTCCTTATTCATATGAAGGGACATCTCAAGTCCTTGTGTCCTGGATATGAACTACATTGAGCAAGTTGCAGCTTGGCTAATTATGAGTATAGTCTTGGACATAAACTACAATGGTCAGGGGTTTATATGCCATTAATGGGTTTGTCAGTGGTGGTGTTAGGGTCTTGAAACATTTTCTTTTCACTGTGCCCATTTTTTTACCCGTAACAGCCTGGACACTGAACAGTGACTGGCAAAGAGTAGGTTTTCAATGAATATCTTTAGTGGACTGAGTACCTGATTGAATATAAAAAAGGGGCTAAGCCATTGAATGAATCTATGATCAATATAAAGAGAAGCCCTCAAAGGGTTGGAGGGCATTTACATTCTATGTAAGAACCTGCAACCTACTTCCCAGGAAATGATATAAGAATAAGCTGTATTCTGGAATTCTGCATCATTTAAGAACAAACCTCAAGCACAAAATTACAATAACAGGTTCCTCAAGTGGCTGCAAGCAGACCTGTCTTGTGGCACATGCCAGAGAAGGGGTTGTGTAGAGGGGGGACTGGGCAGAAACCTACATGCCTCCTTGGTAGATGACTTGGGGAGGAGGAGTGTGTCACTCACAGAGGGACAACCGGGGACAGTGTCTAGGTGTTTCCCACATGGTGGTTTCAAAGCAGAATATTCAGTTGTTTCAGTTAGAAGAGGACCCTTTGAGGGCGCCTGGGTGGCTCATTTGGGTTAAGCATCTGCCTTGGGCTCAGGTCATGATCCCAGGGTCCTGAGATCGAGTCCTGCATCGGGCTCCTTGCTCAGCAGGGAGTCTGCTCTTCCCTCTGCCCCTCCCCTCCCCCTTGTGCACATGCTCTCTCTCACAAAAATAAATAAATAAAAATCTTTTCAAAAAAAAAAAAAAGGAAGAGGACCCTTTGAAAAGTCTGCTCTACATTTTGATGTTAAACACTTTCAATTCCTTTTGGGTGGTAAAGTCCTGAGTATAGTGCTTATTTCTAAAGCATGTCTTTTAAAATTGCTATCTTGGTTTCACGATTGGTTCACAAGGAGAAATTGCAAAGGTAACAGGGTCTAGGGAGGAAATACTGCCAGATAACAAAGACGACTAGCTCTGAGTCCCAGACCCAACACTAATTAGCTGCCAGTTTCATGCCAGTCATTTAACTTCTCTGGGTGTGAGTTTTCTCAATACCATTCATTTGAGGAATACATTTCTATTCTAAAAGCATTTTTATGTACATTGCTGAAATGTAGTAGTGAAATGGTAGTTTCTTTGACTATCATAACTGCCCTAAGAAGTAGGTAGTGTCAGGCCTGTCGTGACTTATTTAGACAAGAAGGTCAAGGTTTAGCGATGTAATTAACTTAGTTTAGCAACAGAGTCATATTAGGCCCAGATCTTCTTACAGAATGTTTTTACTGTTCAATCTGTTTTAAGCCTTAATTTATGGTGGGACTATCTCTGTGATATATTTGCAAAAGAACATAAATGTTAATGTGTGTTTGATAAGATTTAAACAAGTAAAATGTATTCAAAACAAGCTATATTCCTAGTACCTTCCGGCTAGAATGTTAATTTTTATTATTGAATGAAAGGAAAGTCACATGATTTTTAAAATAATGCCCTTCTTTCCCCCCTCCTCCCTGCCCCTAAACCTCAGAGCTTTGCTTTCTGGAAAGAACTCAGTACATAAGCTCCACAACACATTAGACTCTCAACAAATTAGACCGCACCCCTGGAACAGTAAGTTTGGGTTTGGTGAGGTGTGTTCATCAAGAGAGGAAAGGAGCACAATTCATTTCTGAATTGGTTATCAAATTCTTCTTGTAAGTGACACGATTGAAACTGCCAATTGGCTTTGCAACCTGCTGAGTCCATATTTCTTCATCTGTGAAAGCTCAGCAAATGAGCCCTTCTCAGCAAAGCAAGAGGGTTTCGCCAGCAAGAAATCTGATGAGGTGTTGCACCCTGTGGCCAACCATTTCTCAAGGGACCTCTTTCTGTTTCACCCTATTGAATTCCTTTATGATTGACAGGCAGCTTTACTCATGACTCAGATTTTCCTTCATGTTATCTCCTTAGCAAATCTGGTCACTGCAATACTTTTAAAAAACACAGTCACATTACTATTATGGAATCATTCAACACCAGTGCCTGAAGAGACTCAAGTCATTTAGCTAAAGTCCCTTCTCTCATTCTGTTTTCCCATGTTGAACCCTTATCAGGTGAACCCAACAGTCCTCTTCATTTCTGTTGAAATAATCTATCAGGAAGTTCTCTTAGAGCCGTTCAAAATCTTAGGCTCCCTGCACTACAAAATGATGCCTTGAATGAGATGATGTTGTACTAAAAATTATGGTAACAAAGATACTCATTTCCTTTGAGCAGGGGGATTTGTCTTGTCATTTTTAGCATTATGGAGATGAACAGAAGCATTATTTTGTCTTCCATAAAGGTTAGGCATTATGCAAAAGTCTATCAATGTTTGAGCAATAAAGAATAGGAGCTCATCCACTTAGATTCAGTTTTGGGGTAGTCTTCTACTCTCTTGGTAACTATACTTTTCATAAAGATGTTCTGAGGAGTATGATGTTTTTAATAGTTGTGTAGGGAGCAAAGAGCATTAAGAAAAAAAAATGTTATATGCTTAAGTTTTTTTGTCTGAATGTTTTCCTTCCTTACAGACATTATAAGTGTTTCAAAGACACACTTCTAATAACAGAACAGCTACAGCTACATGAATAAACGCATTGTCCATCTAAGAGAACACCATTCACACTGCTGAAAACAGAGCCAAGTTAAACAATAGGTGCACAGAACCAGTAGAGTGGCATTTTGCCAGTTAATGAATTACAAGAAACAGATGTGAGTTTTTTTTTTTTTTAAGGGATGCATAGCCTGAACTTGGCCCATTTGTCAAGAATTAGTAAAAGGACTTCAGATTCATGATTCAGAGAAAAGCCATGGATTCATTTGTGTATACACATGCATTTGATGATCCCATCATATGATTTGATGGTTTTTCTCATTCAAAGATCCACGTATAACTGGAGATACTTAATGCTTTTTCTAGGCTGGGATTGGGAAAATGAGGAATTTGTTTATTACCACTTATTGTCACCATATTATGCCATAATATCATTCTCCACACATCAAATTTACTAGTCATTTTCTTACAACATAGTAGAGTGGGAGTCTGTTTGTCCTAACAATCATTTCTAACTGGGAATTATAGCCTCCTTACTGTAGAAATCTATTGCTGTCATAACCCTGGAGAGTCTGTCCTCAAGTCCTAGTAGAAGAGAAGAGGGCAGAGAGAGAAGAGATGAGCACTGGTCAGTTGTGCTGAGATTTAGCCAGGCTTTGAGATTCCCTAGAACAGCTTCTATGAGCAAAGCTACACCTGGAAACTCTTCACCACCTTCTCATTGATTATGCATCTAGTTGAAGAGCCCCAAACTGTCTCTGTCCAGCAGCAGAGCCAGCATTTTCTCCTATTGCTGGTAGGTTGGCAGATAGGACTTTCTTAGACTGAGAATGGAGGGATGGCTTCTCGGTCAATGAGGTAAGCTTACATTCCATTGTTATACCTATGATTTTCCTGTTCAGTGATGAAGAAACACTAAGTGAGATGGGTGATCACAAAGGCTGTCCTGTCCAAGAAACTTCAGGGAAAATGATGGTGAACTCACAACATTAAGAGAAGACTCTGACAAGGAACATGTAACTAACCTACAGGCTCTAGAATTGTCATGATTATATCCATTGAAAATGGCATTTCTGTAATATTGGCAAGTGGTATTGTTATGTTTGTGTGCATTTAAGAAAAAACCCATGAGAGTCCTCAGGGATAACAGTTTACAAATATTTAGTGCTGGCTATGCACCAAATAGTTTTAAACCCTTAACATTGAATTATTTAGTTTATTTTCATACAATGAGGTAGGGACTATTATTACCTTCACTTATAAGATCAGAACTGGAGATGTGGCATCACAGAGACTCCTAAGATCTGTGTGATTTTGTGGGCATTAAGGGAAAAGGGAATATTTCAGAGACAGGGCAACTAATTTTGAATGATCTAAACTTGTGGAAGAGAATCTACGCTAGGTAGTCTGAGAGCATTCTTATCCTTGCCCTGTAGCTGGAACCTACTTCTGACTTGTTAGAAAACCTTGGGTCCATGACTTCTCCTTTTCTAGTTGCTTTCTTTGAAACCTAGAGACAGGAGGTTCTTGTTAGTCATTTAGTTTCTGCACAACCTTTTTTTTGCATTCTATTAGGAGTGGAGTGGACAGTCAAAATTGATCTCACTCCTTCGTTCTTTTTGCCTTGGGTTTAATGTATACAGAAACCAGTAAAAGCATCTGTGCAGGGAGCTAAATATAGCTAGGATTTAAAACTTTGGTAAGAAAGCTTTCTTCATTAGGATGATATTGAAATAAGACCCAGCATCACAACCCTGCCATTTGTGATTGAGTATTAAAATCATATCACTTGCTTTATACTTTTCTTGCTTTATACTTCAGATTCCAAGCCCCATTAAAAACGTGTTTCTTAAAACAAAGAAAGCAACAAAAAAGAGTTTGTGAGTAGTGAGTTGGTACATTTAAGCAGTGACTGTTAAAGATTTGAAATGTGAAATCATGTCACTTTTAGATAAAAAGAGATGTAGAAGCTGTTGTTTGAAAGTGTGTCCGCCATGTTGTTTGAAAGTGTGTCTTAGTGGGACACACTTTCAAATGGACAGAATCCAATATGGCTGTCATTCAGAAGGCGTCTGATGTCTTTGCTAGGGTTTATCCTGAACTTCTGGTAGGGAGGTGGTTATTATTCACTATTGTTCAAAATACATACCTCCCCTTCCAAACTATCGGAAGGGAGAAGTTTAGGAATACTTTTAGCACTATGAACTATAATGTTAAAAATAATGAAGACCTAGGGCTCTTGAAAGGCTATTTTCAATTTCATTAACACCTGGGCATGCTTGGTTACAACATAGCTGCCAAGGGTGAACTTCTCACTTTAAAACACACATCCCAGATTTCACAGTGGTCCTAGAGCTTCAAAACTGTTAATGCCTTTAGTTCCTGTAAAACTACATATAGCAACCGTCTGCCTTCCAGGTCAGCTCTCTGGTGAAAATTATTGAATTCTTGCAGGCTAGATCTTTGGGGGTAATCTGAGGAAATGGATCTGGAAAAAGCTATTGTTAAGGGCCTACTCTTAGGTCACACTTTACTGATTTGAATAGTTTTCTTTCTTTCTGTATTCAAACTAGTGCAATAAAATAAAAGAAAGGAGTTATGTCAGTGCTCCATTAAGTATGCTGGTCATTTAGACAACCAGCTAGCCAGCAAGAAATATTCATAGAGGCTTCTGTAGACCATGCATTGCTCTAGGTGCTTCAAGGATGCCTGGTTTGCAAGAAATACTTCATGAATAATCATTGAATTCCCCAGTATTTTGGTAAATTCCTACTGGAGGTTCTTGTACACAGCAATACCACACAACACCCTATGGGTGTAGAGCAGCTATGAATCTTAGGGAGGGATGATGTATATTTCAATTCATTTTCTTCATTTTAGTAACTCAATTTCAGATTTTGATTTCTGACTGCAAGCTTCATTCTGCTAGGCTAGTGGAAAGAAATATTAACCTCAGTCCTTCCTGGGGTTTCCCCATCTCTCCCCAGGATTGTGTCACACTTTTGGATCTCGTAATGTTAAGACACTGGGGTAAGCTGTCATCAGGTCCTCCCACACCTGTCAAATTCCATTGTTTCCGTCTTCTTCTCCCTTGAGGAATAGCGGCTCTCAGCTACTCCCATGTTCAGCTTGGGGCAAGTGTATCTTGGGTAAGGTTGTCTCTGGTCCCCTTGGACTGTGTGCACCCTACAGCCATTCCCTTCCTTCTTGGAGGTCTTGCTGCTTTCCAGGTGGTAGCACCAGGGAGTGAAGTATAGGTACCCTCTGCCCCCTGACCTACCTCTTTCTTCCCCTGACCCCTGGGGGAGTCTCTTTAGAGGTGAGGGAAATCCTCTGTTCAGGCTCCTTTTTAAGCTTCCCTTTCCCTGAGGGCTTTTATTAGAAAAAGGCAGAAAGACTAATAGGAGTAGTTTTGCCTTTTTCACAGACACATTCCAATCGTTTAGGATTGGATGGTTCCAATAGAATGGTGGGCAATGATCAAGTCACTTGTGGGACAGCTGGAATGTAGGATACTTTTTTGAGGGGAAACATAGAAAAGAGAGAGATAACATTTCTCTAAAGTAATTTCTCTTCCTACTTTGTGAAGATAGCACTAATACTCTCAGTCAATGGTTCTAAGAAAGATGGTTGGAGATCATATGGTTTTATCATTTAATTTTCTAAAGGATGGAAAGCTTATAACATTTGACCCAAATTGTCCAGTCCATATTTAGTTCCATGGCAAGAATGGAATGGAACTAAACCCAAGCCTTTGGGGTCCTTGTCTTTTGTGTTCTCCAGAACACACACACACACACACACACACACACACACACACACACACACACATATTGCAAAAATTAGCTTATTCTAAGGAGAAGAACAAACTGAAAAACACATCTTCATCAATGCCAATACAACACTATTTTTGTGGGTTTCAAGACAAAACCCTTTGCCAATATAACTAACTGTTTCTGGCAGTTTATTTCCAGGAACTGAAGATGTCATCTAAGGACTTGGATTGCACACAGTGAATCACCATTATGTTCTCAGGCTCAGAAGTCTAGGCCAGCTGCATGGCCAGATGGCTCACTGGTCCCAGTGGGCCTATCCTGTTGGCCTGAGAACTAGAAGCAGAACAGAGAGAGAGAGAGATAAATTATAGCCAGTGGCTGCTGTAACTCCAGCTGTTGATATGATTCCAGAAATGAACACAATGATGCTCTGGCTGCCAAAAGAATAACACATATTCTGGCCAGAAGGAGAACTGCCAAGGATCTGATGATTTGCTTCAATAAATGTGTTGTGTCACGAGTATCCAGAAGACAAGTGAAGCTCAGTTGAATTCTTTTCTTCAGTATTATTCAAAGGGATGTATTTTGTGATTTTGTTGACTTTGCTACTCAAAGTATGGTTCATGGACCAGCAGCATTGGTGTCACTTAGTGTTAGAAATGCAGAATGTTATGCTCCACCCCAAACCCAGTGATGCAGATTCTGCATTTTCAACAAGATCCCCTGATGATTTGCATGCACCTTAGGATTGAGAAGCATTGGAGGCAAACAAAGTCAGATTGTAACACTGGGTCAGTAGGATTGGGTAGCAAACTTGGCTGTGGATGCATTGAGGGATGCAAGGAAGACCAGATTGAGAGATGAGACCTGATTCTAGATTCTGCCACTTTCCCTCGGTGTGATCCTGTGGGAAATCACTCCCTTTCCTTAGGCACTGATTGCCTCTTCTTTAAAATGGAAGACTTGTTTACCCGAGGATTGTGGTAAGGCTGAAATGAGATACTGCACCAAGAAAATGAACTGTAAAGTAGAATGCACTTTTCAAATGCAAAAGGATGAAAATTGTTGTACTTGTTCAGATATACCTAAAATGGAATTTGGACTTTTTTGACTTTTGAAATGAGTCATAGCACGTTTAAGTCAATTATGATGAAAACATACGTGACCAGCAAGAGCAGCCCATGAATCAAGGAAACATCTCTGAGCCACGTTCCTCAGATGAACATAGAATTCTGACTCATAAAAATGGATACAGTTAGGCACTGTTTATGAAGTTAGCAATGGTTCTTGGGCTCAAGCTGTTCATTACAACCATCTGGGGGATCTTTAAAAACTATTGTTGCTTGGGTTCCAACTCAGACCAATTGAATCAGAACCACCAGGGCTGGGACGCAGGCGTCATATTTTAAAAGCTCTCCAGGTGATTCTAATGTGTAGCCAGGGTTCAGAACCACAGAGGAAGTGCTCATTAGAACAGGTTGCTCTGTGCAATTGAACATTTCTTGTCATGGCCAACTGTGTAATAAAACTAGGACAGGGAAAAAGTTCTGTATTTCCTCCTCATGTTTCCAGAACCCCTCTTAAAGGAATTCATTTTAAAATGTGAACTTGGAGAACTGAGAAATAAGCTAATGATCTCATTTTACAGCACCAGCAACTCTGAACATAAGACATTCTTTGGGTTGTCTGCTATGATGTGATGTGGTCAAGTGGGGCATCACAGTTCCGGTTTATTAGGCTTTCTCAATGAGACCAGTCAACAGAGGGCTGCTGAGAACTAAGGAATGGGCACTTGGACCAGAGGAAGCCCAGCAAAAAAGAAAATGTAGTTAGGAAAAGGCTGAGGAATATGAGCCAGGAAAGAAGACTCGCTTGAAGATTACCCAGCATTATTTGGGATGGCCACAGTAAGTTACTTTGGAGCCAGGTAAACCTTCTGAGGCCCTGTGTCTCTGCTCTGGGTCACTGAGGACATAGACACTCATACAGGGTTCTTGTTTTTTTTTAGCCTAGGGACCACCTCTTTTCTGACTAGAGCTTAGCTTAGCTGAGGATGTGATTGGCCTCTCTCACACCATTCCCAAGGAATGTGGTCAGAAAACCTCCATCTTTTTAGTGTAAGCCAGTTCCTTAACATTGCAGTGGTATGCCAAGAGGAGGAACCAGAGTATAACGGTTAGATGCTCTCTACCACCTAAACTTCTTTGCCTTCTGAAGCATGAGACAGAGTGACATTGGCTATGTGAAGCGCCATGCCCTTTCTCATGTGTACACAAATGGAGATATACTTCATTCAGTTTCCTTTTCCGGAACAGTCTTTGCCTATCCCTCCAAATACCCATTGAGCCCAAGATCTACTTGGCCATCCTTTGTCAATTAGCATTAGCTTGTCTTTCCAGCAGAGGACTTCATCCCTTCACCCATCATCTGAACCTCGCTGGTCAAGAATCAGATACTTCATCTTGTCCCTTTCACAACTAGTGCTGGCTCACGACACCAAACACACTGGACTTAGACCACCCAACGCAGAGGAAGCACATACATCCTTTTCTGTTAAGGGTTATTAATTCAGCCTTTCCCACAGATCTTTTCTTATGGGAGTATCTGTCACTGGCTATCATGAAACCAATGGGATTTCAGAGAAACATTTCAAAGTCATCTTCAACAGAGCACATTTTTTTTTATTTTTTATTTTTTTATTTTTTTTAAAGATTTTATTTATTTGACAGAGAATGAGAGAGAGAGCACATGAGAGGGAGGAGGGTCAGAGGGAGAAGCAGACTCCCTGCCGAGCAGGGAGCCCGATGCGGGACTCGATCCAGGGACTCCAGGATCATGACCTGAGCTGAAGGCAGTCGCTTAACCAACTGAGCCACCCAGGCGCCCCGAGCACATTTATTAATAAAGCAAAAAAAAGGGCTATAACTTAATTTTTTTGTTCCTTTTACATGGAAAAAAAGAAAAAATTGACAGATATGCAGCTATCTTGAGTGTTGTTTTAAAATGTAAAATATCGCTTTTTGGCCTTTTGGCTAAGATCAAGTGTAAAATGTAAAATATTAGCACTAGATTGCTTATATAGTGCATATTAACTGTTAATATTTATAATACTTTCCTAGTGTCTGGCACTTTCCTAGTGTCCAGCAGATTTAAAAAGATGTAGGAAAAAAAATGAAACGAATGTCTCTTTAAGTTTCCTGTATTTTTTCTTCCTCTCCTCTCCTCTTTCTCAATTTTCAAGAAATGTACGATGGTAACTGGAAGGGATAACCCTCTAAAATCAGGACAGCCTTACTTCGTAGCCAGGCTTATAAATTAACGACATTTTGATTTAATTCTGAGTCCTAATTTCCTTTCTTATATAAAGAACAGAGAAGATCATTGTACCTACCACCCAATGTTATTGTGAGGTTTCAAGGTAGTGATGTCTTTGGCCTTGTCAGTAGTAGGATTTTAAGCAGTCACAACACAAGTGATTTTTTTCCTCATATATAATTTATGCCATCATGTCTCCAAATACCAGAGCATTTAATTCTTAAAAACCCCACAAAACTCTTATTCCCTGAGATTAAAATATATAGTATATCTATTTTAATGTAATAATATTGCCTGGAACACTATTAGCCAAGATTCCTACCTACCCCCTTACTAGTCTCTTCCTCTTGCTTGAGGCCTTGCAGTTTGCTCCTGCTGGTCCCTGGAGATGTGTCAGTTATGGTGGTATTGAGACTGCTCCAGAGGGGTGCATCCAGAGAGGCCAAATCTGCTGAGACAAATGCAGTTCCTAGACAATGGCCTAGAGAGTAAGCAGATACTGGGTATTTCTACCTCTGTCTCTTTCATTGAATTTATGGCCCAGTCCCAAATATGTTGCTTTCAGTCTTTCATTCCTTGCCACAATTCTGAAGGAGGTCAGGCAGATAAGATGCCACTTCTGGGGCCTTGAAAATCAAATGCTCTGTCTCCCTTTTTTTTTTTTTTTTGATCTGTCAAAAGGTAGAGAGATGAATTCTTAGGTAGGAAGTGTGGTCACACGCACCCTTTGGGGAGGTTTCCAGGTACATTATTTGGTAGGAAGAAGGTTGTCAGCCTAGAAGGGTGTAACCAGATTTCATCTCCAAAGTGTGGTAATTAACCAACCTCTGTTTAATTTTTTAAAAACAGGATATTGTTGCTCAGGTGTGTTACAGTTGTGGTCTTATTGGGTGTTCTTCCTAACATCAGTATGGGCACAAGCCATAGAAATAATGGCCAAGGCTCCTTCCTGTCTCTGATTGGACTCTAGGCTACGTAAGCCATTAGACGGTCTAAAAATTCACTGAAGATGCAGTCCAGGCAATGGAATTGCAAAATGTACTTTTCCTAAAAATAATCCCTGTTCATCACACAAAAGTTTCAGAGGAAATTGTATTTAAGGCCGTGCATAGAAGCTTCATTTTCATGGGGCCTCTCTTGATTTCTTTAAATAGTCAGTTCCTCATCGATCTTTCACTTCCCATTAGAAAGTGCTGACATTACTTTTAATCTTTTGCAAACTTACTACTCTACGTGACTTCTGTAGAGCTCCTTATTTTTTCTTCCTGTTATTTTGATTTTTGAACATTTACAAGGTGTTAGGTGTCAACACCAATTAACCCCAACTATAGGCCTTTAGTCTTTTCATAGTAGGGCTCCAAGATCTTTACAGCCATGAACAGAGAGCTCTGTGGTTTGCCAAAATTCCAATCAGTAAGTAAGAGCTTCTCTCCCACTGTATTTTCTATTATGGTTTTTTTCCCTTCTTGCTCTACTACACTTGGAAGCACAAGACTTTGGGGGAATGAAAAATGGTTCCTTTGCTTCAAAACTTGGGGGCTCTTGCTTTCAGGAAAGACCAGAAAAATGTAATGTTATTCTCATAAAACTCTCTGCCTTTCCAAAATCCTCCTTTTGATTTAAGAGTAAATTTCTCCAACCCAAATCTTACTTTTTTCTTCTTTTCCCCATTTCATTCTTAAATGTCAGGATTTACATTTCAAATTCTACTGTAAATGAGGTTATTATTTTAGCTCTAGTTTATCCACCTTCTTATCCACCTCCAAAAGAATAGGCTCAGAAAGTAGGTCTTGGTACCTCTTCTTTCCCTGGCACCACAGTCCTCCATAGCTTCTGGGCCAGGGGCAGTTGTCAAATATAGATGTGTTGGGGGCTCTATATGGGCACCTCTGCCTCCTTTTCACCCAGACCCAGAAATCTCAGAAAGCCAGTGATGACAGATTGGGATGGTTTATTTTGTGTCACCTTGACTGGGCCGTGGGGTGCCCAGGTATTTGGTCAAATATTATTCAGGTGTGTCTGCGAGGGTGTTTCTAGACGAGATTAACATTTAAATTGGTAAAGTGAGAAAAGAAGATTGCCCTCCTTAATGTGAGACCTTTTCAATCAGTTGAAGACCTAAATAGAACAAAAAGGCTGATCTTCTTGCCAGTAAGAAGGAACTTTTCCTGCCTGATTGCCTTCAACCTGGGACATTGGCTTTCTTCTGCCTGCATTTGAACTGTAACACTGGCTCTTCCTTGGTTTCAAGCCTGCCAGTACTCAGACTGGAACTATACATTGACTTTTCTGGGTCTCCAGTTACCTGACTACTTGTCAGCCTCCATAATGGAGTAAGCCAATTCTTTATAATCTCTCTCTCTCTCAATCTCCCTCCTCCCATTTCTTTCTCATCCTATTGGTTATATTTATTTGAAGAACACTGACCAGTACACAGATGTAGTGATTTTATGCCTGGATATAACAAAATTTCTTGATGTTCAAAGGGAAAATCTTGACTTCTAGGTTTTCATGGTAAGTACTGTTAGGAGACTATGTCTCCTAGTGTGTAGACCTTGAATCATGTGTTTTCATGTATAGACTTGGATTCAAGACTGGTTTCTAATCTCATCTCTGCCACCAAGTAGTTGTGTGATTAGGGACAAGTTACTTCTCTCTGGGTTTCATTTTCTCATCTGCTGTATGAAGGAATTACAGCATATTATCCCTACTCCTCTTTCACCTCTAAAATCCTATGGTTTTCAAAACTAAAATAATTAATACTCATTCAGATCATCTTTATAAATTGAAAACTGAGAGGGGTTTGAAGAGGATAAAGGGAAGGACAGGGTACCTAGGGATCTAGGGAAACATCTGCTATCTTACCTCTTCAAGTATTCTCTTTATTGCTCCTCTTATCTACTATGAATTCATTACCATCTGGATCAATTAGAATTTGTGCTTTAAGCTACAGGTAACTGGAAATGCTGATGCAGATTGGCTTAAACACCCACAAAAGTTATCCTACATAGCAGTAAGTTCAGAGGCAGGATGGGCTCCAGACACAGTGCAGTTAAGGCTCTGGTTTCACTTCCACAAGTGGCCTCCTGGTTCGCCCTTCTCTGTGTTGATTTATATGGCAAGATGGCTGCAGTAGTTTTTTGGGGGCAGTAGAGATGAGGAAACTTCTCTCAAGAGTCTTCAACAGATTTTCCCCCGTATCTCATTGGCTAGAATTGGCCATGCCCTCTTCTAAAGCAGCTACTGACATGGAGAATGAAGTTATTATGACAGGCTAGACAAGGGGTTGGCAAACTATAGCTTGTGGGTTACATCCAGCCTGTGACCTATTTTTATATGGCCCATGATCTAAAAAAGGTTTTGTACATTTTAAAAGGGTTACAAACAAAACAAAACAAAACAAAAAACAAAAACAAAGAAGAATATGTGACAGGGACTTACATAGGCGAAAAACCCTAAAATATTTACTGTCTGGCCCTTTAAAGTGAAAGTTTGCTAACCCCTAGCTTAGATGAATCAGGATCTACCTCTAGAGCTGAGAATGGGGTCAAATGTCCTCTGCATTGCATGAGAGGGAGGTGGGATATCTGAACAAAATTGAGTCCTGTTAGAAGGGAGAAATGGATGTTGGTTGTGTGGGCAGCCAACTGGGTCCACAAACACTACCTCTTCTCAGCCTCTCCACTTCTCTCAGATGTGGGAGGTTGGTCTACACTGCCAAACCGAAACACTGGCAATGATCTGTCAAACAGAAACTCTGGATACCGTTTCTTCCCAGATGGGAAGTATTTTCTGTCCTGAATGTTCTGCTTTCTCTGTTTTTAAACAGATTTTCATGTAATGGTCAGCTCTTGTTTTTCCTGGTGGAGATCTGGAACAGACTATTTTCAGAACATAGACATAGACACACACATTCTCTCAGGCACACACTCACTCACACATGTAAACACACTGACGTGGACATACAAAGAGATACCCACCCTGAGCCACTCACTCAGAGGACATTCAACGAACATCTAAGAAATTAAACTTGTGCACACTATTATCAGGGCTTTTAAAGGGAAAGGCTAATTGCAGTTCCTGGTTCAGTTTTGGGTAAGCACAGGTTGTATTAGGACTAACTGAGCCTGCATTTAACCGATAATATTTCTTTTCTTTTTATTCCTAAAAGACTTATTTATTTATTTGAGAGAGAGAGAGAGAGGTGGGGTTGGCTAGCAGAGGGAGGGGGAGAGAGAGAATCTCAAGCAGACTCCCCACTGAGCTCACAACCCTGAGCTCATAACCTCAGCCAAAACCAAGAGTCAGAAGCTCAACTGATTGAGCCACACAGGTGCCCTAAATGATTATATTTCTAATTATACACATGTGCTCTTTTCTGAGTGCCCTAGTATCCCACGGAGTGTAATGGTTGTTAAATATACCCAGAAGCAAAGAAGACCCTGTAAACACCCTTTGAGAGTGCTGGTCTTTGAGCATGTTTATGACCCTAACAGAGCTTTTATTGGGGATTAGAATTCACAGACACGAAGAGCTGAATACTAATAAACATTCATTTTCTTTAAGCCTTTTAAGCCTCTTAAGCCTTTGGCATATCATTCCATATTCTGCAGTTCTATAAATTCTTAAAACCAACTGAGGACACTGTCATCACAGCCTCTGCATAGCTGGCCAAGAATAGTGAGAGTGAAACACAGCCTGGCTGTGCCACCAGAAATTCATAGCTGAAATTTATTCTGCATATGCTCTTATGCTGAGCAAGGACATGGTTTTCCTTGCCCTCTACTAAGACTTTCAAGGGGAAAGTAAATAGTAAAGGACTTTAAAGAGATTATTTATAAAGCAAAGCACCTTCCAGTTATTTATTCATTCGTTCAGCGCTTATTTACTGCACTGATATATGGCAGATCCAGTTCTAGGCTCTGTCGATGCAGCAGGAAAGAAGCACAGAAGGATTCCTACCCTCATAGGGTTTATACTCTAGTAGTCTGGAAGTAAAATCTGGGAGTTGCAGTATCTATATGGTATTTAAAACATGAGACTGGATAAGATCACCAAAGAGGGAATGTAGATAGAAAAGAGATTTAGCAATGACTGAGACCCATTAGCAACACATGACAGGATAGATGAAGAAGAAACTAAGAGCAGCTTGTGGGATGGAGAAAAGCCAGGAGAGTGAGCTAGTATGTAAACTAAGTGGAATGTTTCAAAGAGGAGCAAATACACTGATGCATCAGATGCTGACAGGTTGAGTACAATGAGGGCTGAGAATTAACAACAGAATTTCATTACATGGAGGTTATTGTTGATCCTGGTAAAAGCAATTTTGGTGGAAGGGTGGGTATAAAAGACTTGACTGAAGTGTGTTCAGGAAGGAGTTGAAAAGAGAAATAAATGGCCAGGGTAGGGGTGTGGGGAGAAAGCCTTATAAAAGCAATGTTCTGTAAAGGATATTACCTAGCTAGTCTTTTTGTTCCTTTTTTTTTTTTCCAGTGCCAAAATCATGACTATAATTGAAAGCTGTAGGCTGTTAGATAAAAATATTAGCCTCCAACAATTCTCAAAGTTGTTTTTTTTTTTTTAACTTGGAATTTTAGGCGAAGATTGTATTAAGTTAGGATACTAATTTGGCTGCTATAATAAAGGCCAAGATAGCAATGGAACAAGATAGAAACATTTCTCTCCTACTTAACGGTCTGAGTGAAAAGATTCAATGATGTTGGGGACCTGGGGTCCCTCTTTTTCTGCCATGCTGGACACATGGCTTCCATCTTGTGGTCTGCTGTAACTTTCACCATGACTTCCACATTCCAACAAGTAGGAATAGGGAAGAGAGAAAAGTATATTGCTATCTTCTTAAGGGTATGACCTATAAGTTGCGCATCACCTTTTCTCACTTCCTATTGGTCAGAATCTAGTCATATTCCATGCCTATGTGCAAGGGTGGCTGAGAAATGTAGGCTTTAGCTGTAGTTATGTCCCCAGATAAATCTTTCTATTACTAAAAAAGAAAAACAGAGAAGATATGGGTGTATGGTGATGGTGGTAGTAGTAGTGGGGGGCAAAGACTGAAAACAACTGAACTGTGACTATGGAATGAAAACTTTATACATTTTTTTCCTATACAGCTAACTCGAGCATAATTATGTTTGACAAATAATGAATAATCTACAGTAGGGTTTTAATATTAAACTTCAACTTTTCTCCATTAGGAATTAGCCATCAGGTGATGCTGCTTATTTTTCTGTGCTACAACAGTTATTTCCTTGTGTTAAGCTTGCATCTCATATCTACCTATTATATACAATTCTTATTCTCTGAAAATACATCTGTTTATTGTATAGTCTACAAAATTCCTGATGTTAGTTATTTGTTTAATAAGGCACAACTTCTCTATTTTTCTATCTTATCTTGAGATCTGTTACCTCTGTCCATTGTTTCTTACTTCAGTATCTTCCCAAAGAACACTTCCTAACTCATTTTATGAGGCCAGTATTACCCTAATACCAAAACCAGACAAAGATATCACAACAAAAGAAGACTACAGACCAATATCTCCTAAAATATAGATGCAAAAATCCTCAACAAAATGCTGGCAAACAATATCCACCAGCATATAAGAAAGATTATACACCAGAACTAAATGGGATTTGTCCCAAGAATGCAAAGTTGGTTCAACATACAAAAATCTATCAATGCAATGCACCATATTAATGGAATAAAAGATGGTCTCAGTAGATGCAGAAAAGGCATTTGACAAAAATCTAACATTCTTTCAGGATAAAAACACTCAAAAAAGTAGTATTAAAAGGGAGCTTCTTCAAGGTCATCTATGAAAAATCCTAGCTAACATGATACTTAATAGTGAAAGATACTTAATAGTGAAAGACTTCTCTTTTCAGAACAGGAACAAGACAAGGATGTCTTTTCTTGCCACTTCTAGTCAACATTGTACTAGAGGTTTTAGTCAGGGAAATTAAGCAAGAAAAAGAAATATAAGCACCCAGATTGGGAAGGAAGAAATAAAACCCTCTCATTTGTATATGGCATGATAATATATACAGAAAAACTTAAAAGAATCCACAAAATATTATTAGCTTTAATACACAAGTTCATCAGGGTTGCAAGATACAAGATTAATATATGAAAATGGGTTTTATCTACTCAAAGCAAGATGAAGGTTAGTAGTTTGTTTCTTTTAGAAAATACAGTCACTTTCTGATAGGGCTCAAACTAAGAAGGCTCTGCCGTTACACATGCCAGGGGGCTTCCTATGTAGCCCCATGAAACCACCTTGTGCTTGCAGCATCTTGGGCTCTTCCGTTCAATTTCATGCTCAGAATGGAGTCATCTAGTGGTTTTCAAATGCCAGGGCTACAAGGAAGAGTGTTTTTCTTTGACAAAGTTTCACTTGTCTGTAGTGAGAAGAGAAAAACACGACTGATGTAGTACACTTTTAATTCCATTTAAAGAACTGTCACTATTTTGAGAATGTATTCTTCTTAACATTTTGGTGTCCAACATGCTTTCTTTGTATGACTTTGTCATGGTAGTTTATACCAGGATTCTTGTTGTTTTAAAATTTTATTACTTAAATACTTGTCATTACTTGGCAAAGTGAGAAGCTAACAAAGTCTCCCACTAATTAATCAGTTTATTTTTGAAACTGTACTTTGTGAAACTCAAGAGTCTGGGAACCACAGGTGGAAGTTACATTAGCTTAGCTGTGTTTACTATGTTTTCAGGGCTGCATGTTAACTGTATCTTTGTCCTTTCTGGACTCCTGTTTCTTTTTCTCTTCCTTTTTTTAGTTAATCTAACAAGTTTGTCTCTTCAATTCTTTTGTCTGTTATGAACTAGAAAATTGTTGGGGATGAGGGAAAAACAGCAAAATAGCTTGAAGGATCTGAGATTGCTTAACTTGGAGTCTTAATATCATTCCTCAGAGATAGAGAAGTTGTAATGCAGAGGGCATGGACCTTAAATATTTTTGGACATTAAAACAGGAAGAATTGGATTAAAATTGTTGATCACATGGTTGAGCAATATGAAGGAGTTCATGAAATGGGGCCATTATTAACCTTGGAACAGCCTACCAAGATCCAGCTTGGAGTTTTTTGTCCCTTTGGAATACTGACCATGTGAGTTCAGATCTGTCCAAGTCTCAGACACTGAAGCCGGGCCTGGTAACTCCTTAGACAATCATTCCAGCTTTTTGATTACAAAATGGTCTGATGACCTTTGCAAAATTCCTGTATGACTTTTACATTATAAAATGGATGACATTCCATCATAAAGAATTTTCCAAGTTCTTTAAGAAAGGTCTACAAATCAGGATTGACCCATGGGCAATCATTGAACACTACATCAAAAAACTAATGATGTACTATATGTTAGCTAATTGAACGTAATCATAAAAAAAAATGTGATTTGACCAATGAAGTGATAAAAAACCAAAACAAAACAAAAAAGGACTCATAGTTTGAACTACTTCATTTTAAATGTTCTACTGACTTCAATTATTTCATGATTATCTTGTCCATGAACGTGCAGGCAAGCCAACAAATTTTTAGAGAGCCTGGAGCATTCTTTTTCCTTTTCTTCAGTGTAGTGAAATAAATATTGCTATCTAAAAAGTTTTGTTAAAAGATTTTATTTATTTATTTGAGAGAGAGAGAGAGAGAGAATCAGCGGTGGGGAGGGGCAGAGGGAGAGAGAGAGAGAAACAGATTCCCTGATGAGCAGGAAGCTCGACGATGTGGGGCTCCATCCCAAGACCTGTAGATCATGACCTGAGTGGAAGGCAGACCCTTAACTGATTGAGCCACCCAGACACCCCTAAAAAGTTATGTATATGTTCAACATTGGACTTAGAATCACAGCAGTTTCTCTTGCTCTGAACGGCTGTTTTGCATTTTTTGGAGCTAAAAACCTGTTCTTCAACTCTCTATTCAAGGAAAGGAATGAAGGCCCACAGAGGTTAACCATCTTGCTAAAATAAGGCAATTAGGTTTAGAAGCCAGATTTCCTGATTTCTAGCTTACTGTTTTTTCCACAGCATCAAATTGTTTTCCTCAGGACTTCTGCTTTGAAAAGTAGACTGTAAAGAGGAAGATTTAAGCAGGGTGAGAGAAATTATGGCCCACCTCTGACAGGCTTTTCATTTTTGATGGATGTTATGATTTAGTCTGCAGAAAGGGAGCTCTGGTACTGTACATTTCAACAAATGGTGTTATTTGATCACACTTGCCTGTGTTCACAGATCTGTGGAGTGTTGGAGCCTGGGGGACTTCTGAGGTTATCCAATCTAGGAGCTCCCAAATGATTCAAAGCTGCAGAACTCTTTCTTCAAATAAAGCCTTCAATAAAAACACACTATAAGAAGCAGTTCCAAGTGAAGCTTCTCTTACTGAGGTAGGAGCAGGAGTTGGGATCTATCCCCTGGTAGCCCTTAGAGCATTGTGCTGTGTGGTGAGCAATTTCAGGACCAAAGTACTGTCTTTGGCCTGCATTTTGCCTCTGAGGAAATTGAAGACATGCCTTTGCTCTCTTAAGTTGTATCTTCAAGTAAATTCTTTTTTTAAAAAAGATTTATTTATCTATTTGAGGGAGAGAGGTGGGGGAGGGGCAGAGGGAGAGGGAGAGGCAGAATCCCAAGCAGACTCTCTGCTGAGCATGGAGCCAGTGCAGAGCTCCATCTCACCACCCTGAGATCATGACCTGAGCCGAAATCAAGAGTCGGATGCTCAACTGACTGAGCCACCCAGGTGCCCTTATCCTCAAGTAATTTTTTTTAAGATTTCATTTTATTTATTTTAGTTTTTTAAAGATTTTATTTATTTGACAGAGAGAGAGAGGCAGCGACAAGCAGGGGGAGTGGGAGAGGGAGAAGCAGGCCTCCTGTTGAGCAGGGATCCTGACGCAGGGCTTGATCCCAGGACCCCGGGATCATGACCTGAGCTGAAGGCAGATGTTTAATGACTGAGCCACCCAGGCACCCCAAGATTTTACTTATTTATTAGAGAGAGAGAGAAAGAGAGAATACAAGCAGGATGGGGGGGGCAGGCAGAGGCAAAGGGAGAAGCAGGCTCCCTGCTGAGCTGAGAGCCTGGAAGTGGGACTCGATCCCAGGACCCTGGGATCATGACCTGAGCCGAAGGCAGACGCTTAACCGACTGAGCCACCCAGCGCCCCATCAAGTAATTTCTTAAGAAAGGCTTATGAAAGGTGAAAATTTGATCCCTTGCAAGTCTGAAAATGTTTTTATTTGCCCTCACATTTGATTAAGGATATGTGAGTTGAAAATAATTTTGCTTCAGAACTTTGAAAGTGTATCTTCATTGGCACAGGAGTCTGATGCCCTCTGATTTTCTCATTTCTTATGTGGGGAATGTATTTTTTCCCTCTCTCTAAACAGTTAGAATCTGAATTTAATTTTTAAATTTTCTTTTGCTACACTTATAATTATTTGTATTATGTGTAGCACACACACGTATGTGTGTGTGTGTATGTGTGTGTGTGCATGAATACATGTATTCCTTATCATCCTTAACATGTTAGTGTTCCATGTAGTCCTTACTTTTTGGATCTTATTTCACCTAGATGTCCCTGCAGAAAAATGATTCACTTCCATAGTAGCCAATGATGTTAATCTCTCCCCAATTCTAGAGATGAGAGATCCCTGCTGTTGCTATCCTAGAATCCACTTTAAAAAGCCACCTGGAGCTTTTAAATAATCTACACGTTCAGAGGTATAGGATGGACAGATGCTATGAAAACAGGAACAATGTAGAGCTGATTCTGAAGCTAGATTCTTAGCAAGGACAATTTTTCCTATTCCCATGTGGTTGTGATGATTAATTTTATGTGCCAACTGGCTGGAGCACAGGGTGTGGCTATTTGGACAAACTTTATTCTGAGGGTGTCTGTGAAGGTGTTTTGGGTGAGTTAACATTTAAATTGTTAAACCTGGTAAAGCAGAGTGCCCTCCCTGATGTGAGACTCATTCAGTCAGTTGACTTGAATAGAACAAAAGGGCTGACCTTCCCCTGAATAAGAGAATTCCTCCTGCCTGATTGCTTTTGAACTAGGACATCTGCTTCTTCCTGCCTTCAGACTTGAACTGAAACATCAGCTCTTCCTGAGTGAAGAGCCTGCTGGCCTTCAGATGAGAATTATATGGTCAGCCCTCCTGGTTCTCAGGTCTTTGGACTGGGGCTGGAGCTACACCATCAGCTCTCCTGGGTCCCCAGCTTGTTGACTGCAGATCTTGGGGCTTGTCAACCTTTATAGTTGCATGAGCCAATTCCATATAATATATATACATACATATATTATACACACACACACACACACACACACATCCTGTTGGTTCTGTTTCTCTGGAGAACACTGACCAATAAACTGAAGTCCAAATTGACATTTATCTGTATGTTTTAACATTTATTTTGTCTCATTGAATAGAATTCTATTAATTAGTGCCTCATAGTTTATCAAGCATTTTTCTTTAAAAAAAAAATTAACATCCAGTTTCTGGTCCAGCATATAAGGAACATAGAAGTTGCCATTCCATCATAACAGCAAGCAAAAAGCTAAACAAACTAGAAAAAAAAATCAAAAGCTCTTCTTATATCTGTCAAAGAGTTGAGGTCAGAGGGTCAACTGCTGTGCCTAAAATTGGAGAGACAGGCAGATACAGATAATCATGACTAACCAGAACAGAAACACCCAACCAGAACCTCTGTGGGAACCAGTGCTAAGGTAGGAAAACCTAACTGTAGTTGACGAATTGCTGGAGGCTCAATGTGGACAACTGTGAGAGTTAAAAACTCCAGGGAGACCCAGTCATGGATGGGGAGGGTCCCCTACACTTTTATGAGTTTTACCTCCAGGAGTTCTACCAGGTCTCACAGTGAGTCCTGGAGAAAAATCTTCTCATGCTGCTGGCACAGGGAGGAAGAAAGGAGGAGAAAATAAGTGAAAAACATTGGATAAGTTCATAGTGCAAAGGAACACATTACTATTTACATTAACACCTAAAATGAAATACCTAGGTATTAATCTAATAAAACATGTTTAAGATCTATGTGAAAAAAACTACAGAGTTCTGATGAACAAAATCAAAGAAGTACTAAATAGGGCGCCTGGGTGGCTCAGTCGTTAAGCGTCTGCCTTCGGCTCAGGTCATGATCCCAGGGTCCTGGGATTGAGCCCCGCATCGGGCTCCCTGCTCCGCGGGAAGCCTGCTTCTCCCTCTCACACTCCCCCTGCTTGTGTTCCTGCTCTCGCTATCTCTCTCTCTGTCAAATAGATAAATAAAATCTTAAAAAAAAAAAAAGTACTAAATAAATGAAGAGATATTCCATATTCATTGATAGACATGACATTGTCAAGATATGCATTCTTCCTAACTTGATCTATAGATTCAATGATATCCCAACAAATAGCTCAAAAAATTATTTTGTGAATATTAACAAAACGGTTCTAGAGTTTATATGGAGAAAAGATGTAAAATAGCCAACTCAATATTGAAGGAGAAGAATAAAGTTGGAGGACTGGCAATACCTATTTTAAGACTTATTATAAAGCTACAATAATCAAGACAGTGTGGTATTGCTGAAAGAATAAAGAAACAGATCAAGGAAACAAAATAAAGAGCCCAGAAGTAGACCTGCATAAATACAGTCAACTGGTTTTTGGCAAAGGAGCAATGCAATACAATGGAGCAAAGATAATTTCTTCTACAAATTATGTTGAAACAACTGGGCATCCATACGAAAAAATGTAAATCTTGACACAGACCTTAAACTCTTCACAAAAATTAACTCAAAATGGAAAACAGACCTAAATGTTAAACCTAAAACCATAAAACTCCCAAAAGATAATGCAGGAGAAAAGCCTACATGATCTTGGGTGTGGCAATAATTTTTAGATATATATCAAAGGCATGATCCATGAAAGAAATAATTGTTAAGGTAGACTTCATTAGAATTTAAAATGTCTGCTGTGTGAAAGACAATGTCAAGGGAATGAGAAGACAAGCCACAAACTGGGAGAGAATATTTGCAAAAGACACATCTGATAAAGAACTGTTATCCAAAATATGCAAAGAAGTCTTAAAACTCAACAATAAGAAAACAACCTGATTTAAAAAATGGAAAAAGACTTGGACAGAGACCTCACCAAAGAAAATATACAGATGGCAAATAAACATATGAAAAGATGCTCCACATCATAGGTCATCAGGGAATTGCAAGTTAAGACAACAATGAGATCCCACTACACACCTATTAGAATGGCCAAAACTGAAACACTGACACACGAAATGCTGGCAAAGATTTGAAGCAACTCTCACTCATTGCTGATGGGAATGAAGAATGGTACAGCCACTTTGGAAGACAGTTTGACATTTTCTTACAAAACTAAACATACTCTTACCATATAAACCAGCAACTGGGCTCCTGGGTATTTATCCAAATGAATTGAAAACTTGGGTCCACACAAAAACCTGCACATAGATATTTATAACAGCTTTATTTATACTTGCCAAAACATGAAAGCAACCAAGATGTCATTCAGTAGGTGAATGGATAAACTGGTACATCCAAATAATGGAATATTATTCAGTATTAAAAAGAAATGAATTATCAAGCCATGAAAAGACATGAAGGAAACTTAAATGAATATTACCAAGTAAAAGAAGCCCATCTAAAAGGGCTACATCCTGCATGAAAAGGGAAAACTATGGAGACAATAAAAAGATTACTAGTGGCCAGGGTTAAGAGTGAGGGAGTAATGAATAGGTACAGCACAGATGATTTATAGGGCATTGAAACTATTCTATGATACTATTATGATGGATCCATGTCATTCTACATTTGTCAAAGTGCATAGAAAGTACAATACCAAGAGTGAATCCTATTATAAACTATGAACTTTGGGTGATAATGATGTGTCAATATAGGTTCATCAATTGTAACAAGTGTATCACTCTAGTGTGAGATTTTGATGGTAGGGGAGGTTGTGCATTCTTGGGGACATGGGGTCTATGAAAACTTTCTGTACTCTCCAGTCAATTCTGTTGTAAACTTAAAAACTGCTCTAAAAAATAAGGTATATTAATACTAAAAAATATGTATAAAGAAATATATTGGGATAATATGGGAATTTAGTGATTAATTAGATTTTAGTGTGAATTAGTTTGGGGGGGGGATGTCTTTTTTCTTCTACCAAGGGGAAAAGTGAGCTTTGATTATGAGTAGGGAAAGGAAGAAGATGGTAAGGGCTTAGAGAAACATAATAGCATAGAGCCATGGATGGGTAGAAATCAGTAGATAGTAGAGGAATTAAAATGCACCAGTGTTAATTTTTTTCAGTTTAAACATGCTATCTAGATTTGGTTCTATGTTGTATAAAGTCATTGTTGTGTTGATATACGTAGGTTTACTTTTCTTTCATAACTCAATTATTTGCATGGGTAATTTTGTGTCTTCCTTTTCAAGGGTCTCACTCCTTAATTCCTTTTCTTGTCTTATTACATTAACCAGAACTTCTGGAATAATGTTGAGTAACCAGAGAATGAAATTCCTGGGTCTTGTTCCTGACTTTAATTTGAATACACCCAAAATTTTAATCTTAAATATAATATTTACTTTTGATTCCTGTTAATAATCCAGGATTAGAAAAACACACCCATAACAGTAAAGTATACTAACAACTTTTTAGAAATGGCTATTGAATTTTGTCAAATATTAAATTATTTTATTTTTATTTATTATAACTTATGTATAAATTTCTTAACTATTTATACACATGCACATGCTTACACACATGCATAATTTTCATAGATGCATAAGTATGTGATATCTGTACTTTTTACGTTCTTACCACACTCCCTCCTATAACCTAGAGGAACAGTTTAAGATGTAGCCTTCTATTGTTTTTCCAAAATGACATAATTCATTACATATGTTCATCGCATGTACTCTTCTGGGTTTGAGTTTAATTCGACAATATTTCATGGAAATGCCTCCAAGTTAAACAGATGCTACATTTTAGTCTTGCCTCTGGTATTTATTAATTGCATGTCCTTGGGTAGGTTAGGTAACATTTCTGGCACAGGTTTTCCCACCTAAACATGAGGATAATTATTCCTTTCTCTAAGGACTATTGTGAGAACCAAATGATATCCTATATATAGCACTAACATGAAACCTAGCAAATACTAGGCTCTAAACCAGGGTTACTTGATCTCATGCCCAGCAGTGGGAGAGCAATCCCCTTTCTTTTCCCTTTTGGCAGTCATAGCCTTTGGCCCAGGGATTTGTAACTCAGCAAATACCTGAGCCCCCGCTGAGGGGCCGTGAGGGTACCCTGTGTGGCACTTTGGTTCAGAGCAACAGTTCAGGAGCCCCATGGGTCTGGTTTTGAATCCACGCTCCATCTCTTTGTAGTTATGTTCATTAATTTGGACAGATTTCTTAGCCCGTGTTCCAGGTGCCTCATCTTCAAAATGCAAACAACAACAATACCTATCTCTTACACCTGTTGTGGGTGTAAATGGCATGATGCACGCGGAGCACTTGGAAGAGGGACGGGTGCACTGAAATGGGGACAGGCAAGTAACGTGAAAGGACACAGCCCTCAAAGCCAATCAGCTTATCTTTGCCATTTACTGGCTGTGTGACTTTGGGGGTTACCATGAGCCGTCTAATCCCCATCTTCATCTGGAAAATGGGGATGCCCACCTTCAAGCGTTGCTTGAGAGTAAGATATGTAAGGAATGGTCAATGGTGGCAGCATGTGCATTGTGTGCGCAGTGCAGGCTGCCTCCCTCCGCCCTTGCTGCATATGGTCCAGCCCACAGCTGCGTGTGCTTTGGCCACACAACAGCTCTAACCATCCTTCACAGTTCTCACAATTCCAGACCCGGAGCTGCCAATGAACTTCCCAAGTGCATGCTCTTAGTGAGTTGGAGCATGCCTGTGTCCTGACTGTCCGTTCCCTTCAAGTGGTTCATCACCTATCCCAGCGGGGACTGGGGTCATGCTCTGATCTCAGTAGCATTTACTACCTTGTTTTGTTTCCTTCCTGCATGTGGAAATATGCATTTTAAGTGTCAAGAGCTTTCAAGAAGACTACAGATTTTCTACTGGTCTGGCGAGCACAGGAGGAAAACCATGAAGTGCATTTGCAGTTAGAGAACAGAGAAATGGGACCAAGATGAGCCTGGCAGATGCATATAGGTATCAGCTGGTTTTCTTGCCTTCAATGGGATATTGCAATCCTCCAAGGACATCTCGGTTTCCTTCTCAGATCTCTGAGTGGAAGCTCTCCCACTATCTCCCCCCCCACCCCGCAAGCAAAGCAAGATAAAAAAAATGCATAGGTTTTCAGGCAGTCATCTATTTCAATGCAAACGCAAAATTCTTTCAACAGAACAATTCCACAGAAGGTATCACTACATGGATTTATCCATCTCTTCTTGCTGAGATTTGCTTGCTTCTGTTGGCAATACAGGGATTTACTGAGTTAGCTTTATGGGCCTCTACTGCAAACTGTTAAAAAAAAAACAACAACAAACAAAAAAAACCCCAACTTTCCTCTTAACACTGCATTGCACGCATGCCTATGGAATTAGTTGGTGGGTGTTTTATGTTTTACGAGTTAAGTGTGATTCAGCAGCACCCCCTAGTGGCGATATTTGGAAACTGTCAGAAGTTGTGAGATGCAAATCAATCTTGGGACCTCAAAGCAGGAAACCTATAGAAATACCTATTTTTTCTCTTAGTACCTAATAATATGAGCCAGCCCGACACCCCCAAGTATATTTAATTATATAGAACTCTTTTTGATCACCTCACTACTTTCTTTTTTCTTTGGACAACCCAACTGAACAAATAGAAAACAGCTGTATTTCTCTGCTTTGGACTATCCATCTGGGCCACACCTCCACCTGTCTCCACTTAAGCAGCACAGACCCAGGAAGTGGTGCCCAGTTCTACTCTTTTATTAAAGAAGATTCTGTTGTTCAGCCACTGGAGTGGATATTGATGAACACAATGTATTCTGTATTCAACCACAGGCAGCTCCATTTTGATATCACTTTCTATGCTACCGATGCCAAGTATTTGTACTACTTGTCAAAGTAATTATCCCAGCTAACCACAAATAGGTCAAAGGCTCCAGTTTCTCCATCACACATTCTAGATAATTAAGAGTTACCTTATATATTCCTTACATAGATGACTAGGGAAACCTAGTTATTATCATAAAACCTGCTGATAGATAGAATCTCTATAATATAGTACTGACTTTTAAAAAATTATTAAACATGAAAAAACTGATAAGATGAAACACTGATGCAGTTGAGCCAACTGGAGAATATACAACGGAAAGAGTGAAATATGTAAATCCCAGCTTCTGCCAATTGCTATTTTCTTGAGCCTCAGTTTTCATATCTGTAAAATCTGCTGTGAGCATCAAATGAGACGTGTGTTAAGTTCTTAGCACAGTGTATAGCAGCTTAAACAAATGTCAATTCTCTATGTCATACAAGAGAGCGAAGTTAAAATTAACAAGTCAGAAAACGACAGATGTTGTCGAGGATGCGGAGAAAGGGGAACCCTCCTTACACTGTTGGTGGGAATGCACACTGGGGCAGCCACTCTGGAAAACAATATGGAGGTTCCTCAAAAAGTTGAAAATAGAACTACCCTACGACCCAGAAATTGCACTCTTGGGTATTTACCCCAAAGATACAAATGTAGTGATCCGAAGGGGCACATGCACCCCAATGTTTATAGCAGCAATGTCCACAACAACCAAACTATGGAAAAAGCCCAGATATCCATCAACAGATGAATGAATAAAGAAGATGTGGTATATATATATGTGTGTGTATATATATATATACACACATACATACACACAATGGAATATTATGCAGCTATCAAAAATATGAAATCTTGCCATTTGCAATGACGTGGATGGAACTAGAGGGTATTATGCTAAGCGAAATAAGTCAATCAGAGAAAGGCAAGTACCATATGATCTTACTGATATGAGGAATTTGAGAAACAAGACAGAGAATCATAGGGGAAGGGAGGGAAAAATGAAACAAGATGAAATCAGAGAGGGAGACAAACCATAAGAGACTCTTAATCTCAGAAAAGAGTTGTTGGAGTGGTGGTGGGTGGGAGGGATGGGGTGGCTGGGTGATAGACATTGGCGCTGGTATGTGCTATGGTGAGCCCCGTGAATTGTGTAAGACTGATGAATCACAGACCTGTACCCCTGCAACAAATAATACATTATATGTTAATAAAAAACAAAACAAAACAAAAAAAAAACAATTTACAGTTGGTAAAGCTTGAGTTGTCAACTGACACTGTGGCTTTAAGAAAGTGTAGTAGTTATAAGCCTGGACTCTGGGATGCTCTCCCCATATTTCAGATTCTGGATCTGCCACTTAACAAATGGAAGGACCTTGTACAACTTACAACCTCTTTGTCACTCAGGTTCCTTGGTTGCAAAGCAGGGATAATAGCAGCATCTACCTTATCAGATTTTGTAGGGATTAAATGATTTAAAGATTTTATTTATTTATTTGAAACAGAGAGAGAGGGAAAGCACACAAGCGGGGAGGAGGGTCAGAGGGAGAGGGAGAAGCAGACTCCCCACTGAGAAGGGAGCCCCATGTGAGGCTCAATCCCAGGACCCTGAGATCATGACCTGAGCTGAAGGCAGATGCTTAACCAACTGAGCCACCCAGGTGCCCTGGGATTAAATGATTTAATACAGTAAGTGTTTAAAAAAGAGTCTGGCATAGAGTAGGTTCTCAATAAACCTTAGTTGTTATGAGGATTAAAAGGTGAAATACATCAAAAGGGCCTAGAAAATGATAGGTAATTAAATCCATACATTTTCTGCTGTGAACATGCTCTTTTAAGTCATGTACTTAATATTTCATATATGGTGTCAAACAGCGCTGCCCAATAGAACAATACTGTGGGCCACTTATGTAATTAAAGCTTTTGTAGTAGCCACACTAAATAAAAGTAAAAGTCAGCAGTAATAAGGCATAGTAACTTCCCAAACTCCTTGATAGGATGCACTGGAAAGGACAATTCTCATCTGTAATTTTTCTTGCCCCAAAGCAATAGCCTCATTCCAATCATGAGGAAACCTAATAAACCTAAACCTCAACCTAAGTAAACCTAAACTGAGGGGCATTCTGCAAAATAAAAGGTAAGTACTCTTCAACAGCATCAGGGTCATGAGGGATGAGGCAAGACTGAGGAACTGTCACAGATTAGAGGAGACTAAAGGAACACGGCAACTAAATTCCATGTGGAATCTTGGATTGGATCCTGGAAACAAAGCAAAAAAACAAAATCAGTAGAATAAAGTGGTGAAACGTGAGTATAATTTGTAGTTAATAGTATTGTATCAATGTTAATTATTTGGTTTTGAGAATTACACTATGGTTATGTAAGATACTAATTTGCGAGGAAGCAAGGTGAAGATTATATGGGAACTCTACAACTGTGCAACTTTTCTGTGAGTCTAAAATTGGTTTAAATAATTTAAAAATTAAAAAGAAACAAGTAGGGGCGCCTGGGTGGTTCAGTTGGTTAAGTGTCCGACTCTTCGTTTCAGCTCAGGTCATGATCTCATGCGTTGTAGGATTGTGGGATTGAGCCTTGCGTTGGGCTCCCCGCTCAGTGGGAAGTCTGTTTGAGATTCTCTCCCTCTCCCCCCACTTGCACATGCTCTCTCTCTCTCTCAAATAAATCTTAAAAAAAGAAAGTGAGCTTAGCTTTAATGTTTTATTAAACTCAAAACATCCAAAATATTACTTTAACATGTAATCGTTATAAAATTATTAATGAGATTTTATGGGTTTTTTACATGGTCTTAAAAAATCTGCTGTGCATTTTACACTGACAGCACATCTCAGTAAATGTTTAAGTGTTTTTTTTTAAGTGTTCAGTAGCCACATGTATCTGGAGGCTGCCATATTGGACAGCACAGGAATAGATGCAGAGATGGGATGTCATTCAGGAGCCCAGTGACTCCTTGGCAGCATTTCTCTGGGGTGACACCCCTTCCAGCTCTGGCCTTAGGCCTTCCCCTAGAAACTCTGAGAGCCCCCACAAATGATTAGCCCGTAGAAGGGAGCTAGGGTTGACTAAGTCTGTTTAACATTATTTTCTGGTCTAATGAGAAAATGTATAATGTGTAAAGAGCACAGTCCTTTCTAAGGAATGAAATGTTCATAGCCCCAGTGCTCTCTAAAGGGTGGAATGGATACCATTAATTTTAAGAGGTGTAAGAAAAAATGACTTTGGGTTGTATTCGGATATTGAATAACATTGACTCAGAAAGTGAGAATATTTTTTCCCATTTCAATTTTCATTCTTTTTGATTGCATCAAAGAACAAGTCTCATTTAGTTCCCTGGTATCTTTAGCACATTGCTAACATATGCTAATCTCAAACTCTCTTGCTAGAATTTAATGCATTATTTGTTTCCATTTTATTTTTGTCATTGCCTTTTATTCTTGGCAGATAATAATGGCTTTCCAATTAATTACTGATATGAAAAATTTTAAAGTTTTTTATTTAAATGAAAGGCTTTCTTTTAATAGTTTATTTATCTATTTATTTTTAAGTAATCTCTATGCCCAACCTGGGGCTTGAACTCAAGACCCCAAGATCAAGAGTCGCACGCTCTACCAACTGAGCCAGCTGCGTGCCCCTCTTTAAGTTTTAAGTAAAAAAATGTAAGGACAAATCTAGTAAAAACACAAATATTAAGATAATCATAGCCCAAGGGGCTTTGGGAAAAAAAAAAAACAAAACAGAAACAGAAACAAAACTCAAGAATAGCAACAACAAAATTGTCCCTGTGACTACAAGAATGTTTCAAATTTAGGGAACTTGTAGATCAAGTCTCTGTTTCAGAGGTACCCCCTTTTATAGAAGCTCTAAGAAAATATTTAAGCCTAGAAAGGCAGTATTCGCAGTAAATCAGCTCCTTTGTTAAATCTTTCCCTAGAAAGATTAGTTTTCTTCTCACAGTCCTCTGTTCCTCTGGCTATTGTCTCTCCTTTCTTCTTTTACTTTATTTCTCATGCCTGAGTCCTTTCTCTGTCCGCTCTTACGTTTTCCTCTTCCATCTCCCCCACTTTGGCCAAAGTTCCCACTCTCCTCATCCACCTCATCTGCTGCCCCTGCCTTTGCGTGTTTTACCATCCGACCAATCAGGTGCTGCATCAGACACCTTGTGCTTTCCAGCTTCCTCTGGGGTCTTCGAAAGAGGACTCGTGTACACAAAGGACCCTCCTTGGATATTTTGCATCACTTTAAGGTGACTTCAACAATTTCTGGGTTCAAATTCTGGACAATCGGAGGGTACTTTTATCTATAGAGAGTAACCCTGCCCATGATGCTTTCACTCTTGACTTCTCTTGGACCCAGCAGGTGGGTTTTCCAGATTGTGGTACACACTGTTTTATCTACTTCATGCACTGCTGGGACAGCACAATGAAACTTCTGGAATCTGGCTTGGATAACTTATGTCCTTGAAGGATTGATATTATAACATTAAATTCTGGGGGTACTTAGGGAAAGCACTACCAACATGAAACTAAATATATCCAACAAGGTTGTCAATTTGGAAACGACTTAGGGGAAAGTAATGACTATTTCCCTCTCTCCCACGATGGTCATGGACGGAATTTGATAGGAAGGAGAGAGTCAAGGGAATTTTCCCCACTATAAGACAATAAGAGAAAACCTCCCACCCCAGACCTGAAACTAATGTCGAGTGCTACATTTAAGTTCCTCTGACACATCTTCTTTTTTCTCACATTTCTTTTTCTTTTCTTTTTTAAAGGTTTTATTTATTTGAGAGAGAGAGCTTGAGCAGGGGGAGGAGCAGAAGGGGTGGGAGAGGGACAAGCAGACTCTGTGCTGAGCACGAAGCTGGCGCTGGGTTCCATCTCACAACCCTGAGATCATGACCTGAGCCGAAACCAAGAGTCAGAAGCTAAACCGACTGAGCCACCCAGGTGCCCCATCTTTTCTCACATTTTACATTAGCCTCTTGTCTTTACATTCAGCTTCTGAGCACAAAATAAGGAATAGCTTTAACTTTTTACTAAATCTTATGGGTTGGACCAGACAAAGTTGGAGGTTTGTTTTGTTTTGTTTTGTTTTAATTTTATTTTATTATGTTATGTTAATCACCATATATTACATCATTAGTTTTTGATGTAGTGTTCCATGATTCATTGTTTGCGCATAACACCCAGTGCTCCATGCAGAACGTGCCCTCTTTAATACCCATCACCAGGTTAACCCATCCTCCCACCCCCTCCCCTCTAGAACCCTCAGTTTGTTTCTCAGAGTCCATAGTCTCTCATGGTTCGTCTCCCCCTCCGATTCCCCCCCCTTCATTTTTCCCTTCCTGCTATCTTCTTCTTCTTCTTCTTTTTTTTTAAACATATAATGTATTATTTGTTTCAGAGGTACAGGTCTGTGATTCAACAGTCCTACACAATTCACAGTGCTCACCATAGCACATACCCTCCCCAATGTCTATCACCCAGCCACCCCATCCCTCCCACTCCCCACCACTCCAGCAACCCTCAGTTTGTTTGCTGAGATTAAGAATTCCTCATATAGTGAGATCATACGATACATGTCTTTCTCTGATTGACTTATTTCGCTTAGCATAATACCCTCCAGTTTTGTTTTTTTAAAGGTCCTTAAACAACCCCTGCATCTTCAAAACAAAACTCACCGAGAAAGCTGGTATCACATAAACCTCACCACCACCACAGCCCCAGCGCAGGACCCCTAAAAGACAACCTGCGGTATTGACCAATTAACCACACAGGTCACAGTGGAGACGTGTGAATAAGGGGTGAGAGTCACGTGCTGTTTGCTACCTCAACGTCAGCGTAACTCACACTTATCCAGCAAACGAAACGTGTTAGATACTAGAAGTACTTGACTTGTGTTAACTTACCCAATGCCCACAACAAACGAGTGAGGTAGGTATTGTCATTGTCTTCATTTTACATTGGAGAAAACGGAACTCAAGTTCGTCCCTTGCCTGTGGGCTTCCAGGCAGCTAGGAAGCTTCTCCCCCAGAAGGTGTGGCCGCAGAAGCCCCGCCCAGCCCAGCTCTTCACCCCTGCACCCTGAGCGGGCCTCTCCCAGTGGGGTACTGCCGCCTCGGTAGAGTTTGTAGCCAGCGACAGTCTGTGAAGGGAATCCAGTTTTCCCTTTTGGGAATCAAGTTGTATTCCACAGGAAAAATTACTAGGCACTGGGGGTAATAAATACCACATTTGAGAATGAGACAAAACTTCTAATTTTATATATTTGAGGGAAAAACTCACTCATAGAAACTATTGTTAAGAACATGAAGCTTCACTAAATTAAATAAAAATGAACAGCTCTGGAACTTGAAACTAAAATGAGACCGTATAAAACAAATGACTCCATTAATAGGGTTTCTGTCACAGATGACATTCCATTTTTGAGGCTGAGATCTTTAAAAACGTAGCGGTTTGGTTTTTATTTTCTTTGTTTTTTAATCAGTCCCAAATCGGGGCGCCTGGGTGGCTCAGTCGTTAAGCGTCTGCCTTTGGCTCAGGTCATGATGCCAGGGTCCTGGGATCGAGCCCCGCATCGGGCTCCCTACTCTGTGGGAAGCCTGCTTCTCCCTCTCCCACTCCCCCTGCTTGTGTTCCCTCTCTTGCTGTCTCTCTCTCTGTCAAATAAATAAATAAATAAAAATAAAATAATCAGTCCCAAACCTACTTGATGCTTTTACATTTATTTCTAAGACAATGGGTTCCCAAGCACAAATTTCGAAAGAGAATTCTGTTGCTTTTTTTAAAAAAAAATTTCCACTATAGCTGACATACGATATCCCATTAGTTTCAGGTGTATATCATAGTGCTTCGATATTTTTATACATTTCAAAATGATCCCCATGATAAGGCTAGTTACCATTTGTGGGCATACAAAGTTATTACAATATTATTAACTATATTCCCTATGCTGTACATTACATTCCCATGACTTATTACTTTTTAATAATTGCAATAGAAGCAGGAGGTATCCCGGTAGTATTTACTCCTATAGAGAGAAAAAAAAAATAAATGTGATTGCCTGGGGCTCTTTCTTTGCTTTGTTCTCATTGCTGTTTAGACTTTCCCTGTTCATATAGGGCATTGACCAACAACAAACTGAATAGACAAGCAAATCCTGCAAATTAAGGGGTTTGATTTAGATCAGGGTATGGGCTCGAGGAGCCCTCACAGTCTCAGATAAGGCTCTATGAATAACCTTTGTTGGAGTAGCAACACCTAGGGGCTGGGTAGGGAACTGACCTCTTATTTTATTATTTTATTTCTTACTGTTCAATCAGTTGAATTGCCATACCTTGCCATCTAGTAATCCTTGTACAGGATCATTGTGTGAGAAAAGAGAACATATTAAGTCCTAACATGCCAAGTCCTTGTTTATAAATAGGTTAATTCTCCCAAATGGCTGGCACATAAACGCACTGACAATTTTATTGCCTCAAATGATGGATCTGCTGGCATATATTGATGAATAGATAGGTAACAAGACAGCTTGCTGTAGGGTTTATATATATAAGTTGAAGCTTCATGATGCTAAAGCAATGGATTGATGTGTTTTTCTTGGTCTTGTGGAGGAGGCTTTTTTTTTTTTTCTCCCCCAGAAGAGAAGCTGGGGACCCTTGGGGGATGGGGATATATTAGTTTGCTAGAGCTGCCATGGCAAAATGCTACAGATTGGGGGAAAGAACAGAAACTTCTCACAATTTTGGAGACTAGAAGTACAAGATCAAGGTGTTGGCAGGATTGGTTTCTTCTAAAGGTCCACGAGGGAAGGATGTGTTCCAGGCTTCTCTCCTTTGCTAATAGATGGTTGGTTTTTTCCTTATGTTTTCACACAGTCTTTCCTTTCCGACCATCTGTCCTAATCTCCTCTTCTTAGAAGGACACCAGTCATATTGGATTAGGGCTCACTCACCTGACCTCACTTTACCTTGATTTCAAAGTCGTATCTCCAAATATAGTCATATTCTGAGGTATTGGGGGTAGGACTTCGACATAAAAAATTTGGGGGAGACACAATTCAGCTCCTAACCATGGGTAACCTCATTTGTTCTAGGCTGATAGAGATGTTTAGCTTTAGAGCTAGCCTTCAAAATTACAAGTTGAAAAATCTAGCTTTGGTATGCACAGTCTTTTTTTTTTTTTTTTTTCCTGGATCCTGTCTTCACTGTGTTGTCACCATTTTCTTTATCCTTATCAGACTCTGTGCCTCACTGTTCTATCTCCCTCTATCATCAGTGCTATCTCTCGAGAGAGAATCTGTTATCAGTCATTTATATAGTGGAACAATTTTAACTCAGGGCAATTTGCATGCTATGTCTTCCCCATAACAGTGTAATGAAAGGCTTTGTCTCCATTTAAAGGAAATCCACCCAATAATGAGTAGATCAGTAGGTGAAGGGGGAAGTGAGATCAATGTCTTTTCCTTGCCCCACCCCTGAAATAATAAGATGTAGCCAGACACTTACTAAATTCATCTCTTTACAAAATTGGTCCTTGGGATCAATGGGGTACCCTCGCCCACCGCCCCCCACAAAGGAAATAAGCAGTAAACACAAGCAGGAGTAGCTGAGGAAAGTTGAATAAAGAGACTATTTGCAAGGGTGTGAGCAGGGTTAAGGAAAGCCAGTAAGGGATGGATAGACATCCCAGGGCAAGCAACAGCAGGAAGCCATTACCACCTCTAGTCTGAAGGTCAAGGTCAGGGAATGCTTACCAGAATGCAGACAGAACCATAGGGGTAGATGTAGGTGTTAGAGGGCTCCAGGACAGAAGCTATGGTTTTTGAAAGGAGGTAAATGAGAGGATAGGCAGCCTCACTTTCCTCCTGCCCTGTGATCTCCTGCCATTGCTCCCTCGGCTGAAAGCACATGGAAGCCAGAGTTTGAGGAAGTCGATGTGGTCTGTAAGGTCAGCCTCCCAAAGCAGAGCAGGGAGGACCAGGTCCTTCTCACTCCTTGTGCTTTATCTTTTGTGGCATATGAGGAGCAGTCCAACAGTGAGAGTTAATTCCAGGCTCCCATTTTCTCCTCCTCTATTTTTAATGATGAAATGACTACGAAAAGCCTTCTGTTAATCACTGTCAATTATTTAGTCTAAGAGTCTTGTTATACATCCTACTGCAATGAGTTTTCATACTGTGCCTTGAACGTTTATTTTATCAGCAGTGTCAAGATGAAGGAAGCATTTTCTCATCTGTGCAGACTTCTGCTGTTCTTGTCTGCTCAACATTCCTTTTCTTCCTTTCTGGAAGCAGCACCTTGGTTTTCCTTTAGGGGCCACTTTCCTGGACTCTTAGTTCATGTGGGGGTGGGGCTGACCTGGCCTCTGGGCTCCAGGGCTAAGCACTGCTCTGCATCCCATTTGCCATGGGATTATTTTTTTAAAAGTCCTGTGCCTCTATCAGTTGGTGCATCAGACCATGACTTCTGCTAGTGCTATATACTCTTTTTTTCAAGATTTATGTATTTGAGAGGGAGAGAGGGAAAAAGTGCATGCAAGTGGGGGGAAGGGCAGAGGGAGAGGGAAGGAAGCAGACTCCCCACTGAGCATAGAGCCTGAGGCTGGGCTGGATCTCACCACAGAGATCATGACCTGAGCTGAAATCCAGAGTCCAACGCTTAACCAACTGAGCCACCCGGCACCCGGGGCCCCTATACTCTTTATAAGCTGTCACATTTGTAAAGCTGGAAGGATGTAAGCCCAGGGTTCATTAAGTTCAGCATGAAGCCAAAACAGAAAACAGCAGAAAGGAGATACAAATAAAGATAGATTTCTGGATCTAGCTATACCTGAAGTTCTCTTAAACTTACTTTAAGTTTCATGAACCATAATTCCTTTTCTTTTCTTAAGCCAATTTGGGTTTCTGTCACTTGTAATGGAAATTTCTGACTAATATATACTCTGTGATCTTAAAAATCAATATTGCTTTACATTGGGTTCTATACACATTATTTATCATCAAATGGTCTGGGTTCAGTCCTATGCTTAGTGTTGTATTACAGGGATGGGTGCATTAGCAATGTTGAAAGTATATTTTTTAGCAGAAAAGTAAAATTCCCTACAGGCTGTCAGCTGGCCTGTTTTTGTGGGGATAGAAGCCACCTATTCATTGTAAAGAATACCACTTGTTTGATGAAATAATGCAGAATGAAGACATGGTCTTCATGGAATACGGAGCATTAATTTTTAGGTTGGGTTTTTTTTTATATATATATATATACAATAGCAACCAGGTTACTGGAGCAATGAAAAATATAGCACATTTAGAAGTTGCTCTTATGTCTTATAGATCTTTAAGTTACATTAACCATATTCCAAAGCCTCCTTCCCTTGGTCTGGGAAGGAAAAACAGAATAGTTCCTATTACCTTTTCTGTTTGTTTTGCTATTTTTCTCTTTCTGATGATACATATGTTTTGGCTATTTCCAGGGCAAATTTTCAAAGCTGAAATAGGTATCTACTTTGGCACATTACTCAACAGTAAACAATTAAAAGAATAAAATTCAGTTCTTTGGATGATTCTAAGTGGCTATAAAGAAGATAAAACAATATCTGGATGTTTGGAGTTTGTGTAGACATAACTTCATTTATGATGTAGATGTACATCTGCATATGGGCTTGAGGGTCCATTGGAGTTTCAGTAAGTAAGGGCCCTGATCTGTTTGGAAATATCTGATAAAATGGTAGAGCAGTCTTCCTGGGAGAGAGAGGCTGCTTGGTCTGGAGACTGTGTGATGTGCTTTAAGACTTGTGATATTTATTATCAACTTACCCTTAAGGAGGTTGTATCAGTGTTCACCACTACCAGCTATGGATAAAAGTGCCTGTTTCTTATTTCCTGATCTAAAACTGAACATTCGATTTTATTTAAAATCTTTTAGATATCGGGGCACCCGCGTGGCTCAGTTGGTTAAGCGTCTGCCTTCAGCTCAGGTCATGTCCCAGGGTCCTGGGATGGAGCCCCAGCCCCGAATTGGGCTCCCTGCTCAGTGGGGACCCTGTTTCTCCCTCCCCCTGCTCTTGTGCTCTCGCTTCTCTCTCTCCCTCTCAAATAAATAAAATCTTAAAAAAAAAATAAAATCTTTTAGATATCATTTAATATCTTTTAAATATCATTTAAATATCTTTGCCAACTTGGGAGGACAAAAATTTATGTCTTGCTTTCCATCTCATTTCGCTTACTAGGGAATTTGAACTTTATTTTTCTTAAGTGGACTTTGAATTTTTGCCTTTCTCCTTGTGTAAATTGCCTACTTGAGCCCTTTATCTACTTTTTAGAGTGTTCATCTTACTGTGGATGACTTGTAAGAAGTTTTATATATTGATTATACTGGCCTTTTGCTGTCAGAGTTACAAATATCTTTTCTGCCTTCGCAGTTGACCTTTAGATTTTAGACTTTAGATTTTTTTTTTTAAAGATTTATTTATTTGAGAGAGCAAGAGAGAGAGAGAGAGAGAGAGAGAGCGCGCGAGTAGGGGGAGGGGCAGAGGGAAAGGAAGAGAGAAAATCCTCAAGCAGACTTTCTGCTGAGTACAGAGCCCGATGTGGGGCTCAATCCCAAGACCCTGAGATCATGACCTGAGCTGAAGGTGACGCTTAACCGACTGAGCCACCCAGGCTCCCTAACTTTAGATTTTGATGCATGAACATTTGTGAGTTTTTATGAATTAGATTTATTAAGGTTTTTCCTTTATGTCTTAGTTTCCTTTTGTTTTTAGGTTTAAAATACTTTCTTCACCCTGAGATCAGGCACATAGTCATCTATGTATTTTTCCAAAAATATCTTTACTATTTTTTTTCTAACACATGATTGTTGATTTAAAAAACATAATAGAGATGAGGAGAATGTGTGAGAAATAACCATGGAGGACTTTATCCTTCCAAGCGGTTAAGATAAACTTTTCTCATCTAAATTTTCTCCGAACTCTTTTATGATTTTTTTAAAAATTTAATTTTGAATCCGGAATTTATTTTGCCATTTTATGTGAGGTTAGAGCTCTATTCTAACTTAATTTTTTAAAAATAGTTGGCTAATTATTCCTAACTTTATTTAATGAAAAATACATGTTTCTTCCACTGCCTTGAAATTTAGGTATCTATCATTTTGTCAAATTCCTATGTTGTGTGGATTTGCTTCTGGACTTTGTATTCAGTTTAGCTAATTCTTACACCCATTCTTGGGGCTCAACCACTTTGACACTTCACATTCTAGTCCATTAATTATTTTGGTTATTTTCAACTTTATTTTTTTCAAAAGAATTCTAGAATCATTTGGTAAAAATTTTCAAAGATCAAAAATCCAGTCGGTATTTTGCTGGAAAAACATTATAAATTTGAAGAAACTGATATTTTCATCAGATGGAGTCTTCCCCTTCAGAAATATTGTATGCCTTTCTATTTATTCACATCTTTTGTTATGTCCCTTGGTAAGTTTCATAGCTTTCTTGATATAGGCTTTGTATACTTATTGTTATTTTCCCTTTATAGTTTTCTAACCATTATTTTTTTCCCTCACATATAAGAAACTACTGGCTTTTTTTGTATTTATTTTGCTCTTGGCTGCCTTACTAAACTTATTTTTTTTTTTTTAAGATTTTATTTATTTGACAGAGAGAGACACAGTGAAAGAGAGAGAGAACACAAGCGGGGGACGGGGAGAGGGAGAAGCAGGCTTCCCATAGACCAGGGAGCTCAATGCGGGGCTCCATCCCAGGACCCTGGGATCATGACCTGAGCTGAAGGCAGACGCTTAATGACTGAGCCACCCAGGTGCCCCTCTCTTGGATTTTTTTTTTTTTTTTTTTTTAAAGATTTTATTTATTTATTTGACAGAGAGATAGACAGAAGAGCACAAGCAGAAGGAGTGGCAGAGGGAGAGGGAGAGGGAGAAGCAGGCTCTGCACTGAGCAGGGAACCCGATGCGGGACCCGATCCCAGGACCCTGAGATCATGACCTGAGCCGAAGGCAGACGCTTAACCATCTGAGCCACCCAGGCGCCCTTGGATTTTCTTGATAATCAACTACATCAGAACAAATATCTGATAACTGTTTCTCCTCTTTTAAAAAAAATTTATATCACTATTTCTTTTAAATATCTTTCTGAATATTCAAAAACAGTGGGGGTAGTACCTTCCTCCAAACCCTAGACAATCCCTTCATAATTAAGCATGATACTGTCTAGTGGTAGGAGGTATAAACTTTTCGTCAGTTTAAGAAGTATCCTAGTTCTGATACATTAGATTTTTCTTTTTAAAAATCATGCACGGATGCTGAACTTTTTGAAGGTCTTTTCAGCATCCACAGAGATGATTGCATATTTTTCCCCTTTAAGTTTATGAGACATAGATTTCTTAATATTAAGCAATTCTTGCATTTTGGGAGTAAATACTATTTGGTACATTATTCCCTTAATAAGCCACTGAATTAGGGGCACCTGGGTGGCTCAGTTGGTTAAGTGTCTGACTCTTGATTTCAGCTCAGGTCATGATCTTGGGGTCCTGGGATCAAGCTCCCTGTCAGGCTCTGTTCTCAGCAGGGAGTGTGATATTCTCTCTCTCTCCCTCTGCTCATGCTTGCTCTCTCTCTCTCAAATAAATGAATTAAATCTTAAAAAAAAATAGGCCAACAAATTAGATTTTTTAGTATTTAATTTAGAATGTTTGTATCTACATTCATAAATGAGATTGGTCTGTGGATCTTCTATGAGTTAACTTTATTTTTTAGCATTATCTCATTTTCAGAAAATAAACTAATGTTTTAATCTTTACTTCTAGTGGTCTGGAATAGTTTAAATAGCATGGGAATTATCTAGTTTTTGAAAATAATTGAAGCACTCACTTATAGAATAGTCTGGGTTCAGCTTTTTTGTTTGGACTAGTTTCTTGGTTTCATTTTTATTTTCTTCCAAGGTTATTAGCCTATTCAGTTTTCTATTTGTTTCAATTTTCTATGTCCCAGAAAATTGGCCATTGCAACCATATTTTAAAAAGGTACATGGTACTGGATGTTGTATTTTCTTTAAAATTAAAAAAAAAAAACTCATCAGTATCTGTATTTTCTTCTAACATTGTGCATGTATATTTTCTTTCCCTCATACAAAGATAGTCTTGCTCAAGTTAATGATTTTTAAAATAAAAACATAACTTTTATTATGTATAATACGTTTCCAAATTTAGTATTTTTTCTGTTTGTAAATATATATTAATTCTCTGTCTCTGCTTTTTAAAGGCTTGGTTTTTATTTTTGTATCTCTTGATCTAAGTGATTAGCTCATTAGTATTATTTTATTCTTATTTAATAATAAAAAAGCTAAAGTTATATGAATACATTTTTTGCCAATTATAGCTTTGGCCACATCTAATATGTTTTGGTAAGTTGTGTTTTATTGTCATTTTTCCCAAATAGTCTATAATTGCAATTTATTATTTACTTTTTGACCAAAGAGTTATTATAGAGAGTGATTTTTGAAATTTTCAAGTAGACATCATTTTAACATTTAAACTTTTTTTACTAGTTTTTAATTTCATAGTGATCGAAGAAAGTGTATATCTTCTGCCTTTGAATTATATTGAGGGTTTCTTTGAGTCAGTACATAATCATTTTTTATAAATATTCCAGATGTGTTGGAAGAGCAGATATATTCTCTAATAGACTAATATGTATCTAATAAAATCAACCTGTATAATTTGTTATTCTAATTCTATCTTTAAACTTTTTGCTTACTTGAACTCTCAAAGACTAAAAATAATCTCTCTTCGCTGTTCTGTTTCTGTCAATTTTCTATATATTTCTGGCAGTTTTTATTTCTATATTTCAATGATACATTATATAAATACTAAGATTTATGATTACTAAAGCTTCATCATGAATTGTACTTTTTAATCAATATAAAACAACTTTGTCTTGAGTTTTTCTTTGATAATATTTTGACTACATTTTTGTTATTATCATATATAGACACATATTTTTATATTTTCCTGTCAATTTTATATTCAAGTGCTTTGCCTAACCTCTCTGTGGGGTCTTAATATTTTCCTGTCAATTTTCATAGAATTTTACATATGAAAAATATCAATCCTTTGCCTCTTTCTTATAAATATTGTTTGTAATCTGTTTGAATTATAATCCTTAATTTTTATGTGCAGAATTCTTTTTGGATCCAATCTATTAATGTTTCTCTAGGAGATTTCTTTTGTTGCTTTTATACTTAGAATATACTTCTTCATATTCTTTTTTTTTAATGTGAATTTTATAACTTTTTAATTCATATGCAGTTTATTTTGGTGTATGGTAAACTATAGATCTAAACAAAATTTTTTTTTCAACCAGCTATCCAAATATTTTGTCATTATTTATTAAATAACTCTTTCCTTCTAGTCGATGTGAAATGCTGTTTTTGGTAGATACTAAAAATTGGCTTGCTCAAGTTCCATTCCAGTCTCCAAGTGAGCTTGCCTATACTGTAGAGGTGGGAAATAGGAAAACTACCTTTTCTGGGCTCTCTTATAGCTGAGGTTCAAATGTAATTTTGGTTCAGCCAATCAGATGTGCCAACATGGCACTTGCTTTTGGAATCACATTAATGGAAGAAAAGTGAAAGACCTCTATTTTGCTAGCGCAAATTATGACAGAGGCAGGATAGTCTTATAGTTGTAGATTCCTGACATGGCAGCCTCCTGTCATGGCAGCTTTTATGATCATCATAGGAACCCTGTAAGTGTAGGGTCGGGGAATTATTTTTGGAAGCTAATCCCAGAGTCTACTTCTCCAACCCTTCCAAAGATTTTGTAATGTCTGATAATAAATCATTTTCTGGTTAATCTAGAGAGAATGGTTTCTGTTATCTGCAACTGAACCCTACCCAATATAATGATTTTATCAAACATTAAATTTTTATAAATACAAGTGCCTAGTTCTGGATATACTTTTCCACTGAATTTTCTATCTTTGTGTCAGTATAAAATGATCTAATTGTTATAACTTTATATATTTTAATATATGTATGGCAGGCCTAGTATAAAAAATATTTATTCTTCTGGATAAACTTTGGTATCCTTGACAATTTCCTCATAGTCCTCACCCCTGTTCCTTGGGGATATGATTCAATATGCCATTTGAGGAAACTGCTCAAGAGTCCAGATTGGGCTCACAGTTTCTTGATAATAAACCTGCTATAATGGTTACAAATAATTCTAAGATTTAGGGTGGAAGTTTTTTTTAATTTAAATTCAAGTTAGTTAACATATAGTGTATTATTAGTTTCAGTGGTAGAATTTAGTGATTCATCATTTACATACAACACCCAATGCTCATTATATCAAGTGCCCTCTTTAATGCCCATCACCCAATTATCCCATCCCCCACCACCTCTCCTCCAGGAACCCTCAGTTTGTTCTCTAGAGTTAAGAGTCTTTTGTGGTTGAAGTTTTGATAATAAAGTGGGACATTAATTTTCTTTTTTGGGGAGACATTAATTTTCATAACTTTATAACTGCACCCACCAAATCTTTGTTTCTATTTTGATATCAAATGACTTATGAAAAGCTGACATCAAAGAGGTCTGGACATTTTAATACATCTATAATCTAGAGAATGATCAATGGTTACATGAGGAGAGGCTAGGTCCAAGATGATTCCTAATTGCATTCTCTAGGCATAGGAAACTAAACTATCAGAGACTGACCTAGAACAAAGCCTCCAAGATAACCTTCTCTAAGCCCAGCATGTTTCTCTCTTTCTTTCTAGACACTTACAAGAACACTAATCTGAAGCAAGCATATAGGAGTTCTGATTTTGACTCTGGCCTAGCTAATTTGGGCAAAATATTCAACTTCTGAGATTCAGGTTTCCATTCCTATTAGGTGGGAATGATAATAACTGTTCTGTGCAAATCATTGGTTTTTAATTTACAGTGTATGTGTAGATGTCATGTAACCTCCCACCATGCCATACAAATGTGAATTAACACATTTTCTGTCTTTTATCATCTTTTACTTAGCTTAATCATCAAGACATTTTGCTCTATCTTCTTCATCAAACTTTTCAGCTGCCTCTGATTTTTCTTGACCTATCATGAATCTAAAATAGCTACTCATTTGCTTTAGTTATCATCACCCATTTAATCTCCTGGTGAACACCACTAGCCTTTGCAAGATCCTTGCCCTTCTTCTCAAGTGGTTCAGCACTCAAGAGTGGGAAAAACTCTTGTTACATGCCAATTTCCTGTAGCCACTAATGTCTCCTCAGGACATGAAATAGTGCTTAGGAAATAAAGATAGACATTGATTAAAAATATGAGATTAATTTTATATGTGTTAAACTTTCATTGGACTTTTAAAATAAAATGGTTAATGAAAGCTATGAATTACTAGGCTGTAGGATACTCCTGGGATTAGAAGTAGTAACATAGAGGTCTGGGCACTCAATACTATATTGACTCAAAATCCCAGTGGGATTTGAGGTGTGAGGATGTTGGACAGAAAGAACTTGTGAACATTTGGCAATGATTATTAGGTTCATTTGGAAAAACAATTAGGTAACAATGGATATTTCTTAAAAAAAGAAACAAATCAGAGGCTTTGCCTGGCCAGAATGTGAAGTCGTTATTAAGCTATTTGATCACTTTCGTCCTTTGTGTTTAGGTATTTTGTTTCCTCATGTATAAGATAATTTCATATGACTTTTACTAAAGAAAAAAGTATTACACACACACACACACACACAGTGTTTAGGTGTTCCTGTTATGAGAATGATACATGGTCATAGCAAAAGATTTCAAAAGTGCAGAAAAACAGAAAGGATAAACAAACATTTGTTATACAAGCAAATTAATTCTTGGCGCCTATCCTTTGAATTTTTTATATATACTTTATATTTTTTATTTATAAATTTTTATATAAAAATTTAAACATTAACTTCATATATATGTAATACATATAACTTGCCTTTTCTACTAATTGTATCATGAACATTTTCTCATGGTTCTGTGGAATTTTTGACTTGTACCTCTAGCAATTACACTTTGACAGTGTGGGATTCTGCTAGATGTGTTTTTTTCTTTTCCTTATTTTGGCTTAAAAGATGAACATTCATATTTCTTCTTAAAAAGAAAAAAGCAGATTTTTCAGTTTATGCCAGTAGGTGTCATCCGTTCACACAAAGCACAACCCAAGAAACCTAATGTAATTTGACTTAACCTCCATAATTTCTACCAAATTCTAGTGTTGTGTTTTAGCTACCTTTGCCCTTAGGGTGCTTGCAAAGAAAGAAAGAAAGAAAGAAAAAGAAAGAGCTTTAAAATGGAACAAATTTCATAAGCTTGAAGTTATTCTACATCCTAAAAATACATTAGTTACTGGGAAGAAGTTATAAAAATCTTACTCTGAGTAGCCACCCAAAAAAGGTCAATAATATGGTCATGTTTTCAGAAAAAGAGGGTCACCAATCTTGATCCTGTGTGTAAAATTTGAGATGTGTCAAAATATAATAAAGTATTTTTAAAATATCAGAAATTTATGGAAAAAGTCATGAAATTTAAACATTATAATTTTTTGGTAGCATGTAATAGTTCTTAAGAGCTTTCATGGCTGTTAGCTTTTGGTCCTCACAAGAATCCCCTGAGGTTAAAGAAAGTAAAGTTCGGTTCAGAGAAGTTAGGTATCTTGCTCAGGGCCATCCAGCTGGTAAACGACGAAGCGAGGCCTAGAACAGGAGTCTTCTGACTTCATATGCGTATTTGTATGTATTGCCAAATGAATGATATTTTAAAGCAGAGGTTAAAAATTGATAGTCCATGGGCCAAACTGGATCTTGGAATGTTTTGCCTGCCTCCTACAGTGTTGGCTCACACTATATTTTAGATTTTTAAAATAAGTTGCAAAATTTTAAAATTGGAATATTTCCCACCCAAACTAGACTTTCCAATCTATTTGGAAAAATTCAGCAGATATGGCTACATTGGACTTGTATTCCACTGCGGCACAGTGTATAGCTGGATCTAATTGGGCTGCTTCTCCTGCCCCAGTTTCCACCACTCCCTGCTGCCTTATATCAGGTCCACTTCATTCATTTGTTCCATCTGCCTGCCCCTGTATGCATATGAGCTTGTGAGTCTTTTGAGTTTCAGTCTTTTGGGAAAGATTATGTACTCATTTCAGCAGTGCTATTATGGTTCAAACATTTGTTTTGATAGCTTTCAGAATCAGGTTAAGAGTCACAGAAGAGACATGTGGCAGGTATTTCAACCCATGTAATTTTTTAATTGACAGGGCATTATCTGCTTGATCATTGAGGTAGAGTATATAGAAGGAGGAAAGCAGAGGATTGAAGCTTCAATTCTGGGGAATATCAACATCAACATTTCGGAGGACAGAGACATGGGAAGAACTAGCAATGAAGCCCAAGCTGGAAGGGGTCTGAAAGATGTTAAAAAGAAGACAGCAATGATTCTGACCATATATGGGGACCAGGAAGGGGCTTCTATGAAATGTTTGAAATCAGGAGGCTAAAGGTTTCCTTCTGAGAGTTAGACTTTATTCAACACAGAAGAGATCAGATTAAACATATGCAAAGTAGCCTAAAAGAGCATAATGGTTGTTGGTTCTGATAATTCAGTCAGGAATGGGTGGTACTGTTTCAGGATAAAGTATGTATAATATCAACATAAAGTAGTATAGCATCGAATGATTCAGACAGCTCAAGGACAGGAAGGATAGAGGGTGTTGGCTGGAGTTGGCCTTGTGGAGCTCATGGGTGGGCTTAGGGAAAGGAGTTTCAATGAAATGATAGAGACAAAAATCAATCTACAGTGCATTTAAGAATATCTAGGAAGTAGTGAAGGGTAGAGGCTGAGTGTGGACATCTCCTTCTTAAGAAAGGAGAGAGAACAACAGATGGCAGGGGTTGCAGGGTCTAAGGAAATGTGTTTGTATGTGTTAATGACCGGAGAGATCCTAGCATGTTTTTAAATGAAAGGGAAGGAGCTATAGGAAGTTGGTCCAGGGGCAAAAGATGGGACTGAGGGGACCAGAACCCTGGAGGGGCTGAAGGGAATGAGATCCAGGAAGGTGCTTTATGATGTTTTGAGCAATGGCACCATCATCAGAATGAAGGCCTTGTTTGCCAAAGTGACTAAGTTAGGGTATTTTTGCTAAAAATATTAATAATTCACTTTATAGTCACATCTTACACTGACTGTTTTCACTGTTCGTGGAAATGTGCAATTAGTTTTCCAGGTTTCGTGAATTAATAACTTTTAATTGAGAAATTATTTGGCTGTTAAAATGGAATGTCCTTTTGTTTGATGTTTAGAGATGGACAAATGGTTGGATAAGAGATAAATCAGAATGATTATTACATTTACTGAATTAATTTCAATGTGAAATACAAACATCTTGATAATTTTCTGCCCTCAAATTGTGATTCAAAGAGCACAGTGTTAATTGGTGATTGTTCCTGAGGTAATACGGTTCCTTCAAAAAATCAAGGATTCTTCAAACACTCATTCATTCAACAAATAGTGATGGAGCGTCTACTATTCCCCAGGCACTGCGTTGAGCACTGTGTTGAGCATTGCAGGGAAGGCATTTTCTTTGGACTCTAGTTATGGAAGTGGTTGGTAGTGAATGGATCAGGAAAGGCTTCTTTGATGAATTGATGGGTGTGAAGCAAAGGCCTGAAGAATGGTAGGCTTTCTGCTGGAGAAGGGAGGCTGGGTAGTGAGAAGGGAGAGTAGGGACAAGAAGAGGGCTCCTGGCATTTGGAGGAAGAGTAGCTTGGGGAATTTGAAGAACGCCACATCATTCAATATGGCTGAAGCATTCAATGCAGAGGGAAGAAAGAAAATGTGGCAAGAGATGAGGCTAAATTGGGGCCCTATTGTAAAGCGTCTTGTAAGGAGTTTAGGCCTTGTCTAAGACTTACAGGAAGCCAACGGAGGGTGCTAAGCAGGGGAGCAAGATGAATTAGATTTACATTTTACAAAGATTACTTGTTCTTGTTGTAGTGTGGAGACAGATTGAAACATGGGCAAACGTGGGGACAGAGACATCAGGAGAGAGATGCTGGAGGCCTGATCTAAAGCAGTGACGTTGGCAAGAAAAGAACAACAAGATGGCTGACAGCCAGGAGGTAGAACAACAGGGCTTCCTGGTGAATTCTCAAGGAGCAGAGGGGGCTGAGACACAGGTTCCTGGCTGGAGGGTGGTGCCACTCAACGATAGAGAGAAGGGAGGGGGAGGGGGAGGAGGGGATTGGGGGAGGGGGGAGGAGGGGGGGGGAGGGGAG